>NW_027315812.1:9225785-9753285 GCF_026437365.1 Eucyclogobius newberryi
GACACACGAGGAACAAACACATTATATTTCATAACACCGGCGCTGGAGACACACGAGGAACAAACACATTATATTTCATAACACCGGCGCTGGAGACACACGAGGAACAAACACATTATATTTCATAACACCGGCGCTGGAGACACACGAGGAACAAACACATTATATTTCATAACACCGGCGCTGGAGACTCACGAGGACTAAACACATTATATTTCATAACACCGGCGCTGGAGTCTCACCAGGAACAAACACATTATATTTCATAACACCGGCACTGAATGCAGACAAACCTAATATAATCTGTCTGTTTCTGAAGGTGCGCGCACTTTTCCAGTGTTTTACACGGAATGTTCAACTGTGTGGCTTTGAACTCCACGAAGTCAAGCAAGTTCAGACATCGCGCCTCGTTACAGGTGAGATCTGTGTCAAGGCGACCCTTTCCACGGTAAGAAAGCGTGTTTTAGGTGATATATTGTGCAAAATCTACTTCAATGGATTTTTTAATCCTGTTACGACAGTTTTTCCTCATCATTAGTTTATGCCAAGTTATGTTCTTGGGTGATTGTGTTTCGTCCTGCAACTGAGGCTCGAGTGTTCCCGTCATCACCCACCCCCTATCCCCGCCCACATCCCTGCACTTAGTTGAGATTATTTGAAGCATTAAGACTCTGAGTGACACACGTAGAGTTCTTTTCAAAAATAAAAATATGCGAACGGCAATCTGCTGCTTGCTACCGTGAGAGATGTCATAATGAAGAGGTGGATCTTATCGGTTCTGCAGTTTTCAACAGGAAGTCAGTGAACCCGTTTGTATTATTAAGCCGTTTTAGATCAATATTGCAGTTTACAATTAACAAAATGTAAAATTAGGATCTACGTTTGTCACAAACACCTGTAATTGCATAAACTGTGGAACTCCCACCAGAAAAAGTTACACAGTTCACCAATGTGACACTTTTTCCAAACGTGGGATTAAACCAGGACTTGAACAGGGCATAAATAAGTGTGAATGCAACTTGAGCACGTTTTATTTACTGTTTTCACTTTATATAACTCTGTATTATATATGCTTGTTTTTGTATGCTTTTACGCTTTTTGCAACTCTAATGCGAGTTACTTTTTGGGGTTATTAAGTGAATTCAAACTCTAAATCGGTAATATTGTAAAATAATCATTAAGGCATCAAAGGTGCAGAATAAAAAAACAAACTAGGTTAAATATCTAGGGATAATTAGCCTGAATATCATCATTAGCATAATCCAAATAACGATTGAGGTATTAATTTTTCCCATTATCAACGCAAACTCTGCACAGAAAAACCTCAAAGGCGCCTGGAATCAGATCAAGAGTAGGAAACGGTTTAGATCTGTGCCACGATTAAAACTCTCCTAAATGTCAGATTGTAAATACTGTTACATCAGCGGCTCAGATCACATCACGGCAGGCGACAGTGGACACGTAATCTCTTTATTAAAACAGAAGAACACTTTATAAATATATGTACCTTTACGTCACAATACATTTGACATATCAAGACTTTTCACTTCAGTTTCATGTCGTTAAAGTCAGTAAAAATCTCCCGTTTACATATGTGTTCATATTCTAAACAACTTGAAACATGATCATTAGTTGCAGCGCGGCCTTCACAGTAAGAATCCATGTTTTTCAAGGTATTTTTGAGCAATAAAAACACATTTCATTATAAAAACACCTGTAAATAAAATCAAGAGATCGATGAATTAATGCCGCACTGCAGAACATTCCAGACAAAGTGACAACGTGTCCACGGAGCAAGAAATTGTCAGTTTTCACCAGCAAAAAAGTCACAAATTGCACCTTTAAATCCGTTTCTCTTGCGTTTAAATATGCAGTGTGTAGAGTCACGTGATGCAGGACGCGAGTTTCTCCAGGAGTTCGATCGTCACGGCGACCACGACGACGGAGGCGGAGCTGTCGGCGGAGGAGAGCGACTGCAGGTACCGGAGCTGCAGGGCGACGGGCGACAGAGAAGAGGCCGCCTCCTTCAGGGCCCGGGACGCTCCGAGTTCTCCCTGAGCACAGATCAACTGAGAGGAACACACACCAGGTTTTACTTTGAAAGGACTCCATCAAACTTAATAACTATTAAAATAACACTAATCGAAATGTGATCACGATTATCTGGAGTATTTGGACTCTAAAAGTGGCATTATCAAATCAGAGTGTTAGAAAACAATACAGCATTTGTGATTTTACACTTTGGGAATACACATTTTCTATCTGGAAGACTTCATATACCGTATTTTCCGGACTAAGGTCGCACTGGAGCATAAGTCGCACCCAAAAAATGCATAATAGAGAAGAAAAAAACACATATATAAGTTGCACTGGAGTATGAAATGCAGTTGCAAGTGTGAAAATAAAAAATAATATCACATATAAGTCGCTCCGGAGTATAAGTATATAAGTATAAATATAAGTATAAGTCGCACTCCGGCCAAAACTATGAAAAAAGTTGCGACTTATAGTCTGGAAAATACGGTATATATATTTCAACTTCAAAAATCTCAATAAAATACTCGATGTACATTAAAGTACAGTGAGGTGTCTGTGGAGCTGCAGCCTGCACTTCCATCACTCTGCGCCAGTGAAATGTTCACTCTCCTGTCGATTTCATTAAAAAAGAAGTCCATCTTTACTAAATATTACAATTCAAAGTTATATTCCACCTACAGAGCCGTTAAACGTTTGTACAAAGACAGAACAAAGACAGAGGCGACAGTAAAGCTCAAAACGATGCAATTTCAATGAGAGATTGAACCACGGAACATCACAAAATATAAATTAACAAAATAATAATAATTAAGATCCCAATTTAAAGACAGTTAGAGTTTTTATGTCGACAAAATCCTGATGTTTTGGTTTTACTTTACATTTGTACAGAAATGTTAGTTTTTCATTTTATTTACAGTTATATGACAAACTGAACCTGAATTTATACTTTTGTGAAGCTCGAATACAATTTATCAGGCCAGAAATGTTGTGTTTTTTGTCTATCGTTTGTCATTTTTGAAACGCAAACTAACAAATCTACCCTGAACATTTTAAACAAAAAGTGTCATTAAGACTTAAAATCATTATTATTTCAATCTGATGTCAGTAAATAAATGAAAATATGACATTCTGTTTCACTTTTGCCTCCAAGTGCTTCCATTCTGCTCTTTTTAACATTCTGATGACCACATTTTAACCGCTCTTTACATCCAGGACATTTGAGGTTTGTGCGCTGTACCCAGAATGCATCAGTGCAGTCGTACCTCGGCCCGAGCTCGGCGATGGGCCTCCGCCTCCCGGGTCATGCAGCGCACCAGCTCCACGGGCAGGACTACACCTCTGAGCTCCACCCGCTGCACCTGAACGCCCCACGGCCTCGACGCGGCCGCCATCGCCTCCTGCAGGACACGAGCGGAATTACAGCCGACACGAGCGCTACACGTCTTACAGAGCTATAGGTAAACGCAGCACTGTCAAACTGAAGAAATCCTGGTGAGAACTGCTGTATTATGTATTTAAAGCAATAAATTAAGCAAGATGACGGCCAAAAATGTTTCCATAGATCTGACTCGTGAAACTGTGAAAAAGTTTAATTAGAGGGGAAATGTCATGCTTATTCTAAGTCAGTTCCTGAGCAGTTCTAAATCTAATTACGATCTAAATAAAGTGATTAAAATAGCAGATTGATTACTTTTAGTAGGAGTAATCAGTAGTCAGAAATAGGGCTGTCACAAACGATTATTTCAGTAGAAGTCGATAATTTTTTCGATTATTCCTATTGCACATTGAAACGTTTAAAATACAGCAATAGCAGCAGCTTTTGTCGATGGCTAATTGTGACCTACATTTGATTCATCTTGAAGTCTGGGGAGATTTCACAGATACAGATTTACAGATGGTAAAAGAAGTTTATTGTGGATTTTCACTCAAACATTTGCTGTGGAACTCACCTAAGGGCTCGATTACACAGACAAATGACAGATAAAACCCAAACTACGGATGCAAAACATACAGAAATGTCGTTATAGCAACAACAAATCGTCTAGTCATCATCCTGAACAACAAGAACACAGAAAGGAGATGTAAAGTAGAGCTCTAGATGTTTTTGGGAGACTTCACCTCGATGGTCTTGGCCGTGCTGCTCCTGAGGGCGAGGAGCTCGGACAGCGACCGGGACCCGACCGCGGCCCTCAGAGTGGTCTGGGCCAGGAGCCGAGTGAGCCGGGGCCCGTCCTGAACCCGGGTCACCCACAGCACAGGGTCCACCACGCGGTAAAACACCAGCACGTCCATCTGCAGAGGCACCGAGTCGGCGGTCAGCACCTGAGGGAAGCAGCACAGTCACTGACCAGGTTTGATTTAACTGCTCAAATGACCTGATCCGTTGCTTTGTGAACGTGCTTCAAAACATAATCATGGTCCATCAAGTGAATGAATCAAATTTAGTCCAAGTATCAATTTAGAATTAAATAAACCGATGCTGCCAGACGACTTTTGTGGAATAAACCTGAATAAATCATCTCTTTTAGCTCTTATTTTTGTTAGATAGAAAAAAATTCTATTGCCAACACGTCAACTAAACTGAACCATTTCCCAATCATAACCATAACCATAACATAACCATAACAATAACTATAACCATAACCATAACCATAACATAACCATAACCATAACATAACCATAACCATAACCATAACCTAAAATGTTCCTAAATGCTCTACAAAAAGAGCTGAAGCCTCTGGGAGTGGCCACTGGAAGCAGCACACACTCAGGTTTAGACAGTTTTAGTTTTAGACACAAATTTGCAATTGAACGTACTTTATGTGAAAATAGCTTCAATAAACCAAACTAAAATAAAGCAGACAATGCAATTAAAACGCCATATTCACAGTTTGGTTGTTGATGTAGTGTTTCGTCACGCCTTTAATGCATGTGGGACGAGCAAGAGGCGGACAGAATATAGATTAAATACAGATGTAGAAAGTGTCATCATGATTGGGAGGGGCGGGGCCAACAGCACTTTGTACGAAGTCTTGTCTCGTTTTATAATGTATAAAAAGTACATTTCAAAACTACTAAAAAAGTCATCTGAATAGTAAGAAACATTTGAATTTGATCGTCATGTCACAAATTTGTGTTTGATTGTATTTGTTGTGAATTTTCTCTATGTAGAAGTCTTCAGTCACCATAATTCTTCTTTATTTGGTGAAAAAAAATAATTGTCTGACCAGTCGACTAATCAAAAAATAATATTGCTGACTTCTAAAGCAACAAAAACCCAATGAAAAGCAACAAAAATATAACAAAAAGCGACATAAATGTGAGTAAAAGCAACAAAACCCAATGAAAAGCAACAAAAAAGCAACAAAAAGTGACATGTGTGTAAAAGCACCAAAAATCTGAATTGTGACTAAAAATGCCAAAAATCTGCCTAAAAGAAAAAATAAATGGGACAAAAGCATCAAAATCTTGACAACAGCGACAGAAATGTGACAAAGCAACAAACGTGTGGCTAAAAGCGACAAAAACATGACTTACAGTGACAAAAACATGACAAAAAAAAGCATAAAATGTGTCTAAAAGCAAAGTGAGTCTTATGGTAGTTTGTCAGTTCATATTTCACTCTTTCTAATAATAATAATAATGATAATGATAATATCTGTTGAAATGAAACCCAGACGTGGTTCTGACCTGTTGTGGTTCCGTGTGGAGGCAGACGGTTCTAAGGTCCACTTTCTGAACCTCGTCCAGCCACGGGATAATCCAAAACAGACCTAAGAACACAACAGAACCATCCAGAAGGAATCTGCTATATTTAGTTTAAGCGTAAATGATGTCACTTTAACTAAATTGACCTGTATGAAACGTCAAACCCTTCTCACAATTACAAGTTCATGCATTTGTAGCTTAATGTGTCTGACTGACACTGACAGACTGAAATGTTTGAAGTGCGACAAAAACACGACTAAGAGTGACAAAAATGGGAAAACAAGTGACATAAATGTGGCTGAAAGCAACAAAAACCTAATGAAAAGCAACAAAACAGTGACAAAAACTTAATGAAAAGAAAAATAAAGTGTCAAAAATCTGATGAAAAACTAAACAAATTCAACAAAATTGTGACTAAAAGTGCAAAAAATCTGGCTAAAAGAAAAAAAAAAAATGGTCCAAAATCATCAAAATTGTGACTAACAGTGGTAAAAATGTGTCTAAGTAACAAAAGTATGGCTAAAAGTGACACAAACGGGACTAAAAAAGCATAAAATGTGTCTAAAGCGACTCTTATGGTAGTTTGTCTTTCTCCGTTTTGTCAAATCTCCCGCAACTGTAAACTTTGAACAGAGTCCTATCATTAAATCACAAATCACTAAAGGAAACACACAATGCCAGGTACCGCACAACAATGCCAGGTACCACACACAATACCAGGTACCACACACAATACCAGGTACCACACACAATACCAGGTACCACACAATACCTGGTCCTTTGACTTTGCTTTTGATAAGTCGTCCCAGCCTGAAGACGACCGCTCTTTCGTATTCTGGAATAATCTGAAACATTGAGATTTACATTTAGATTCATCGTCATTTCCTTTATGTGAGATGTTGTTGCTGGTTAAGAGAGATGTTGTTGCTGGTTAAGAGAGATGTTGTTGCTGGTTAAGGGAGATGTTGTGGCTGGTTAAGAGAGATGTTGTTGCTGGTTAAGAGAGATGTTGTTGCTGGTTAAGAGAGATGTTGTTGCTGGTTAAGAGAGATTATGTTGCTGGTTAAGGGAGATTATGTCGCTGGTTAAGGGAGATTATGTTGCTGGTTAAGAGAGATTATGTTGCTGGTTAAGAGAGATGTTGTCGCTGGTTAAGAGAGATGTTGTCGCTGGTTAAGAGAGATGTTGTTGCTGGTTAAGAGAGATGTTGTTGCTGGTTAAGAGAGATGTTGTTGCTGGTTAAGAGAGATGTTGTTGCTGGTTAAGAGAGATGTTGTTGCTGGTTAAGAGAGATTATGTTGCTGGTTAAGGGAGATTATGTCGCTGGTTAAGGGAGATTATGTTGCTGGTTAAGGGAGATTATGTTGCTGGTTAAGGGAGATGTTGTGGCGGGTTAATGGAGATGTTCTCGCTGGTTAAGGGAGATATTGTCGCTGGTTAAGGGAGATATTGTCGCTGGTTAAGGGAGATGTTGTGGCTGGTTAAGGGAGATGTTGTGGCTGGTTAAGGGAGATGTTGTCGCTGGTTAAGGGAGATGTTGTGGCTGGTTAAGGGAGATGTTGTGGCTGGTTAAGGGAGATTATGTTGCTGGTTAAGGGAGATGTTGTGGCTGGTTAAGGGAGATTATGTTGCTGGTTAAGGGAGATGTTGTTGCTGCTTAAGGGAGATGTTGTGGCTGGTTAAGGGAGATGTTGTGGCTGGTTAAGGGAGATGTTGTGGCTGGTTAAGGGAGATGTTGTGGCTGGTTAAGGGAGATGTTGTGGCTGGTTAAGAGAGATGTTGTTGCTGGTTAAGAGAGATGTTGTCGCTGGTTAAGAGAGATGTTGTCGCTGGTTAAGAGAGATTATGTTGCTGGTTAAGAGATGTTGTCGCTGGTTATGAGAGATTATGTTGCTGGTTAAGGGAGATGTTGTGGCGGGTTAATGGAGATGTTCTCGCTGGTTAAGGGAGATATTGTCGCTGGTTAAGGGAGATGTTGTGGCTGGTTAAGGGAGATGTTGTGGCTGGTTAAGGGAGATTATGTTGCTGGTTAAGGGAGATGTTGTGGCTGGTTAAGGGAGATGTTGTGGCTGGTTAAGGGAGATGTTGTCGCTGGTTAAGAGAGATTATGTTGCTGGTTAAGGGAGATGTTGAGGCTGGTTAAGGGAGATGTTGTTGCTGGTTAAGGGAGATGTTGTGGCTGGTTAAGGGAGATGTTGTGGCTGGTTAAGGGAGATGTTGTGGCTGATTAAGGGAGATGTTGTGGCTGGTTAAGGGAGATGTTGTGGCTGGTTAAGGGAGATGTTGTGGCTGGTTAAGGGAGATGTTGTGGCTGGTTAAGGGAGATGTTGTGGCTGGTTAAGGGAGATGTTGTGGCTGGTTAAGGGAGATGTTGTGGCTGGTTAAGGGAGATGTTGTCGCTGGTTAAGGGAGATGTTCTTGCTGGTTAAGGGAGATGTTGTGGCTGGTTAAGGGAGATGTTGTGGCTGGTTAAGGGAGATGTTGTGGCTGGTTAAGGGAGATGTTGTGGCTGGTTAAAGGAGATGTTGTCGATCGTTACCCGGGCGCAGCTCCATATCATGACCGGGAACAAGAGGACCATGTAGACCAAAGACAGCGCGGTCACCACGGCTTCCAACACCTCCAGCGCTCCTCGGCGCCACCGCCCGCCATCTGAGTCCACGCGGTGAAGCAAAATGACAGAAGATTTTTATGTTCAAACATCTGGAATGGAAGCAGCTCTACATATTTTCACTGATTCACAAACGTCTGATCGAGGCCTATTTTTCCAAAAACGCCTGAAAACATGACCCCCATTTCCAACTGAAGCTGCTCCTGAACCTCGGGAGCACAAACCATTGGCTGGAGCCTTTGTGAAGCTGACACTCTGTAGTTTTGGACTCTAGTGTGTGTTTTACTCTAATCATAAGTAGAAACTAGTCCTGCCTTGATTTTCTTTGTTAAATATATAAATGAGTAAAGCTGGTTTCTGGAGGGATCGGCCGATTGACACTAAAATGAGCTTCTGTTGCGGTTTGACCGTTCTCTTTTAAAAGGTGAAAGTAAATTAACTAAAAATTAGTTTTAGGGATTGTAATAAAGCAAAAATGTCCAGGCAGAATCCATACAAAAGTCCTATTAGTTTTTCATTTTATTCATTTTTTACTTGTGGGTTTGGAGTATAAACTGAGCCTGATGCTTCCCAGAATGAGCGATTTGACTGGAAATAAGTGCGTTACAGCTTCATTTTTATTTTCACAGCTTGAAAACTCCCTTTTTGAAGATGGACAAAATGGAATAAATAAAGAAAAAGTCCAACGTCCAGGCGTGAGACGTCCTCAGCATATTAAGTCTTTATAACAATGTTGTAACTGTAGATAACATGAAAGGACTGGTGTAAAGAACATGTTTGCTTCAGGCTAAAACGCTGGTGTTTTTTTATATTCTACAGTAAAATTGCTCATATGAACATCATCGTCGTCACTATCATAAAACTGAAGCTTATTTGGACGTTCTGAACTATTTATTTGCTTCTCGAACTACAATTTTATTTGTATTTGAGTTTGATGCAACTTGTGGTAAAGTAACTATAACATTGATAACTGATCATAGATAGTATTTCCTCTCATAATCAGCTATTAAATGAACAAATATTACAAAATACAAGAGTAAATGTATTTAAACCAGGCTCTGATATCACCCACATTTATCTGAGAGGTTTTCATCATATATATTGTGATATTCTGTTGAATTCATCTCAATTTCTCCATTGATTTGACTTTATGTTCCACTTCCCTTTAGTCTTTATGTTAGATTAAATTTAATTAAAACAAGAGCTATGAACAAGAAAAGACAAAACATTTTAAAACGTTTAACAACTTTGACCACGTTAGTCTTTAAAGTGTCTGATTTACCTTCGTGAATCTTTTCCAGACTTTCAGGATCAGAATCATCCGCGTGAAGAGCTCTCACTCTGTTACCGCGGAACATCAGTCTCACGGCGGCAATAAATCACCTTAAAACCAACATTCATATATTATTTATCAAGTTAATACCACCATTTGTTTATGTTGTTGTCGATCATTTCCTTCTTTCTCTTCACTTGTTTATTATGAGCGCGTTTCCAGCGGGATTAGCGCAGATCAGAGCCGTCCTCTGCGTGCTGCTGCCACTTCCGCGTCACGTTGCCATTGGCGACAGAGCCACGCCCACTCGCACTGTGACGAGGCCGAGCTGAAAGTTTTGAAGTTGCGCGTGAGCAAAAGAGGTAGAAAAGCTTTAGATTGGTAAATATCGTAAACATTATGAGTAAATATCACATTCATAAAAGTGGGAAAAACGAAAAACATTGAGTATGTGCTTTGAAAACGACTTTTAATTGTATATAATGCTGTCAATTCTCTAAAAAATAAGAGTAAATCTGCTGATGCCTTTTTGATATTCTAAACGATGTAGTTCTATTAAGTTTAAACTGTTACTTTTTGTAATGTTATATTATTTGTTATCATCTCATGACACGTAATAATATTGCCTTGACTTTTTTTTTGTCTACACAGGAGTTTTGTATTGTTTATTTTCAATGAATAATAATAATAAAAAAAAAGAGGTAGAAAACCCGTTGAACATGTCTCTGCAGAATGTACTCAGATCGGGAAATTCTGGTCCAACTTTTATCTTACAGAAATATTTGGTCAAAATGTTGTAATATTAAAGCTTCAAATATTAGATTGGATTGAAAAACATTGTAAATTTAGATTACGACACTTCATAATGAGTGAGACGTTAATTTAGTAAGATCATTTTACATTTTACATCCTCAAATTCAAATTATATTATCAATATATTTTATTCTATGCCTTGCAAAACTCATAAAAAATAATGTGACAAATAATTCCCCTCTTAGTATTACTTTAAGAAGACAGATATTTTTATTTGTTGAATTAATAATAAGAAAAATAATGTTTTTGAATGATTAGACAAACACAAACTAATATGTGGTCGAAAACATTCTAAACTAAATCAAAATGTACTTTTTATTTTTCCAGCCGCTGTAGATCATTGCTCTGTTGATCAAAAGTCCTATTAAAGATACATATTATGCTTTTGGGGTATTTAATATTAAACTGCACTGGGAAAGAGGATTTTTAGAAGTCATAGATAACAATCTGTTTTAAAATAGCTTTAACGATATAAAAGTCATTTCTCAGTAGACACAACTTTTATGAACAATATAAAAGTTTGTAACTTAAAAGGTTTTTCTAAAGCATTATTTCAATTATAAAAGGATCTGAAGTCTAAACTGTGTGCTCTGATACCACAATGCGTTCAGTGGTCGCCTATGACAACCGTTTGACAGTTGCGTTGTCGTGTTACTGAAATGTCTGGCATAATGATAAAACAATGCATGTTTTTTTCACAGTCTCCTCTTTCACATCCTCCGTTCGTGACTTCCTGTGAGGTGGTTTCTGATGTGTGTCTGCTCGTACTCGTCGCCCCGTTTCCACTGCAGCCGCGTCCTCCCCGTCGTCTGCACAACACGGATCCGACGCTTTGAACTTTGAGGCAAAAACTATGATTTTCTATTGAGATTCGAGGCGGCGGTGTCAGGTAAGAACGCACGAGAGAGGACGATATCCACAAAAGATGTATGTTGTATGTCATTTTGGAGAAATGTAGGAAAAGAAAAAAATGATTGACTATTTTAGCTTTAATTTAAAAAGAACAATTTAAAAAGGCTGCAAAAGGAAGTTTGCAGTGTTCACATTTGTGGTTAATCTTTCTGCAAATTCACGTTTTGTGTGATTCTTGAACATTAACGATGACACAGGAACGCGTCAGTAAATTTCAGATCGATTTTTACACTATAATCATTGAAAAAAAGAGTTTTGAGGCACACATTTTGCCTATATCTCTCAGTATCTCTCACTTTATCACAACAAAATATAACATTAAGTCACTCCACTTTAATTTTGTGAATAGTTCAATTAAATAACATAAATAATGACAAAACAACACAAAAAACAGTTTGCATGTATGAATTTAAACTTTAAAAAACTATTTATAAATGTAGAAATGCAGAACGGATGTAATTTGGTGTAAGTTTTGTCTTTAGTTGTATAAAAATGAGACTCTTTGCACGGCTAAAACAATGTGGTTTTATACTTCTGGTGGTGGCCTGGTTTCAGTTTATTTCTGTGTGTGAGTTTAAGCAGCAAAGTTATGACATGAACATGACTGAAAAACTGTGAAAAACTGAGCAACTGTCAATCTATTAAATAATCTAGTAAATCTAATAAACCTGCATGAATCGGGACCACATGAAGGTTATAAAGCTCTTCTAACCAAACCTGTTCTAAATGAATGATGATGCGGTTGTGTTTTTATTGCAGGTTGCGGTGACGATGGCTGCAGACTTGCCGCTCTGTTACCATGGCGCCATCAGCAGGAAGGATTGTGAGGATCTGATGGGGAAGAAGAAGAAAGACGGCGCTTACCTGATCCGCGACAGTGAGACGTTCCAGGGCGCCATGTGCCTCTGCGTCTAGTGAGTAACAGTGTCTTCATGATACAGTCCACAAATGTGCGCGAGTCTTTCAGATATTAAAGCCTCACCGCGTAATATTTCAGTCAAGTCATGTCATTGCACTAAAATCCACGGACCTGACTTGTAACTTGGCCTGGCGGTGTCACCTGTTTGTCTCCAGGGAGATGTAATCAAACACAAAACAAAACCGAACACAACAAGACCAGAGAGCGAAATGCATACAAACTGGACAAACTTTGGACTAAATGGGACTTTATTTAATATTTATGCCGTGATCTTCTTCTTTTCTTCTGTTGATGATTGTTTGATGTCTAATTCTGATTACCGTATTTTCCGGACTATAAGTCGCCCCTTTTTTCATAGTTTTGGCCGGGGTGCGACTTATACTTATATTTATACTTATATACTTATACTCCGGAGCGACTTATATGTGATATTATTTGTTATTTTCACACTTTTCTCACCGCATTTCATACTCCAGTGCGACTTATATATGTTTTTTTCTTCTCTATTATGCATTTTTTTGGTTGGTGCGACTTATACTCCGGTGCGACTTATAGTCCGGAAAATACGGTAATCAGAATTAGACATCAAACAATCATCAACAGAAGAAAAGAAGAAGATCACGGCATAAATATTAAATAAAGTCCAATTTAGTCCAAAGTCTGTCCAGTTTGTCCATTTATATTTAAGTCTGCATGTCATTTTTCCCATTTATCAGTCATTTCTTTGTGATGGTCGTGTTTCCTGCTGCCACATGTACGCTCCAAAAGTATCCATGGATTGTGTCCATGGCAGGAGTTTCGAGGCCCAAATACATAATACATAGTTCTAAAGCATCTGCAGTGCGTTGGTTATTTCAGTCCAGTATTTCTGAGCAGCAGGTCAGTCCCAGAGCACGTGACAGTGGTTTGCCTCCTGCCACAGTTTCTCCTGCCACAGTTTCTCCTGCAGTCTGCATTTCCCTGTGAATAATGGGCATTTTGACATGGTGTTTCAAAAAAAACCTGATATGATTTTCCAACAGAATTCTGATTTTGTGGTCCTCCAGTGAGAAGTACATATATTTTCCCATTCTTCGTCAGTCACATTAAACATCTATTTTTAATGTAATTATTAGAGTGGCTGCTCGAATCATCGGCTCTAACTTTCTTTCTCCATGGAGTCGTGCAGGTGTGTGACAGGTGTGCTTTAAGAATGGCACACTTTATTGGTAACAACTGTATTGCATTATTATATAGTTGTCCTTAAAGCGATAGTGTGTAACTTTCTAGCGGTGCGTGGTTATATGAAAGTAGAAAGTTAAAAACCATACTTCGGAACATTCTCCATGGAGATAAATACTTTTTATGCCATACTATGTTTATTATAGACAAAAATACAACAAAATTTCCCTGGAAACAAGCAGAAGGCTCCTCCGGGCCAGGTACGAGTCAGGTTTGTGGAGAGGCAAGCCCACTCTAAAATGTTCAGTGCAATAAAAACATGCAGAAATACGAAATCAAGTCTATTTTTTGGCCAAAATGTGACATACTGGGGCTTTAGGGGGCACATATTCGATAAACTGGGTTTTTATGTGTTTTAATCATGTTATAACAGTGCTCCCTCATCACAAGTTTACACAAAGCTGTATTTAGTTTGATTTATGCCCGTTTGTTTGACTAACCTTGTGTTGTCCTGCATTTGAGGCTTAGAAAATATCTGTTGCCCCCTACCCCCTATCAAAACCTATAGAGTCACAGATGCATGGTCACATTGCCACTTTGCTTTCAGTTCGGCAATAAATCGTTTTCAGAGATTTACGTTTAATATAGTTTGAATAGCCTTGAAAAGCATGTGTCTTTTGAGTTATTTGTGATGTTTTTCTTCTCCTCTGCAGTAAGAAGCACGTGATCTACACTTACCGGCTGCTCAAGACTCTCTCTGGACAATACACGCTGCTGGTAAACAAACAAACACATCATTTTAGTTCAGCTTTGGAGGGAAACTTTCTACATTCAGACGGTTCGGACACGAGAAGAAAGAGTAAACACACAAAAACACAGATGAAAGTGGGCGATTCAAGGCTTAATTGGAGAAGAAAAAGTTACTGGTACTGACACTTTCAAACTCGTACTTTCCTTAACGTTATATGAAGGCTATTTTGTGTTTTTATTCAGATTTTTTTTTTGACATTGAATCTTTTTTTACATCGTTTTTTTTTTTTAGTTGATGTAAAAAAAAAATGCAATGTAAAAAAAAATAGTTTTCGATGTCAAGAAAAAAATTATTCGATGTAAAAAAAAAAAAAATCGATGTAAAAAAAATTCGATGCATAAATTTTTTTCATTTGATGTAAAAAAATACAATGTCAAAAAAAAAAAATTCGATGTAAAAAATAAATTTATTCGATGTAAAAAAAAAATCATTTGATGTAAAAAAAAATCGGTGTCATAAAAAACAAACATTCAATGTAAAAAAAAATACAATTTAAGAATAAACAAATTCGATGTAAAAAAACCTTTCATTCGATGTCAAAAAAATTCTGTGTACAAAAAAATACAATGTCAAAAAAAAGAAATTGTAATAAAAACACAAAATAACCTTCATACGTTAACGCTTTACAAGATTGTAGATAATGACTCAGAACACGAACACATTTCCCCAATTCTGCCTCGACTCATCGTGGAAACTGTGGGTGGCTGGAGTCGTGACGTTTCAGCCTGTCACTGTTTTTGTTCCACCATTAATCACATTTATTGCCATCATTATTACCGTTGATGGAGGTCAAAAACAATTTGCGATGACGCACATGTTCCGTCGTGGGCTCGTGCAGGATGTTACGCTCGATAACTCACATGTGGCTAAGCATAGGCTAATGTGGTCTGACGCTTTTATAAGTGACACTCTTAATTGTGTCATTTATAAGTTGATTACAGTGCGACTTGTTTGCCTATAACTTCAACAAGTCTGCACAGTTTTGGGGCAATAAAGAGAAGAGAAGATGTGCAATTTATGTTTCAAAATCAGGATTCAGTTCGCATCGCAGTGCACATTATAAACTAGGAGGAGGCTGAAATATAAACTGCTAAACTAATTGCAGGACTCAAGTTTTTCCATTTAAATAAAAAGTTAGATTTAGCATTTTTAGGACTTAAACGATTGAAGCCGTCGCGATTTGACTGTGGAAACACTTCAAATTTCGACTTGATTGCAGTATATGGTGCAGTCCTGGGTGTTTGGCGCTCTTCTGTGTGGGATTTGCATGTTCTCTCTGTGGTTGTCTTGACGACCGACCCTCTGAATGCGTAAGGAAACATGCGAATGGCCTGATACGAGCCGGGTCGAGCGTTGCGAGTTCGAATCTGACAATTTGCCGCATGTCCTTCCCCAGTGTCGTGCCCGTTTCACGCCCCACTGTCCAATAAAGCCTACAGGCCAATAAAATGTCCTCAAAAGTAAAAAGGAAAATGTGTCGTTCTCTTCTCCAGACTAAGGATTCTGGAGGCATTGGTCAAATACAGGGCAAAAATTCCCACTGACGAATATTAAAATCAAGTATATTTTACATTTCTAAAGTAAAAGCTGTTTTATTTCCTGTGTGCTTTTCCACGTAGGCAAGCGGAGAAGTAGCACCGGTGTATTTCAAATCCCTAGACGACCTCATCCAGCATTACAAGAGGAAAAACCAGGGTCTGACCATGCACCTGCGCCACTCCATCAAGAGGAAGACGGCGCTGCTGATACGAGCCACGACGCAGATCCAAAACCAGCCTCAAGTCCAGAGCCCGGCGGACCAGAGACATTCAGGCAGCCAAAGAAGCGCGTCCCAGGGAGGAGGGGACGAGGCGGCGGCGGCGGACTACAAGCATCCCAGGCCCGTGCAACCGTCCCTGCAACCGCCCGAGCGCGAAGAAGCGGATTACGAGAGTAAGAGATTTTTGTAAATACAGGAGCAAACAGGTTTGAAACTGGAAGAATCAACACCAAAACGAGGCGGATTCACACTTTGTTACGGTGTTCCTTCAGTCACGATGCCAAAGTCTAAATGTGAGATTACAGCGCGTTTCTGTCAGTCAGCCCCGCGGCAGCTGTGGCTTCGTAATAGCATAGTATCGCCGTGTGTCTAAAGTGAATGAAAAACACGTTAAAACCGACATTATTGTTAAGAATGACTATTTAATACGTGTGTTTATTTGTTTTTTTTTTCAGATGTTCCTGAATATGTGGAAGTACAGCCTTTATGAACGACGTACTTATGAGATATACTGTAGTACTGTAGTATCTCGACAGTCGAACGGTGTTTCATGGAGTTTTCTCACGGGACAATAATACAAGAACTGTAAAAATGGGACTAAGCGAGGACTAAAACAGAGACTAAACCACGTCTGGAGTATTAAACAAAACTCTTTGCTCATAAATCTTGCCTCGTCAAACTGGCCTGAGTACTTGTACAGTCAATTCAAAACCGGAAACGGATTCAAAAGTTGTGAAGACACTGCAGTTGTGAACAAAGAGTGCTTAAGTTGTGAACAATGAGTGCTTAAACTGCACGCTCTGGCAACAAAAGTGTTCGACTGTTGCCACCGGTGAGGAGGAAATGATTACAGTGGATGAATATGTTCCACCCTGGTGTTTGGATGCATGTTTTTTTGCGCAGTATTAGCAAATAGTGCTGCGATCTTTACATGTGTACACAAGTGTTTTTGAAGTTTCTACCTGTGAAAGCCGCTGCGTCCGTCTGACATGCAACGCTCAAGTGTCAGGTTTTTGTAAAGTGAAAGTGGAATGAAGTTGTTATGTCTTTACAGTTTGTGCATTGTATATAAATATGAGAAAAACAGATCATTTCAGTCAATTTATTTGTCTTTAATGACTAATAACAGCCAGAAAAGTATGCTTACAGCAAGAGTCCTCAGTTGCATCTGCTAATTTAAATAATGTTAATCTTTGGAGGCACAAATGAATCACAAACTATGATTTTAGGCCTACTCAAAATGCAAATAGGAAGATAAATTGCACCTTGATAATGCCAGTGAACTGTTGAATATTAGAGGACCAGTCAGGCTTGATTCTTCTAATATTTTCCGGTTTGAATAAATAGAAAATTTTAGATTAAAGGTAGAAATAGAATAACAGCAGTAAATGTATTTTTAAGTTATTTGTTTTTATTATTATATTTCTGTTCCTAATCTGTGTTTATGTACATAAACATGTGATTTCCCCATTGTGAGACAAATAAAGGTTATCTTATTTTATCTGAATGCCAAGTAAGCTCATTAGATATTTTGACAAGGTTGAGTTAATATAGGCTACATTTCTTTACTGTACATTTTTGCCATTTTCAATTTAATATGTCACTGCATTTTCATTTTAGTACGACGGCGTATAAGGGCCAACTAAGGGGAAAAAAATGTGCTGCACTACGAGAATAAAGTCATTAATTAATGAGAAAAAAGACGTTAATTAATGAGAAAAAAGTCGAAGTCAGAAAAAAGTCGTAAATTAACGACATCAAACTCATTAAATAATGAGAAAAAAGTCATTAAATAACGAGAAAAAAGTAATTAATTAATGAGAAAAAAGTCGTAGTTTAGGCGCCGATTCAAAGTGACGTGATCAGTTCACTTTCAGCCCCAGGTCAGGACGCACAAGAACGGGCTTGGATGAGTTGACAGTTTAGAACTACATAAAAGCCTGAAATAGATGTTAAAGTGTTTCCTGACCTTTAAAACGATGTCTTACGTGTGTTTATTACAAGACCAGACACTGCGTTTAGCAGCACCTTTCCTGTTACACATCATTCACAAACTGTTGGATAAAGGCTTTACTTTCTCCATGATGGACCCGTAATGCACCAGGGCTCAAACAGCAGCCGTGCTCCTGCCATAGCCGCCCGCAGACAGGAGGAGCAGCCTCGCTGTTACATTCACACATGTTCTGCTCCTCTAAGTTGATTGTCTACGTGGGCACTTTGCTCAGTCACTATTCTCACGTGCTCATTGTGTGCACTTAAGTTTTATGCCCGGATTCTAACCTTTTGTGATCCCTTGGACAAACTCAGTAAAACACACAGAACACAAACATCCGTCTGCGCTTCCTCTCAGCTCCTGACGCCCGGATCGTGTTTGGCACAGCCTAAAAGCGATATGTTTTACACACAAGCATCATCCATACATCATCCATACATCATCCATACATCATTCATACATCATCCAGATGCATCGTCCATACATCATCCAGATGCATCATCCATACATCATCCATACATCATCCATACATCATCCATACATCATCCAGATGCATCATCCATACATCATCCATACATCATCCATACATCATCCATACATCATCCAGATGCATCGTCCATACATCATCCAGATGCATCATCCAGATGCATCATCCAGATGCATCATCCATACATCATCCATACATCATCCATACATCATCCATACATCATCCATACATCATCCAGATGCATCGTCCATACATCATCCAGATGCATCATCCAGATGCATCATCCACACATCATCCATACATCATCCATACATCATCCATACATCATGGCATGAGCTCCAACACACGCGAGCACCAACACCGGAGTACGTCATGTTACAGGTCCAGGACCTGACATGTGACACTGCACCGGGGAAATGATTGTTTGTGATGTCTAAAAGACCCGCATAATAAAGATCGACATCTATTGTGGGCTTTTGTATTCACTTTTAACCAAGCGCCATTTGCGTCCTGGCGGTGGTGTGTTTGTGTAATGAAGACTCCACAGATGCATTGGACTCAGAGCAGATCAGCTTCAGAGCTTTAAACATACAAAACACAGCGCTGTTACTGGACTGTACCATTATGTAACGCTGAGGGGGGAGCACGTAACATGGTGCTGAAAGTGAACCGCGTATCTGCCTTTATAGTCTTTAAATTATGAGATTTTTCTCGTTATTTAATGAGAAAAAAGGCATTAATTAATGACTTTATTCTCGTAGTGCCCCGCATTTTTATTTTTTTGGTTGGCCCTTATACGCCGTCGTATTTTAGCTAAACAAAGTACACATTTTATATTTGGAAAAGTTACACTATGAAGGTTATTTTGTGTTTTGATTACGAATGTTTTTTTTTTACATCGTAGTTTTTTTTACACCCTTTTTTTTTTTGACACCGAATTTTTTTGACATGGAATGAAATTTTCTTTGACATCGAATTTCAATTTTTTTGACATTGCATTTTTTTTTTTTGACATCGAATTTATTTATTTTTTGACATCAAATTTAAAACAAAAAAATGTAATCGTAAAAACATTTTAAAATTCGATGTCAAAACAAAATCCGATGTCAAAAAAGGAAAAAAATCGTAATAAAAACACAAAATAACTCAAGGTTAAAAGTTGCTACTTGAATAAACTAGTGCCAGAGACTTGTAAACAGTGCTTTGTCTGTGCAACAGCGCCCCCGCCTGGTCGAAGTGCAGAAAACCATGCGGTAGTAGTAGTGCGCTATCACGAGCAGAAACGACCCGCGTGTTCGTGGTAAACATTATGGATCCACGGCACATTCCACACCTCTGAAAAGTGGACTTTATCTGAGAAAACTCGACTCGATCACTGCGGTGAGTACGAGCCACTGTCACTGCGTATCCATGGAGATTGATTAGCGTTAGCGAGTTAGCATGCTAGTTAGCTCAAACAAATGCTCCTTGGGTTTTGACCGGAATATTCAAATCGCCACGTACAATAACACGTTTTAACCAATGAAATATGATAAACTGCTTGTTCAACGTGCGACAAAACACTTGCACAACGTTAATATTTGTAAAGATAAGCCTAAAATAGTGATGAGTAGTAATGTGGATGTTAGCTTTGCGGCTAAGTTCTATATTTCTTGTCAACAAGCATGATTATATGTAAATACTAGACTCAAACTTGCACTGGGGAGTTGTTTTTGATGCTATTCTGGTTCTATTTTGGTCGTGTGGTTTGTAAATGATCTAAAAATAGCCACGCATTTGTCACAGTATGGAAAAAAAAGTGACGGTTACTTCACAACAACAATCGTGTGAACTTTTTGCGTCATTGGAACATCTTTTTTCTTTTCAAACTAGGAAAAGACAAGTCATTCGAGACTTTTTTGTGTTTCATGCAAAGGGATAATAGAATATCCGTGACTAATCCCTATTGTTGTCAGATTTGATCACGTAAGCGCGTCTGGAGCTGGCTCGGTGTCAATCTACAGCTAAACCATCTACTCACGAGACCCACTTTAATCAGAGCACGTCTGTCATGGACTGGACGTGTCAACGGCTGTGGGGGGTAAAGGCTCGTGCCATGTGTTTCTGAATGGTTTGTGCTGGAAAATGTAATTGATACGGTGAATTTAAGTGATGTGCAAGTGCCAATCACGCAGGAGAAGGTTTATTTTCACAGATCGTAAACAAATATGATGAGAAAATACAGTAGAACGTGATCTATGTCAATGCAGCTCCGCCTTATTAATTAGTCAAATGGGGAATGCGGATTCATATTGGTTTCATGTTCAAAATGAGGTTGTATAAGTAGTAACTCGATCAGGAAAAACGCTAAATTAATTGAGGGTTTATTCAAATGTATAGAAGAATAGAAGAAAAGTGCTGAAATATTGAACATTGACTACTAATCAATACTAAAATGAGATGTGTCGATATAAAAAATAAAAACGATCACTTAGACGGGACAGAATTGGTTCTTTCATGGACAGTTCTAGAATGATCTTGAGCTTTATCAGAACAAATGCAAGACCACGTGGTAATAATAAAGAGAGCTCTTATTTAGTGTTGAAAATGTCAGACCACTGTCTATAAAACAAAATAAATCTGTCATTGTGGTGTGATACTTGTCGGTATCAAGTGTCACATTTATTCCTGTATTGAATTATTTCTTGCATTTTCCAAAATAACCTATATGCATTTGAGAACAACTTATTTATGATTTCAGTAAATAACACAGTGCTACAATAAACAATTCTGAAAAGGACCACACACCTTAAATTAACAAAAGTATTTAAACGATAATAACCAGTACTTGATTCTAAGTTACTAGTAAATCCCATTGGTCTATTAAACCTCAATATACAAAGTAGTTACTGTTATTCTGCTTGTGTACACTCTATTTAGCTTCAATTACTGCATTCCGTAGTATTGCCTTTTCAAGTTTGATATTTTAAACTATTATGTAACTTAAATGTATCTATTTAGCATTGATTTAATTATGGGGAGTGTTTATTGATGAAAACTACTTGGCCTGATGGTGGCGTTTCCTGCACCTTCAGCTGCTAAAACGGTGCCAACGTGTGGACAGTTAAAAGATAAAGCAAAAGAGCTTACTTTATACTAATAGACTGTGCTTTTTATTACACAAAGTGACGTTGTGTTTTATTCTGATGGGCTACTTTGATTTGTATGAGTGTTTAAGAAAGCTTTATTACAAATCTGGAGTGCATTAGAGCCGTGTTAAAGGTTGTGTTAAGTAGTTTGTTCTTGTGAGCCTCAACTCAACCCCTTATTTATGTTTTTGTTTGAAATAGGCAAAATGTGTTTCCCAAGACAGGCCACATAAATTCACCTTAATGAATTTGGCGAGAGTAACTTTAATCAAAATTAATGATGTCAGACTTTCAAGATGCTTCACAGTGCGACGCTGGAGCTTTAAAACGCTCTCCTGCTGCTCTTTCCACTCTATAAGGATCATAAATGATTCATTGCATTAAAGTAAATGTCCATCATTCGTTTCTATGTTATATTCATGTACCTTATTAAGAGTAAAACCATGTAAACCAGTGTTTCTCAACCAGGGGTACGCACAATTAAAAAAGGTGACGTTTAAAAGTAGTTGAATATTAAGTCTTCTGTGTAGTAATTTTCATATGTGAACTTTCATATCATATCCATGGGGGGATAAAATGGGGATTTTGGATCTATAGAATGATAGAAAAGAATGATGGATGTCGACTGGTGTAACTCAGCGTCTGCATGGCTGAGTGTATATTATTTATTCATGTATTTATTTCAGGGACAGAGCATATTAATAAACATTTCTGTAAGTATGCCAGAGTTAGCCAAAAGGCCATGACACCCTTAAAGTGTGTGCACCGTGTGCTCCTTCAACAGCTGCTGATCAAACGGAAAGTGGAACTGTTTCTATTCTGTGAGTCTTTGTGGGCTGAATCACCCTTGAGATTTGAACTAAGTGTTTGCACGTGGACGGGTTAGCATCTGCATCATACTTTGAGATGCTGGAGAAGAGAGGCCGCCAGGACACGGCTAAGGACAAGGCTAAGGACAAGACGCACCACCAGCCCCTGTCATCACAAACTGCAGGGGCCTCTTTAAACATGTCTGTCAAACATGTGGCAGAGTTCCACAGCAGGAGCCAAAGCTGACCAGGATTCCTTTCCCAATCAGTCTACTACTACTAAATCTACTCCAGACCCCCCAAAAGAATTGAACCCAGCTGGCTCGATACGCAGGAAAACATTGAGGCTGATAAGAAAAAAGATTCAGGCCCTGTAGTTGCGCCAAGAAAACCGGTGAAAACCTGTGAAAACCTGTGAAAAACCTCTGGAAACCTGTGGAAAACCTGTGGAAAACCTGTGGAAAACCTGTGGAAAACATGTGGAAAACATGTGGAAAACATGTGAGACACGTAAAAAAAAAAAGGAAAGCTACTTCTCTATCTATCTATTTTGTCAAAGGTTCAAATCTAATAAGATACTATCGTACACGTGTTGGAAATCCCAGTAGAGTGATGAAATCAGATTATCGTATGGAACAAATGAATCCTTTGGAGTGGCAATCTTGAAAGGACATTTTTAAAGGTGATTACTTTTAGTCACCTAAACTGTGAACAATCTGTTTATTTCGGGGAACATTTATGGCAGCAACAGTTGCAAAAATTACAACTTATTTTAGGAAGAGACTGGAACTCCATTAATGATCCCACTGTTGCTCCCCTCTAAGGCCCCATGGGACCTTTAGTGAAACTGTGACATCAGGAGACTTAAAACTCAATGTACATGTTCTAATAATAATGATAAGCCCATTTCTCTGAACTACGGCCGTCGGCGCCGCCATGTTTTTGATTCACATGTTTTGACATCCGCACCGAAACTCAATACTGTCCTGTGATTGGTTCCAGTCCAGCCTGAGGGCCCTAAATACCTGAATGTAATTGGTCCGTTAAACCACTGGTGCGGACCGTAAACAAATCAGAGGGAGCCTAAGGAGACGCTTTCTCAAGAGTTTTGATTGGTCGGGAACAGTCTTCAGAAGATGTGAAGTCTCATTGATGTGAGTGAGGTCGCGACCCCTGTCCTTCTGATAAAACAAAGAACGAACAGGAAGAAGAATAACAGCAGAGGAAGACCCTCTGGGATGTGGCACGTGATCAGAAAAGAATGAACCAATCTCATCATCCAGGAACAGTATATACTGTATTTTCCAGACTATAAGTCGCACCGAAGTATGAGTCGCACCAGCCAAAAAATGCATAATAGAGAAGAAAAAACATATATAAGTTGCACTGGAGTATGAAATGCGGTTGCAAGTGTGAAAATAACAAATAATATCACATAAGTTGCTCCAGAGTATAAGTATATAAGTATAAGTTGCACCCCGGCCAAAACTATGAAAAAAGGTGCGAAAATACGGTAGTTATTTGTGAAATCGCAGTAACATAAAATGAGACATACTAAAGCAGGGTTTAGTCACTTAAATGACACATAAACAAGTTAATTAGGTTCTAGGTGTTACAGATGCTAAACAAAGCCACAGGTTAAGACTGCTCAACCTTCTCAACCTTCTGAGGAACTGCTCAAGTTCCTCAGCCTGTCCGTGACGGGGGTCTCGTACTCACAGAGACCCTCTGGGGGACATCATGACATGTCACAGAGTGCAGGGGGTGACGGCTCTGATTGGACAGGATTACTTTGATCCTGGCCAGCGTCCTCTGTTACACTTCCTTCTCCACAGACTCCAGGCACAGAGCCAGCTTTCATGATGAGCAGATTCTGTTCCTGAATGATGCTTTCCCCTGCGCTGCCCCCAACACACAACGACATAGAAACAACGCTGGACACAATAGGCCGGTGTTCAATGGCATGAAGCAGACGCTAAAGGAGGCCAGTGTCCTCAGGGAATACATCCTACTCTTTCTGTACATTATGTCCATGTTTTGTGAATAGCTCCATCAATAGTGATGGGACGTGGGGAGGAGGACGCCGTCTCCTTCTCTTAGAGGTCTTACAGGCGTTCAGCTGGAGTTCAGATGACACCTCCTCAAAGCTCCTCACCAGGCTCCTGTCCTCTCCATCTTCACCTCCTTTATACATGCCACAATCGCAGTGTCATCTGAGAACTTCTGCATGTGAAATGTACTCGAGTTGTGTTGAAAGTCGGTTGTGTAGAGGGCGAAGAGGAGGTTCATTGTATTGTGTTGTGGTTTTATGTTTTTATTTTATCGTTTTGTGGTCTTTATGAAGCACTTTTATTCTAGTTCTATACGTATCAAATTATATTGATCTTGATCCAAAGAAATATTTGAATAGGATGATTTTTGGACATAAATATCCTTAAAACAAGAAAATGTGTACCATCCCTGCAGTATGATTATAGGATTGTTCGATAATATCTTTGAACTAGCCGTATCTTCTGTTCACAGATTGCACAGTCGTATCTTAAATCATCCTTCATGTGATCCGTTGCGTGTGATTGTTTGTGTTACATGTACGTTGTTGTCTGTGCAGGGCCTTCCTCCCTCATGCTGCGTTTGTGCCGCTGAGTTCTCGGGACTGAAGTGTTTCCCCGGTGGGGTTTTTGAGGTTGGCTTTGGGGCCCGGCTGAGGATCATGGCCGCTCCGTTCGTGCCCGTCCCACTGCCCCTGAACAGATCCATGACAGGAAGCAAAGCGAGGAGGCCACAGAGGGCGTCGTCTTTAGGTACGGCTCGGACAAATGCGTTCAAACATGATGAACTGACTAAGAAAATGGAGAAATGCGTCATAATGCAGTTTGTGTTTGAACTGAGCTGAGCGATGCGGCCAAAAAATGAATTTTTATTGATCAATCACAGTTTTTCTCATGAATAAACAGTGAAATCAAATATATATTGCTTTCAATATTAAGTTTCACAACTAAAACTTTGTGAATTTACCTTTTTTTTTTAAATAAAGACAACAGCATTATTCAATCTGTCAAAACCGTATAGACTATTTGATCAATAATACACTTTATTAGTAAATATTATCTGTCTAGAAGCCTTTGACACCACATTTCAACCTACATTTTATTAAAATGTATTCAAAAAATCTTATTGTACAGTAGAAATGACAACTACCGTATTTTGCAGACTAAATCGCTCCAGAGTTTAAGTCGCACCAGCCAAAAAATGCAAAATAGAGAAGAAAAAAACATAAGTCGCACTGAAGTATAAGTTGCATTTTTTAGGGGAAATTTATTTATTTTAAAATCTAAGACCAAGAACAGACATTTCATCTTGAAATGCAGTTTAAAATAATAACAGATGAGAGAACATGGTGAATAGGTGTACGTATGCTAACGCTAACACCTTCAGCTACATGAGGCACAGACAGAACTGTGGTAAGTGTCTGGTATGTTCACGTAACATATGAACAGTTATTCAGATAACTATAGCATAAAGAACATGCTAACAAGTTTACCAAAGCATCAGTTTTACCCCAAATCACTAAATCCACTGAATTCTTCTTCCTCTGTGTCACTTCTAAACAACTCCACAAACTCCAGAGGAAGAGGAAGTGCAGATTCTTCTTCTGCGTCGCTTAGAGCCTAGAGCGCTCTCTTGTGGTTGTCATTGCGGTTATGTTGCCTTTAACACAAAAGTCCTTATTTTTACAACGTCTGAACTATGTAAGATCTCAATGTGATTAAAATATGATTATTGCGCAGTGTTTTTTACTAGCACCCAGTCGATAGATATTTGATTTTTACTACATTTGCATTGCCACCACTGAGAACCTGAGGAAACGACCATATAATGCATATCCTGTTCATATTTTGACAGTGTAAAGTTTGTTTTTCCACCTTCAGGCAGCGTGTCGAGCAGCTCGGACTCCTCTGACCCCAGGCTGAACGGCCACGCTCGGGAGTGCGGCGGAGGTAGGTTTACAGAGTCACAGTCGAACAGTTTTGATGAAGATAAACTGTGCTAAGGCCCGTCACCTTAACAACACATTTTGCAGTAGCGCTACAGAAAATATCACATGACAAAACGATGACATTGAAGTGACTTAAAACCATTCGCACGATAACTTCCGAGCAGGATTAACGCATGAAACACTTTTGTAAATGTGCAATATTGTAAAAAAAAGCGTGCAATACAGTAAATAAACATACAGATTGAAACAGTATCCGTAAGAAGTCGTGGAACCACTTAAATCTTATTGCGCTAATACACTGCACTAATACACAAAAATACACACAAATACATTTACTGAAAGAGTTGATGTAGAGATGATTGTGACGGGCCTAACTGTTCTAAACTATCGCTTGGATAGATCATGATTTGACTTTATTTTTGTTCATTTTAAACTGTAATATTGAATGAAAACAACAATGAGACAGGTTCATTCATTTCCTGTTCCAAACCGCAGAACTCACTCTGCTGTCTCTTTGTTGTGGCGTTTCAAGCATGCGAGCTGCAGATTTTCTTTGTAGATTCATTACTTGGGAAAAAAATAGCATTAATACAATAATATAATCTGATGTGAATAATTTGGAGTAGTACTCGATACATGGGTTTCAGCTTCCTGTTATATGTGACATTGTGAGTACTTTTCCACATTCAAAGGATATAATATTTTGTTTTAAAGGATGCTAAATCGACTTTTTTGCGCTTTTAACCCTGTTCTTGCACTGTTCCCTCGTGAAAAACACACCTGGAGTAGCATTTAGCTTCATTCACTCTAGTTTGATGAATCCTGTTAGAAAATCCTCTCCCCTCCGAGCGTCAAAAACACTCTGTTCTGAATCTCCTCGATCTGTGACGTGGCTCTGAGAATCTTCTGCTGTTTGTTAAGTCCATAAACCATCTCCAGACTCATTTTGGGAATTTCTCCCATCTGATCACAATCTTTACAACTGTGTGCCTTAAACCAGGAAGTCTGAGGCTAGCTTGAAGCGTTCGTTTTAAACTCGTGTAATTCCCTCTACAGCCAATAGATGGCGTTTCCTGTGCTTTGAACTCCTGCGCTTCTGAAGAATAAAGTCTAAAGAATAAAGTCTAAAGTCTAAGACGTACAACTACAGTGGATGGCGGTAATGTAACACTTGGATACCAACGGCCATAAAACACCAAAGAAGAAGAAGAAGAAGAAGCCCGTGACAAACAAATATCGTGTTTTTTTTGTTTTGTTTTTTGTTTTAAAACATGATATGCCAAACTAAAGGTGCTGAAGAGCATGTTTAAAGGCTGATAACAATACAAATAATGCATAATATTTGTTCTTTAAATTGTTGATCTCTATAGCAACGGTGTTAGATTTTCATCATGCTTGTTTCATCATGCTTGAAAGCCATGATCGGAAAAAGAGTTTTTGTTCTTTTACGACAGCAATAGTTACTAGAAAAGCCAGTGATCTCGATGTTTCTTCTCATCATTTATTCCAACGCTTGGTCTCCAGGTGGATTTGGCTCCCGCAGATCTTCGCGCTCCTCTCGCAGCAGGACGCCCCCCCCTGCACAGAGTCCGGTACTGCGCGCCAGAGTGAACTGCGCCCTCGAACCCTCCGTCGAGTTCTCCGCGTGCCCCCGCTCCGTCTCCGACCCCGAGAGGAGCCCCCAAACGGAGCCGGAGGAGCGGCCGATCACCCCGACCGTCCTGGGGTACGAAGTCATGGAGGAGCGGGCCAAATTCACGGTACGGGACCGACTGACCGTGAAATCAACGTTCTCTTCAACATTACCTCACCAGGAGATTGACGAAAATGTATTTGCATTTGTGTCGTTTTTTTGCATTTATTTAAATTTTTTTTGTAGGTTTAAATCATTGGACATAACAGGTGGTTTAAAAACTTGCGTAAATACAATCTCTACTGGATGTCTGATTAACTCTTAACTTCAAATAATAATGCTGCAACAATTAATCGACTAGTTGTGCCTGGACGGATATCAAAATAATCATAGTCGTATTTTGGTAATCTGTATCGTTATCTGGACTCTACAGACTCTAAAACGCGTATGAAAAAGCCTTTTTATGACAAAGACGGCAACATTATTGAACCAAAATGTCAAAAAAGAAGAATCACTTTATGATTTTCTTTTTTGATTTGATTTTCAGTAAAACACTTCGTAAATATTCTCTTTCTCGAACCCTTCAGTCGGCATATTAACACCTTTTATCTGGTTGATAACGTATTTAAAATGTTACAATAGAAATAATCGTTTGGCTAGTCGACTGATAAAATAACTTGTTTTAATGGCAGTAAAATATGGGGCTCATTCTGCTTTCTTTTTGAATAATCGATAATAATGTAAACAAACCCTTTTTGTGAGTGAATAAATCAACATTACGTTCAATACTCGATTGGAACATGTTTACACAGATCCTACATCGTACAGATCTTGATTATTTGAACGTAAATAATACAGACTTATCAGTGCCAAAAAAAAAACAGTCAAATGACATTGAAATAAGCAAATAAAACATTCCCACGAGAAGTCATGAAGGAATGACCAGATTATGAACCGTATGAAAAGTTTAAAACGTCCTCCCGGCGCATTTTCACTTCAGTCGTTTCAGTTTTGAGGGTTTTTTGGTAACGGATTGTGTTTCGTAGTTGGGATTTTGCACGGTGGTCGCTGATCGTCCGATGCTTTTGACAGACGGATCCACCTCCAGGGGAGGAGCTCTTTTGAGCCCATGGCCGCGCAGGAATGAGCAAAGATTGTAACAACCTGCGCCCACAAACCGCAGACAGACAGACTTCAAATCGGCTCAGAATTGCACTGTGTCCTGTATCACTCCATTATTATGATGAATGTGTCATAATAACAACGGTTGTGTGAGTTATTATTTATCCACGATGGTCTTTGCAGTGTCGTAAGAGGCTCGTGGTTTAACGTAATGACGAAGAATGTTGTTATTTTGGAACGTTCTGCACAGAAATTGAGCAAAGTGCAATCAAACTCTGGAGCGGACCACTTTGTCTTGTCATGAATCGATCATCTTAATTGTTCAGGTCACAGTATTAATTGTGACAACTAAAACATCATTATAATGGGAGTTTTAGAAGCAAAAACATGGGATTTTTCTTTTAAATCCATGCTCTGAAAAAGTACAACCTCATGTAAAACACACTTTTTATCTGGCTGTCCATGCGACTTTACTCTACTTTATCATTCAGAAAGGTTCACTTGGGAAACGGTGTGACGATGTGAATTAAAGTACATTTTGGATTTGTTGTTTGTCCTGGGGTCAGATGTGAAATCTTGATGTTTCTTCTCATAATGATCTACCGTATTTTCCACACTATAAGGTGCACTGTCAATGAATGATCATTGTTCATATACAAGGCGCACCGGACTAAGATAAGCCTTTTATTTGTCCCACAATGGGGAAATTCCAGTGTTGCAACACAAAGTAGGTACAGAAGTAAATAATAAATAACAGAACAACACTCTATCAACACTTCTAGAAAAACTCTTATACTATATAATAACAAAAGTAACGCTCTTATTTACAGCTGTTATATGGACAGAGAATATTGCACCAAGATGATTGACAGTATTGCACATGAATGACAGTATTGCACATGATTATGAAGCTGAATGACACATGTTCAGGGCTAACAGTGTTTGTTGTAAAGTCTGACAGCAGCAGGAAGGAAATTAAGCAAAACAAAACGTGTACCACACCAAATCGCTTTAGGGCCAGTAAGCACAACCAGAATTAATCCATATATAAGGTGCACTGTCGCTTTTGGAGAAAATTAATGGCTTTAAGTGCGCCTTATAGTGCAGAAAATACGGTAAATGAGAGGTTTCAGACCTCCAAATAGCCCCATGTTGATCACAATTGTCCATTTGTTTTTTGATCGAATTGAACGAATGCTATTAACCTCATGTAACCTCATGTTCACGTCCTCGTCACAGGTTTACAAGGTCCTGGTGAGAAAGTCCTCGGGCGAGAGCTGGGTGGTGTTCCGGCGATACGCAGACTTCTCCAGGCTTAACGACAAGGTGCGTTTGTTTTTGTGCCCGGGCGTGTCCGTTTGCACTGTGGGTAGCTTAAAGTACAACAGGTTAGACTACTCGTGTCACTAAAACACTGTTTACATGGTTATACCGTATTTCCTGGAGTATAAGTCGCACCAGCCAAAAAATGCATAATAGAGAAGAAAAAAAACATATATAAGTCGCACTGGAGTATGAAATGCGGTTGCAAGTGTGAAAATAACAAATAATATCACATGTAAGTCACTCCGGAGTATAAGTATATAAGTATAAATATAAGGATAAGTGGCATTACGGCCAAAACTATGAAAAAAGCGCGACTTATAGTCCGGAAAATACGGTCTTACCTAGTTTGACAGTGTTGGTGACGTTTGTACATTTACTTCCTGTTGTGACATACTTCCTGTGACACTTCCTGTGACACACTTCCTGTGACACACTTCCTGTGACATACTTCCTGTGACATACTTCCTGTGACATACTTCCTGTGTAAACAAGTGCCAAAAGCTTGACTAATTTACACGATAGATTTGTAATTGTTTTGAAGATACCGGTAACATGACAACACTTTTATTTTGTTCATTAAATGTCGGCGCAGTGGCTCTCACTCTCGCCACATTACAAGAAGATTCCGGGTTCGACTCCCGGGCCTTTCTCTGCATGTTTCTCCTTCTGTTTGGGTGCGTTTCCTCCGGGCTCGGGTTTCTACTATCGACAAAAAACATGAACACTATTTAAAATCCTCCGGTGAAAATCCTGTCCAAGTCGAACTCAAGATCTGGAGACGGTCCTCTTGCATTTCGCCTGCGTTTTGGAGGGAAAATGTTTAATGGATGATAGACGGATTCCCTTGGAGAACTCGGCGATAATTCCTGTAATTTTCAACGTTTTTCCAACATAAACTGGCTCTTGACTGACGTAAAACTCACTGACACATACTCATTTATCATGGTTCCCGTCAATCAAAGTAATAATGAGAAAAACAAGACTTTCCTTTGCACTTTTAACCTTCAAAAGTTTTCATTTTCCATCACATTATTGCTTTGTGCAGTATCGGGGGGGGGGGGGGGGGGGACCCGCTGTTTTTCAAATTTCAATAACAGAAAAGGAAACCGCGCCAACTTGGATAATGACTGCTCTTGGAGGACTTTGAGAACGCCGGGATAAAATGTACCACAAAATATCAAGCAAACAAAAGAAGTTTAGACATTCACTGATGGAGAAACCGATAACGGCGATGGATATCAACAAAGCCGTGGTTGTGTGAGGATATTCGTGACAAAAACAATAATAATGTTACTGAGAGGTACAAGAGATATCATCTAAACAAAAACATATTTGTAGAAGGAGAAGGAAGGCCAATTCCACGATGCGTATTTGTATTCACTGGTTACAAAGCCAATGGATCAGTGCTTTATATTGTCTGGAACAGGGTCAAATCCGTTGGCTTCACAAGGTGGTCTGCGCTTATTGGAATAGTTATTTTTCAAATTTATTTCCACAACCCTCTCCTTTTCTCTTGCTTTTGCCATCTCCGTCTCTCTTTCTCATCGTCAGACCAATGTCACTTGTTGAGGACGTCACACATGAAACTGAAAATGAAAAGGGTCGAAAAAGGGGTCGAAAATGACAGAAGTTCTGGGCTTTGATGCTTATGCACAGCGCGGCGAGTAACTGACACTTATAAGCAGAGACAAACTTGTGAGGGCGTTTCCATCTGCTCTTCCTCGTTCACACGCCCTCTGCACCGGACACGCCCTCTGCACCAGACACGCCCTCAAAGCTGTCAAGAGCACGGACTTCGTGTCTGATCCTAAAATATAACACTCGAACAGTTGGAAATTAGGCTTTTTAAAAATGTCTGCAAGTTGGCTAACGTTTATTAGCATAGCCACGCAATGATGTAAACTAGCATTAGCCAGCTGCTAACTAACGACTGTTTCTGTAGGTCCACTGGTCCCTCCTGACCACACAAATACATTTCTGGCCACAGGGTTTTTGGGGATGTAACAGAAGACGAATCCTTTGTTTTGAGACGCAGCGTGCCACTTTTATCTATATTATCACTTTGCCTGTAACGTGCCACAGTAAGGCTTATGATTACTAAATAGTTATAAGAAAGTAGCATTGCTTTACCCTCTGTCGAGATCAGGGGTTCCCAAAGAGGGGCCCGTGGACCAAACTTGGCCCTCCAGGAGGTCTAATTTGGCCCATGAAGAGGTGCTGAGACTTGTAAGGAAATATTTTTTTCAATAAAAAAGACAAAAAAAGACACTATATATATATATATATATATATATATATATATATATATATATATATATATATATATATATATATATATATATATATATATATATATATATATATATATATATATATATATATATATATATATATATATATATTATAATTTTTTTTTTTATTATTTTTTTTTAATACATAAAATACAAAACAGAGCAAGACCAGAGCGCGACCAACAAAATAAAAATGAACACAGGTGTGACCTGTGATAAATTACCTGATAATTTTTTTTTTTTTCACTATCCGTATGTTTTTTCAGCCGCCCCCAAAAAATGTTTTGGCTCTTTGCACAATAATATGTATTCATTTTTGCTCACCAAGGAATTAGTCTGGACACTCCAGATTGAAAACACATCCAACATGTTTTAGAAACTCTTCACTTTTCGCCTCTGCTAATCTGTGTTACACAACGTCTGCCTCCCTCTGCTAGAAACAAGCTGCAAGATAATCAATACAACATTTTAGAGACAACACTAGGACTTGCTAGAAAAAGGTTTTCTTTAAAATGTTAGCTTGATGAAGTAGCATTTATTAGCTTGGCCAACAAAGACTATACTTTTCCTATCCATGGGTTTCAGAATGATAAAATATTTATAATTGAACTGAAATGCAGTTACCATAAATATATTCAGCTAAAAATTATAAAAATGTTTAGGTTTATAAATTCACTTCCTGTTTGTAATCAATGACATCACACTAGGAAATTACCCAGCAAACACTGGGCAAAAAACATGTTAGATGTAGGGTTATATACTCAGAATTTATTTTGACTCACATTTGGCACTGACTCAAATTGTGGAATCACCTTGACCAGCAGCAGCTACGCTAAGCCAAATCTGTGTTTTTAAAATGCAGCTCTGCTCTTGTTGTTGCATAAATGTCAGTACCACAGACGGACAGTGAAGATCAGATTTGTGTTTAGCAGAATAAAGTGCGTACTACAGCTTTTCACACCTTCGCTCGTCGCCGGCGAGGTTTTCCTGACCAACGTGTGAACAGGGCCTGAAACGGAAAACGACAATCGTGTGGTCTGGCCCCCGTGTCTCTCGGTGACTCATAAAAAACACAGGACACAAAGGACTGAAACGCACTGCAAACGTCTGGCGCTGTTAATCTGAGGCGAGATGAAGTAACAACGAGCTCGTCTGTTTCCCGAGTAAACAAACCTGATTGCACAGTTCTGTCGGAGTTTGGCTTGAGACAGAGGCGGTGCAGACCAGACTCTAATTAAAAAGGAAATACTTATTAAAAACAGGGATGTAATGGTTTGCTGTAGCAAGAAGATAATCAGCCCCACAGTCTGTTCTGGACTCCACTAGCTGCTCCCCCTACTGGTCATAATTCAATCATGATTATTTGAAATAGAGGTCGGAGATATATAAAAAAATGTATAACACAAAATTTAAATATTGATCTGTAATTAAAACTTTAGAGTTAAAAATGGCCGTAAAAAGCTGATTAAAAATGAATCCCCTAATGAAACAAGGGTCTAAAGCCATATTTCTGCACTTTTCTAGTTTATTTTACGGTCCGTTCATGGCTTGTGCGATACTTGAAGACATTTAGAGGCATAGTCTAGCGTATTCAAGTCAAGATGTACATTTCTATCAATAATATCGCCGCCATGTCATATTTGAAACGTGTATTTGTGTCGTGAGTAGAGGAAAAACTTAACTGGAACATTACTTTGCACTTCTACACTGCAGTCTTTGGTTTCTCTTGTGTTTTGAGGGGAGTTTGATCTATTTGCGTTTTGGCTGTGCGTAGCAACACTTTCGCAGGCTTTTTAAATCACCAGCGGAGGGTATTTTCTCTTGTCAGTTTGTGAATTATACGCCTCACAAAGAACCCCTCCTGGTGAAATGTAAGAAACTCTCAGCTCATGTAACACTTTCGCCCCATTCAGAGCATATGTGGGTTCATTTTATCAAAAGAATGGCTGAGGTCTCCCGGGGACACCGTTCTCTCTTGTTGTCGATGTGAAAACGGCGCAGAGGAGAACCTGCCCAATCCTCCGAGAGTACGAGGATTATTACCAGCTGCACCGCCGTGTAATTGGATATTTTTTTCAGGAAGTACACTTTAGCTATGGACAACATTGACGTTTGCAACAGCGCGTTGTATTATTCGTACAGATTTCATTGTGCTGATGCATTTGTTTTTGGTTTGTTGCCATTTTCTTTGCGCATTTGTTGTGTTCTCAGCTTTTGGAACGCAATAGATATAAAGAGAAACCAATCCTTTCACTTGTATAGATATTTGCTACTGAATAAAAGTGGAACGGCAGCGTACACTTCCCTTCCTTTGTTGCCCCTGATGGAGGATTTTTGCATGTTTTGATGATTACTTTTTACGTAATGAGATGCGCTAATTAAAAACCGTCAACAATGAAAAGAAAATTAGTTGAAAACACTGCGCAAACACAGCCATTTAAAAAGATAATAATAAAAAGTTTAAATTATTTGTCGTTAGCTAAGTATTTGGAGTGGAAAAAGAGACAAATAAAGACCTTGATTTGATTATGCAGGTGACAATAACTAAAACGTTAGAATCAAAAGTAAGTGCAAAAGCCGTTTAATCACTTTATCTAAATGAATGGTTATCTATTTGATGATGTGAATGAAAGAAAATTAAGGATTTCACTGTCAATAATGGTGAATGTACGTTACGGTAAATGTGTATTGCCTTTGTTGTGCTTTTAACCATGTCATTATTTAAAAATGTGTGATATTGGGATCGGTATCGGCTCCAATTCTAGAAAATGTATTGAACCAGGCAGTACTAGTGTTAAATTTTACCAATACCGAGATACTTATCAATACTAAAACTAGTATGCAAAACTGTAGATAATTAGATAAAACAAAAACAAAAATCAGGACAAAATGGGATCTGTACGGTTTAGTTTTGGTTTTGTAAAGGTCTGGATCTATAACAGAACTAGTCTAAAAAATCATAGTAATCTTAAATAAAGTCCTTTTTGTTTAGTATTGGTGATGACATTCTGTTTCAGCACTTTTTGTACTAGCGAGCCCAAACAATGACACGTTTAACTGCACTGTCCCTGCGAAAAGACACCAATAAATACATTCAAAATAAAAGAATAGCGGCGGCTTTTCGCTAAGACTTAATTGCTGTCCGTTTCGCCGCAGTTGAAGGAGATGTTCCCCGGTTTCCGCCTCGCTCTGCCTCCGAAACGCTGGTTCAAAGACAACTACGACAGCGAGTTCCTGGAGGAGCGACAGCTGGGTCTGCAGGCCTTTCTCCAGAACCTGGTCGCTCACAAAGACATCGCACACTGGTGAGTGGAGCCAATGCAGAGGAGCGCGGCAAAGTGTCCAAACCACCCATAAGATACTCCATGTACACGTCTTTGATGGTATAAACCGACAAAACTGATTAAAGATGGCTACGTGATGTGGTATTTGTGCAATGAAAATATGCAGCAATTTCAATGAACATCTCCGGCTTGTTTTGGATCTTTCTACACACTCGTATTAGGAGTGGTATTCTTTTCACAATCCATAAGAAATAAGTACTGTATTTTTCGCACTATAAGGCTCACTGGACAATAAGGCGCGTTAAGCGAAACAAAACGTGTAACACATAAAATGGCTTCGAAATCGGTTAGCACAACCAGAATTAATCCATATATAAGGTGCACTGGATTATAAGGCAGACTGTCGTTTTTTGAGAAAATTAAAGGCTTCTAAGTGCGCCTTTAGTGCGGAAAATACGGTAAATGAGATGAGATATTGATTTTAGTTGTGTCTGTTTACATTTCATTCATTCATTCATTTTCCACCGCTTGTTCCCGTTATCTCAGTGACTTTGGGCCTTAGGCGGGCTACATTTATTCATTACATTTGCAGATATTGCCGGAAGTGAAACTACTTTATGCCTCTTCTACCCCAAAAATGCGAGATATTGTCTAAAACATGAGCTGCAGTAAATGAAAAAGCACAATGAAACACTTGTAGTTTGTTTGTGTCAATAATAAGTTATAAAAGTGACTAATTTCACTCTGAGCAGGGCAAATCTTTTTGAAAAACATACACGCATTAAATATTGAGCCCCAAATATATTGTTCTTGAAGGCCTGTGTAATCCCTCCTTTGTCCAGGAGTGTTTAGTTGTCGGAGGAAATTCAGTTGTAATCATCTGGACACATCTTTCGACTTTCATCCCAATGTCATTCTCAATCTCTACTCTTTTTCTAGATCTTTTTTTGCGTTTTTACTCTAAACAATATACTCTATATTCATATTGTGCATATTTTCAAAACAAATTTCACAATATTATCTTCACGATATTATGTACGGTATAACATTTGTTCTGCTTCATTGCACTGCTTCATTTCTAAGGCCTCTGCATGTACTTTTATTGAATACAGCGTTGTCATAAGTCATATTGGGAAGTGGTGTTTTCACAGCCAGGCAGTGAGGGAGTTTTTATGTCTGGACGATCCTCCGGGGCCGTTCGACAGTCTCGAGGAGAGCAGGGTAAGCCTCTCTTTTCTATGGCGGGACATTCAACACGAAGAAACGGCCCTCATTGTGCACCTTTTTAAATGTGTCTTTGCAGGCTTTCTGTGAGACTTTGGAGGAGAGCAACTACCGGCTTCAGAAGGAGGTCCTGGAGAAACAAAAGGAAATCACGTTATTAAAGAAGCAGCTGGAGGAGAAGGAGCGGGCCATCCTTCTGCTGGAGACACGCAGGAAGTCAGTCACCTTCACAACAGTAATACGGCCGCAACTAACCAGTATTATAACAAGGATGCAATACTAAGGCTGCAACTAACCAGTATTATACTAAGGATGCAATACTAAGGCTACCACTAACCAGTATTATACTAAGGATGCAATACTAAGGCCACAACTAACCAGTATTATAATAAGGATGCAGTAATAAGGCTGCAACTAACCAGTATTATAATAAGGATGCAGTAATAAGGCTGCAACTAACCAGTATTATACTAAGGATGCAATACTAAGGCCACAACTAACCAGTATTATAATAAGGATGCAGTAATAAGGCTACCACTAACCAGTATTATACTAAGGATGCAATACTAAGGCCACAACTAACCAGTATTTTACTAAGGATGCAATACTAAGGCTACCACTAACCAGTATTATACTAAGGATGCAATACTAAGGCTACCACTAACCAGTATTATACTAAGGATGCAATACTAAGGCCACAACTAACCAGTATTATAATAAGGATGCAGTAATAAGGCTGCAACTAACCAGTATTATAATAAGGATGCAGTAATAAGGCTGCAACTAACCAGTATTATACTAAGGATGCAATACTAAGGCCACAACTAACCAGTATTATAATAAGGATGCAGTAATAAGGCTACCACTAACCAGTATTATACTAAGGATGCTATACTAAGGCCGCAACTAACCAGTATTATAATAAGGATGCAATACTAAGGCCACAACTAACCAGTATTATAATAAGGATGCAGTAATAAGGCTACCACTAACCAGTATTATACTAAGGATGCTATACTAAGGCCGCAACTAACCAGTATTATAATAAGGATGCTATACTAAGACTGCAACTAACCAGTATTATAATAAGGATGCTATACTAAGACTGCAACTAACCAGTATTATAATAAGGATGCTATACTAAGACTGCAACTAACCAGTATTATAATAAGGATGCTATACTAAGGCCGCAACTAACCAGTATTATAATAAGGATGCTATACTAAGGCTGCAACTAACCAGTATTATAATAAGGTAAAAAATAACCAAGTAAACCTGGACTAAAGCAAAAGTAAACCTGGACTAAAGCAAAAGTAAACCTGGACTAAAGCAAAAGTAAACCTGGACTAAAGCAAAAATAAACCTGGACTAAAGCAAAAGTAAACCTGGACTAAAGCAAAAGTAAACCTGGACTAAAGCAAAAGTAAACCTGGACTAAAGCAAAAGTAAACCTGGACTAAAGCAAAAATAAACCTGGACTAAAGCAAAAGTAAACCTGGACTAAAGCAAAAGTAAACCTGGACTAAAGCAAAAGTAAACCTGGACTAAAGCAAAAGTAAACCTGGACTAAAGCAAAAGTGAACCTGGACTTGAGCAAAAGTGAACCTGGACTAAAGCAAAAGTGAACCTGGACTAAAGCAAAAGTGAACCTGGACTAAATCAGGACTAAACCAGGACTAAACCAGGACTAAACCAGGACTAAACCAGGACTAAACCAGACCAGTGTGAGTGCCACACTTAAGACTTCACTTTCACTACAAACTGCTGTTATTTATCTGGCGTCGTTGCAGTCGAATGTTGGAGTAAATCTCTCTTGTTTCCGTCCCAGTGGAGACGCCCAGACGCAGGATTCTCCGTGTGTTTCGGTTCAGGGCAGCGACAGCAGCACAGAGGTGGAGTCTTCTGCTGCTGAGGCCGACCAGGACCTCACCCTCCACAATGGGTAAAACACACACATATACATATACAACATGCACATATAATACTGAAATGTTCACCTCTCAAATGCCATTTATTTTCAGAAGATTTTGTATAGATCTGGGCTAATGCAAATGTACATTATCAGTTTGTTCAATTAAACTTAGTTTTCTTAGTTACATTCTCTTAATATACTGACATTTGTTCAAGACTTAAAGCAGAACTAAGTCACATTTTTACCTTTGTAAGTCCCTGGGCTGGTTAAATGTGTATTTTCATGGCCTTTGAAGTGCCCGTCGTCGCCCCCTGCTGTCTGCTGTCTATTTTCTGGCATGTAGTTTCACAAGAGATCTGCAGGGGGAGCTCTAGCGCGTGTTCTGCTTTACGTACCTTTTAATTCTGCTTGATAATACCAACAATACATAATGATAATGAATTTGAATATATCAATGCACAAATTAAATGTACCTTTAACTGCGCTTGAAAAAATGATATTAGTAAACAACATTGACGCAAAACTTTTATTAATTTGAATTTCCTATGTTTAAATTAAAATCAAGTGAATACAATTATTAAACTACAAAAATTTAAATGAAATATTACATTAAAATACAATAATACTGCGTTCGTTTTAAACATCTAATCAAATGTATCTCTTTTAAAATGAGCCAGATTTTTGTCGATTGATAGTGTCAGCCGTGATCACTTCACTGTAACCTGCTCGTCTCCATGGAGTTATTATTGCTTTGCCGACCAATTCACAGGTCGGCTCTGTGGAAAGGCGACCTCGCTCACAGTAGTAATGTATGCCTGTATTTTGATAAATGCTAGATATGTTAAACGCCATAGTGTGGAATATTCCAGGCAAAGAAGTAACATCTCTCCTCTTGCATAACGCGCGTTCTAGTGAATTCCGCCATCACTAAAATGATGGATGTTGACTTTATTGCCTATGCCATGTGCTGTTTTGACCAAAACAGGCAAGACAAATAAGTTAAAACGTACGTCTCCGGGGGTTAAAGGTCAGGTTCACGCTTTGCATTAACAGCTAGCATAAATCAGACTTGCTCCATCATAACCCCCTCAGAGTCTGTTTTTGTAGGAAAGTTATGGCTTCCTACCGGGCTCAAAAAAGATCAACCTAAAAAGGGCATTTCAAGCTCGCACAGTAGAAACGTTTAAGTGAACATGAACGCTTGGGAAATGTTCAGACCGATGATGATGGTAAATTAAGGTGAGCGATTCCTTTTTAACTTGACTTTTACTGCATTTCAACAAAGTTTGACGTTATGCCACGCCCACGTCTAATTTACCGCACGGTTCTTTTCTGACCACAAACGTCTCAGGACACATATTATTCAAATTGGACTTTTTATTTTGGAGCTTTTAACCGCATTACAACATTGTTCCCTCGTCGTCAACACACCTGGCGCCGTGTTTCGCTTTGTTCACGCTTGTTGCATTAATCATGTTTACAAGGTCCTCGTTCAGATCCTGCGGTCCAGGGTTCACACTTGCATTCCACGTCCCAAAGCTCCTCTAGTCTCATCCAAATGTATTTATTTTTACCCTGATTGTGAAATAATCTATTGTCTACATCAACATTTGCCACATTTTTTATTTGCCACATTTTTTATTTGGGATCAATCATAGAATTCAAGCGTTCCCTGTCCCAAAGCTCTAATCTTAACCATCATTTTAACCAAATAAATAATTCTTGTACATAAACCTAATCCTAACTAAAATATTTTCCTGTCAATTATAAACGTATTGTTAAAAATAAGTATTTGCTCATAAAAATTGGGAAAAATAACAAAATGCCAAGTTGCCCTGGATGAAATGCCAAACGTTTAGCGAGTTTCTTACTAAAACAGCCAGCGTTTGGTTGATTTTTTTCCCACGGTAATTCCCACTGTTGCCAGTAGATAGCGCTCTTGATGAGGCAGCGCAGACTCATGCAACTCACTTCTATACACTTCACTTATTTTCCGTTCTAAAACATGAAATGCCAAGAAAAGAGACCCAAGAGCCAGTAACAAGACAAACATTGCATCATTCGTGTCCTTAAACTACTTTATTTTCTGTTTTGTTTTCCCTGTTTTTATTTCTCCAGCAGCTCTTCCCCAGTTTGAAGCTTTAAAACACGTAAGGTACGGTTTGACCTGCTGTGCACACGACTTACTGACATGCCGTGGTTGTTTGGTGTCCGTCTCTTTGCTCTCGCCTGCTCCACTGGTTTTGATTTTGAAAGTGGATCCGTCTGACTCGTGGTGTTTCATGCTGTGTGTACTTAACTTTACCACTGAAGGTTGCAGTCTCCTCCTCGTGTTTGGGCTGTAAATGTTGCACGTGTGTCTGTCTTTAAGTACAAGTTTGACAAAGATGAGGGTGAAATCACAGCGTAGCTCGTCTTAACTGCTTGTCTCCATAGACAAGACATGGACAGCTGCTTTAACATGTAATTTTGTCATTTATCATCAATTATTGGTTCATTTATTGAGAGAAGAAAACAATTAAAATAAAAAGAAAATCCTTGAAACACATCTACAGATCTGACCTGTAATTTGGCCTCGTCATCACCGGCTTGTCTCCATGGAGATGCTGTACTGTCTAACATTCAAGGCAAAGCAATAACATGCACCTTTAAGACTCATTTTTATGCTCCTTTTGGTATCACTGTATTTTACACTGCACTTGATCCACTTTACCTGCTACTACCCCATTAATTACACTATCCCGACCTGTAATTACATGTAACTACAGTGTAATTACATGTTATTACACAGTGAAGTAAGTGTACAGTACAGTGTGACCTTATACATTAAAAAATAAATGTGTTCTTTAAACGGGTTTTCTTCGTCAAATCTGAATCTTCTCTTTCTCTCCTTTCTCCCCCTTTCTCCCTCTCTCCTTTCTCCCTCTCCCCTTTCTCCCTCTCCCCTTTCTCCCTCTCTCCTCCTTTCTCCCTTTCCTCTCCTCCTTTCTCCTTCTCTCCTCTCCCCCTTTCTCTCTCTCCTCCTTTCTCCCTCTCCTCCATTCTCCCTCTCTCCTTTCTCCCTCTCCCCTTTCTCCCTCTCCCCTTTCTCCCTCTCTCCTCCTTTCTCCCTCTCCTCTCCTCCTTTCTCCTTCTCTCCTCTCCTCCTTTCTCCCTCTCCTCCATTCTCCCTCTCTCCTTTCTCCCTCTCTCCTTTCTCCCTCTCCCCTTTCGCCCTCTCCCCATTCTCCCTCTCTCCTCCTTTCTCCCTCTCTCCTCCATTCTCCCTCTCTCCTCCTTTCTCCCTCTCCTCCATTCTCCCTCTCTCCTCCTTTCTCCCTCTCTCCTCCTTTCTCCCTCTCCTCCATTCTCCCTCTCTCCTCCTTTCTCCCTCTCTCCTCTCTCCTCAAGTACCATTCTCCCCCACTACATTCCGTCCATCTCTCTTTTCTATCTTCCTTCTCCTCCCTCCTACGCACAATCCTTAATCTTTCAATCCTCTCCCTCCTGGCCACACCTGCCCATCACTTCTCTCCCTTCATCTCCCTTTGCCTTCCCTCTTTTTGTCTTTCTCTCTTCACCTGCTCTCTTCCTTCCTCTCCTTCTCGCTCCTCTCACCCCTTTCCCTCTCCCCCTCCCTCCTTCTCTTCTTCTTATCCAACCCACTCTTTTTCTCCCTGTCTCTCTTCCTCTTTCTCCTATCCTCCCCATTTATCTCCCTTTTACTCCCCTACCTTTCCTTTCTTTTTGTCTTACCCTCTCTCATTCTCTCCTTCTCTCCCCTTCCCTCTCTTGCTTTCGCTTTCCATTTCCCGCTTCCTCTCTCCCACCCTCCCTCTCCTTTTCTCCCTCCTTTTCTCCATATCTCTCTGTTCTCCTTTTTTACTTTCCACTCTCGGCCTCCTTTTCTCTTCCACTCCCTCCTTATCTCCTGTCTCTCTCTTAACCTTTCTCTCTCTATATCTCTCTGTCTGACCTTATCCTCCCCCTCTCCTCCTTCCCCTTCTCTCTCCAGGACAGACTCTGTGGTTGAAGAGGTCCGATCGTCAGCTTGTTGGTGTGGGCCTTCGCTCAGTACTTCTCCCCCGGTCATCGAGGTCACGCAGCTGTACCATCAACCCTGAGACTTAAACCTAAAGCCTGAGACTAAACCTGAACCCCGAGACTAAACCTGAACCCCGAGACTAAACCTGAACCCCGAGACTAAACCTGAACCCCGAGACTAAAGCTAAACCCCGAGACTAAACCTGAACCCCGAGACTAAAGCTAAACCCCGAGACTAAACCTGAACCCCGAGATTAAAGCTAAACCCCGAGACTAAAGCTAAACCCAGAGACTAAAGCTAAACCCCGAGACTAAACCTGAACCCCGAGACTAAACCTGAACCCCGAGACTAAAGCTAAACCCCGAGACTAAACCTGAACCCCGAGACTAAACCTGAACCCCGAGACTAAAGCTAACCCTGAGACTAAAGCTAAACCCCGAGACTAAACCTAAACCCGGAGACTAAAGCTAAACCCCGAGACTAAACCTGAACCCCGAGACTAAACCTGAACCCCGAGATTAAAGCTAAACCCCGAGACTAAACCTTAACCCTGAGACTAAACCTGAACCCCGAGACTAAACCTGAACCCCGAGACTAAACCTAAAACCCGAGACTAAAGCTAAACCCCGAGACTAAAGCTAAACCCCGAGACTAAAGCTAAACCCGAGACTAAACCTGAACCCCGAGACTAAACCTGAACCCCGAGACTAAACCTGAACCCCGAGACTAAAGCTAAACCCCGAGACTAAACCTGAACCCCGAGATTAAAGCTAAACCCCGAGACTAAAGCTAAACCCAGAGACTAAAGCTAAACCCCGAGACTAAACCTGAACCCCGAGACTAAACCTGAACCCCGAGACTAAAGCTAAACCCCGAGACTAAACCTGAACCCCGAGACTAAACCTGAACCCCGAGATTAAAGCTAAACCCCGAGACTAAAGCTAAACCCCGAGACTAAAGCTAAACCCCGAGACTAAAGCTAAACCCCGAGACTAAACCTGAACCCCGAGACTAAACCTGAACCCCGAGACTAAACCTGAACCCCGAGACTAAAGCTAAACCCCGAGACTAAAGCTAAACCCCGAGACTAAACCTAAACCCGGAGACTAAAGCTAAACCCCGAGACTAAACCTGAACCCCGAGACTAAACCTGAACCCCGAGATTAAAGCTAAACCCCGAGACTAAAGCTAAACCCCGAGACTAAAGCTAAACCCCGAGACTAAAGCTAAACCCCGAGACTAAAGCTAAACCCCGAGACTAAACCTGAACCCCGAGACTAAACCTGAACCCTGAGACTAAACCTAAAACCCGAGACTAAACCTAAACCCCGAGACTAAAGCTGAACCCCGAGACTAAACCTGAACCCTGAGACTAAACCTGAACCCCGAGACTAAACCTGAACCCCGAGACTAAACCTGAACCCCGAGACTAAAGCTAAACCCCGAGACTAAAGCTAAACCCCGAGACTAAAGCTAAACCCCGAGACTAAAGCTAAACCCCGAGACTAAACCTTAACCCCGAGACTAAACCTAAACCCGGAGACTAAAGCTAAACCCCGAGAATAAACCTAAACCCGGAGACTAAAGCTAAACCCCGAGAATAAACCTAAACCCCGAGAATAAACCTAAACCCCGAGAATAAACCTAAACCCCGAGACTAAACCTTCATCCCGAGACTTAAACCTACTGCCGTAGACTTGAACCTAAAGCCCGAGACTTGAACCTAAAGCCCGAGACTTAAACCTAAAGCCCGAGACTTAAACCTAAAGCCCGAGACTTAAACCTAAAGCCCGAGACTTAAACCTAAAGCCCGAGACTTAAACCTAAAGCCCGAGACTTAAACCTAAAGCCCGAGACTTAAACCTAAAGCCCGAGACTTAAACCTAAAGCCTGAGTCTACACCTAGTGGCAAGGAACTGGAACATCTACGTACCCTCTGGATCAGCCTGGAAATGGAAATAACCTTAACTCTATGTTCGGTTTTGGTGCGAGTGCCATGTCTTGATAAGTCGCTGTCACTGGAAACAGGTTGTTTATCAAAAGATCAATTCAGGGTTTTCTGGGAAATGATAATTTTTGTCAATATTTGCTTTTCGCTGTCTTGTGATCACCTGAATCTCTCTTATCCAATTATCTTACTTCTTAGTGTAGCTTTGCGTGTCCTTAATGAAAGCAGACCTTGATCTGACCCTCCAGAAACCCTTTCAGGCCGCACTGATCCGTCTGTAGCCACCCAATGGAAACAAGGCCTGAGCCTCCCTTCACTCGCTATTACCTAAACCGAACCCTAACCTTACATCTCTGGGCTGAGTTTTATTGGCTCTGGCTCGACTCTCAAAACATCACTCCTCTATGGTTGCTATGTTTTGGCTCCCTTACCATTTTGTTGTTATCGCAATTGTTTTACTTTCAAATTTTGGAGGAGCTACAGTAAAATGTTCCCTTCAACGGCCTGTTTGACTTGACGGCTTGTTTGACTTAACGGCCTGTTTGACTTGACGGCTTGTTTGACTTAACGGCCTGTTTGACTTGACGGCTTGTTTGACTTAACGGCCTGTTTGACTTGACGGCTTGTTTGACTTAACGGCCTGTTTGACTTGACGGCCTGTTTGACTTAACGGCCTGTATGACTTAACGGCTTGTTTCTGACGATACAAAGGCTGTGTGTGGTACATTTGATCTGGACTGTGCTGCTAACCTGAGACTTCACACATGGGATCCCTGCTGTGGCCCATAAGGACTTGAAAAGACCCAAACCACAAAACCTAAACCTGCAAGACGGAGACAATCAAAGATAAAGATGAACCACATCTGAGAAAAAGAAGAAACCTGATGTTTGTGGCTATATAACGCAATAATAGGTTGTATTTTGACCCTAACACACTTGTGGGGCCTGTACCTGATTTTGAACCATGGGTGAAGTACATGTTTTTACACTATACTGTATGGAGTAAAAGGCATTTTCCAGAAATTGAAGAAATTAAATTCAGGTGAAGGCCCTCTAAACCTTCTATATCACACTAAGCTGACGATGAGCAGATTTTGGTGCGTTACAGCCAATTGTGGCATGTGGCGATTTAAATGTTGATTTCATTGTGTATACTGATCACTCTTTCTGCTGCAAACCTTGATGTGTCAGTCGAAATTGGCACAATTCATTTTTTTTCATGTAGCAACAGCAAAGGTTGTTGGCAAATCACTGTTTTTAACCAATTTAACCAATACCGTACCTTTGCACATGCACTACACAGTCAATGTAACACGAGGTCTAGATGAATGTTGAAATCAGCCCAAATTGTAGAAAACGATTGACCGCGGTGGGACATGGGGGGGGACGCACCCGGGAAATGTAAGATAAAACTGCAATATCGCCATATGATTCACGGGTTTTAATCGATCGAAAGGCACAGAGGGAGAGACTGGAATAGCAAGAGGTGCCAACATTTCATCCCTAAAAGCCAGTACACCCAAAAACAAAAATCTCCCTTTTTATACGAGTCAAGGGGCATCAATCTAAAAGTGTGGCATTCTGTAAATATGTGCAACGATGAACAGGGGCCTAAATAGTTCACATAGTCGACAATGAAAGCCTCATCATGACTTGAACTGGAATCTAATCTTTCTTCGATATGTTGACGCTAAACCACTAACTTCACTTCCATCACCACTGCCATTTTTGTTTTGTTTAAATATCCTCCAGATTTCACATTCCGTTCAGTTTTGAGCGTATAATCTGTGGTCAACCATGTTTGATTGACGACAAAACCGGAGAAACCACAATGATTTTTCTGTTTTGGAGTGTAGCCATTCTCTAGTTTTGCTCAAATACGTTCAGTCATGTCGCCTGCATCTGCAGAATGTTGCACTTAAAGGTGGAGGATGTAGTTTTTTCCAGGTGGAGAGGCCGTCACCTGTTTGATCTGTCTTGAAATTATTATTGCTTTGCTTGAGAATGTGTCATAGTCTGGCATTAAACATGACATTCAAGGTAAAACCGATAACATTTCCGAGCAAGTGATGGAGAAATGACTTAAGTCGATACGTCTTGAGGCGATCTCCACCTTGAATTTGATGAAGAATTTGTCAAATTTAGCGTTGAAATGTGAATTTTATAGTTATGGAGACGGTTTGCAGCTTAAAGGTCTGACATTATGATCATTTTGAGCTCTTAACCATCATGACATGACGATGATGCTTTTTCTAGAGCTGATTATCTGGACTTAGTTGCTGAGTTGTTTAGTTTCCTTGTTGTTGTCCTGTATCGTTTTAAGTTGTAAACATAGGGAGTAAAAAAAAAAAGCTTGAATATACTGAGAAAGCCATAATTTTCGAGACGTGTGTGGTCTTTGAAAATCATTTATTGTGGAGGGAAGATCGGCTGCTGACTTTAATTTCCTGTGCGACTGTTGCGGATGTTGAACTCTGAACCTGGGGAAGTCACGCAAAGCACTTTAGCTGAATGGCTGAAATTAACTGTTTTTTTCAAATGTTGTTTTTCCTCTTCTGTTTGTTTTCTTCTGAATTTGACAAAGGCGGGAAGTGCCTTTGCAATCACTGAACCTGTCTCGACCTGCTTGGAACCGGAACTGCCGAGGGGCTTTGTCTGACGAGCTCGACACAATAATGGAAACGATATGAATGGAAGTCAATGGAGACGTGGTCAAAATGTACAAGTGTCCAGATAATGGACTAAACCCAGGGGTAAATGCTCGATTCACTTTATTTAGCTACAAAAATACCAGACTGTGTGTACAAAATGCATTCAGATTTCAGATTTGGCCAGTCTCGCAGACACATTTGACATGTAACATTTTCTTTCCAACATTCATGATCATTTATTTATATATATTTTTAATGTTTCTTTGACCATTTTGGATCCAACCATTTTTACACCATTTTGAAACACAAATCTAGGAAAAGGTTTTCACAATAAGGAAATATAATGTACTTTTATTGGGTGCAAAACGTTTAAATATGACTTCCATTCATGTTTTTCTCCAATACTGAGCCCTACAATGCAACTAAATACTTGTGTGTCGCGTTTCACTTGAAGAATTCCTCCAAGTGCCTTCTCCTTCACTTGTTATTGATAAAGCTTTAAACGTTCGGCATTCACTCTCACTGCTAAATGAATGGAGAAGCTGTTTTAATTCGCATTTCTGTAAAGTTGATATGTTTTTGTATTGTATGAATACGACTGTACGAGATAGTTCTATATAGAGTAAGCTCCAGGAATACTTTAAAATGCTCGAGTATTAATATAGACTGGGCTTTACTTGTTGCTTTGACATCTACACAATTAAAAGTGTAATGGTAAAAGGATTTACTGCGTCGTCTGATTATTTTTAAAATGTTTCAATATACTGCGTTATTCAAGGTGTGTTTTTTTGACATTCTTGCTCTGAGACTCTCCGCAGATCTGACCTGTCACTAAGCCCGGTGGCACAACCTGCCAGTCTCCATGGCGATAAATGGATGTGTGGAAAATTCTGGCCAAACATCTAAGCAGGTGGCGGACAACGGTGCACCTAAAAAGTTCATATATTTTACTCTTATTTTAGCACTCAAAATAAAAATAATAATGAAATAAACACTTTAGTACTCAAAATAATATCAAATAAAACACTAGTACTCAAAATAATATCAAATAAAACACTAGTACTCAAAATAATATCAAATAAAACACTTCAGTACTTATTATTTAGTGATATATGCATATAATTAGACATTTACGTAGGCCTGTCACGATTAGACGATATATTGTAGCCTAGAAATATCCAATAAACGATAATATTGAAACTACCACATGCCACTGACACAGAAAAACAAAAGCAGAATAATCCAAGAAAACTCTTTTCTAAATGACAGATGAATAAAAAGCTGTCATTGAACTACTTGTTTGACCGTTTACTGCCTTAATCTTATCATACTGTTGTTGTTTTTTAATCCCCAAAAGATGTACACACAATACATATTGAGCCCCAAAAAGTATTATTATGTAATATTTCCTATAAATATGCCTGATAATATGAAATCCTTAATTAGAAAAAGTATTTGGTGGCTGTTTGATGGTTTAAAAGCCAGCCATGTCCAGTTAGTTTTTAAAATATGGACCGTTATGCAATCAGATGGTGGTTCCCGACCTGTTCTCCGTGAAGCCCTCCCAGCTCGCACTGGAGACGGGCCCCCAAGTCCAAAAGTGCAACCCTCCAACAAAAGCATCAACCAAAACAAATACCTAGCCAGCTGTTATTTCAGACGGACAGAAATGGACCCGTGTAACCGGACACAAAGAACACGCACATTCATTCAGACTGATATTTAAATACATTTGTTCTTTTATATGGGAACGTGTTCTCAAGTGACAGTCTTTGTAATCTGCTTTATGGAGTACAAATGGAACCGTTTTTAACCATTTGATGATAAAAAATAAAGCCTTATAGTTTCGATAAGCTTCTGCGATATTAAAATATTTATTTCCGTGGTGAAAATATCCTTTGACCTCTGTTTGTGCTCATGAAACGCACGCCGTCTCGTGTTATTGATTCATGCCACACTCTTCACTGCTGCTCGGCTTAGACCTCTCAGCTTCAAAGAGGGCAGATAACAAGGCCGTGTCCCCCTGTAAACCCCTTGTAAACTTTAAAGGGTTATTATTTTAAGTTTTTCCAGAGCCATGAAAAAGGACCTTAACATCTGTTCAGGTCAAGTACCCAAAGAAGTCCGCGACCAGTTGTTACTGCACCATTGTGATTATGGATGGACAGAACTGGTATTAATGTTTAGATTGGGTGATTTAATAAAGGTTGCAGTACATTTCACTGTATATCAGTTTATTTGATCAAGCCTCATCAGTCTGTGTGTCCCAGTTTGTCCTCCAGGCTCAGTATTTAGTCATTTTTTACCCAATGCTGCTGCAATTGAATTAACTATTTTGAATTCCAATCAGAGGATGATAGTCCGCTAAATACATACATACACAAGACAATCTTTTTACAAGGCACAGATCCATGTGTCCAGGAAGCATTGGAACAGATGCCCGAGCCACCTCAGCTGGAGGAGCAGCGGCTCTACTCAAAGCTCCCTCTAAGGGAGCGCCCAGCTACCCGGCGCAGGAAACTCATTTGCGACCGCTTGTATCCGCGATCTTGACCTTTGGGTCATTACCCAAAGCTCATGACCATAGGTGAGGGCAGGAACGTAGACCGACCGGTAAATCGAGAGCTTTGTTTTTCAGCTCCTTCTTCACCACAACAGTTCGATGCAGCGACTGCATCACTGCAGCCGCTGCATCGATCCTGTCAATCTCACGTTCCATCCTTTCCTCACTCGTGAACAAGACCCCGAGATACTTGAACTCCTCCCGGTCGAGAACCATGGCCTTCTCATCCCAGCCGCTTCACACTCGGCAGCAAACCGTCCCAGTGCAGCTGCAGGTCCGAGTTTGATGGAGCCATCAGGACAACATCGTCTGCAAACAGCAGAGATGAGATCCTGTGGTCCCTAAACAAGACACCCTCCGACCCCTGACTACACCCTCCGACCCCTGACCACACCCTCCGACCCCTGACCACACCCTCCGACCCCTGACCACACCCTCCGACCCCTGACTGCGCCTCGAAATTCTGTCCATAAAAACTATGAACAGAACCGGTGACAAAGTGCAGCCCTGAGGAGTCCAAGGAGGAGACGAGGAACAGATGTCAATGAAATAATTTACTATTATCAAAAACGGCAAGAGTAAAAAGTCAGCAGATTAGAATAGACTGGACATGTCTGTATTGAAATAAATCACTGAAGTCCAGGGGTAAGAAATTACAGACCCATTTTTATACGATCCATATTTTCCAAGATACTAGAGAAATTATTCCACAAAATATTATACAATTACCTTGAAAAACATAATTTACTCTGAGAACAACCGTACGACTTCAGACCAAGGAAAATAGATTAAAATATGTTCACATGAATGGAATCGATGTACCTCACAGACCGACCCCAGTTTGTGAGAGCCCGGAACTGTGTGTCTGACACTCGGACCTGCAGTGTGGGGGCGCCCCAGGGCACTGTCCTCGCGCCCTTTCTCTTCACCCTTTACACTGCAGACTTCAGACATGACACGGACAGCTGTGTCCTGCAGAAGTTCTCTGATGACTCTGCCATCATCGGACTCATCACGGACGACGATGATGCGGAGTACAGGGGACTGGAGCAGGACTTTGTGGAACCACCTCCTCATCAACGCGGGGAAGACCAAGGAGATGGTGGTGGATTTCCGCAGACGCCACCCCACTGCCCCCTCACCAGTGAACATCCAGGGACGGGACATTGAGAGAGTGGACTCATACAAGTACCTGGGTGTTCATCTGAACCACAAACTGGACTGGACTCATAACACAGACGCACTGTACAGGAAGAGCCAGAGTCGGCTCTACCTCCTGAGGAGACTCAGGTCTTTTGGAGTGACAGGGCCACTCCTGAAGACCTTCTACGACTCTGTGGTGGCATCGGCCCTCCTGTATGGTGTGACCTGCTGGAGCAGCAGTATCACAGAGAGGGAGAGGAAGAGGCTGGACAGAGTCATCAAGAAGTCCAGCTCCGTCCTGGGCTGTGCTCTGGACTCGGTGCAGGAGGTGGGGGACAGAAGGGTCCTGGCTAGATTCACATCTATGCTGGACCATGAGTGTCACCCCCTGCAGGACACTCTCTCCGCTCTGGAGAGCAGCTTCAGTGAGAGACTGATCCACCCTCGATGTGTGAAGGAAAGGTTCCGTAGGTCTTTCCTTCCTGCTGCTGTCAGACTTTATAACAAACACTGTTAGTACTGAACACTCGCAATACTGACCTAACCTAATACTGATGTGCAACTCTGTCATATGTGCAATTGCTGTTGGAATTCATGTGCAATTCATGTGAAATTCATGTGCAATCTATGTGCTGTCGTGACACATATTCATGTGCAATTACTGTCGGGATCACATGCAATGGTATTTATTCATTTGTCTATGGGAGTTTTTATTTATTTATAGGAGATCTTCTACTGAAAGTGTTTTTCAGACTTCCTATAAGTGATCTGTTCTTCTGTATCTACCTCTGTATCTACCTGCGTTGCACCAATGAAATTTCCCCATGTGGGACAATAAAGGAATATCTTATCTTATCTTATCTTAGTTCCCCAGGGGTCAGTGCTGAGTCCTTTGTTGTTTATTCTCTTTATTCTCTTTACTGCAAAAAGGACCCAAAGAGCTCTGAGGAAGCCTTGATCCACATCTGAACCTTCCCTCGGACACAAAAGACCTGAGAGTGGCATTAAAGAGGTTCCATCCAGATTATTTTAGAACGACTCAAAACGTACTTTTCAATATCAGCTTTTCTTTTAACTAAGTTGAGCCCAATGTGTAATTAATTGCTTTGATATTTTTGTTTTACACAAAATCATTCTGGTTTATAGACCTTTTTGCTGATCTTTTTAAGAGTTATAATTGTCAATGAATCGAGTTCTCCTTTTTCAGAAAATGAGACTGTGGAGGTTTTGAAGCTTCAGATGGTGCTCTTTTTAAAAATAAATATGAACATGAACTACCTAAAATCCTAAACGTGTTGTCCACAATGTAATGGCTCGTCCCAGAGAATAATACATTACATCTTGGTGCAATTGTGTGAGGAGGAAACAAAATAAAACCATACGTAATGGTCCCTGTGTAAGGATCCCTGCTTAAGGTGTTTCGGGCCGTTCACACCGCGGCGTCAAACGCGTCCAGTTTACATTCAGAGTCCATGTAAGTAAGCGTCTTGACGTCCTGCGTTTTTGCGGCGCGAATCTTGTGTTTTGAGCGTCAGGTGCTGCGCGTCGGGGGCGTTTGAGCGTCTGACGCTTTGGACGCGTGTTCAGAACGTCCAAAGCGTTGGGCGCAGAAAAGTTGAACAAAGCTGAACTTTTCTGCTGCAGAAGCGGCGCAGCAGCCAATCAGAGATTACGCTCTGGTGACGACCCGGAAGAAGACCCAAAACAAACCCCACAACGATAAAACAAATCCTTAAGAAGCAGCTCTTGGAGCATATAATGATATTGACTAAACTCTGCTTGTCCGGGGCGTCGAGGACGTGCGTCTGCGTCAAATGTACAGGCGTCCAACTTCTGGGCTGGCCGTGAATTTGACGCCGTGTTTTGAACAGGGCTTAAGCAGCTCTTTATGTTAAGTGTAAAACAGGGATGGGCCTTATACTCTACGCTCAGGCTTCTGCCCATTCCTTTTTCAGACTTTAGGCACTAAATTTTCTGTATTGCTTTGGCCTTTGGGACAATGTCTGAATAAACCAAACTGGAGCTGAAAACTGAAACTTGCTTCGACAATGAGGTGGTGCAACATAAAACAATGAGTCATGAGTAAAAGGGTTTTCATAGTTCTATCAAAAACCTAAACCTAACCTCTCAAAACCTCATTCAGAAACAACTGCATGGACAACTCCCGTTTTATACGGGTCTGAAGATAAACCCGCAGTTAAAAAAGCTGTGAATAATTACTGTTTCTGTTTCATATTTTTATGGCATGTTTTTGCAGCAATAATCCTTTGCTTTCTCTTTGTTTTTTATAAATTATGTATGGCCTGTAAACCGGACAGCCTAGATGGGGATGAGAGAGAAGGGACATGCAGTCAATTTTCAAACTCAAGACACTGCGGTCGGCTGCACATGGAGTCTGGCATGTTTGTTACCACCTTAACCACTCGACTAAATTCAAAAGGTCTGCACTAGTATCAAACGAGACAAGGAACGCTGATAATGAAACATACAGAAAATATATGGACGCTTAGTTTTGTTGTAGTCAAGGCCACTCCCACTCACGGTAAAATTCTTAAAGTCAAATACAAATGAATTGCCATCGCGATGAACATTCCAATATTATCATATTCATTGATGAAACCCCACTAGAAAAGTTGTTATTCTATGATCCCATGGCCTTTCTGGGTGAACTTCAGCTCGACTCCCCTGCTCCTTAAAACAGCGCCTCTTGATTTATTGCGGGACTTCTATGGGTCAGTGAGTTTAGAAAGATTAACACCTGTTTTGTTTTCCTCAAATGCATTTATTCATTTCCAACTAAAACCTGTCCGATTCATCAGAAATGCTCCGTTACGTTCACTTGAGTAAACTTTGTGACTAGTGACAAAAGCTTTATGTTGACAATATTAAACGATTTGAACATTTGTGTTTTTGGCTCTGCTCTTTCAGCTGTACATGATCATTTTGTGGCCAATAGTATTGGTGCGACATTTGTCTTAAAAATCTCTGTTTTACTCACAAAACCCCCAAAGAGATGAGCAAGATACTGTGAGAGATAAGTAAACATAGAAACAAACCAGGAAGGTTATACTTTGGGAGCAAAACAAGCAAAGCTGACGGACTGTAACCTCGGCTGGGGGGCTGTCACTCAAGCTACTAATGCTAACACGGCTCCTGAAGGGACGCCCAGTGAAGGCCACGCAAACAAGCCTCATCCGCAAAACACAGGACTTAACTTTACAACAGATGGCCCTCATGTTACATGAAATGTGGCATCATTGAGAGCCTAAGTGAGTGCAGGGCGGTAACAACTTTGACAGAACAGAAGCAGATATGGCTGATCTGAAGGCAGGAGGAGATGACAGGCGCAATACAGGCGCAAAGCTGAGACGATACAGGCGCAACGCTGAGACGATACAGAAGGGTTGCAGGAGCTGAAAGCCAAGTTGAGAAAGGGCAAGAAAGGGTTTCTCGTCAGCAACGTTTGGCCACGTCTATGAGGAATTCAAGAGGAGACAACTACGACATGGCTTTTCACCAGCAGAGACAGAAATGCTCATCAAGTGATGGTCACATTGCAATATCTGTTGTTTCAAAGAGACTGATGGTTGTTGCGGGATCTGTTTGTTTTGGGCATTTGAATTTTTGGCAGGTTGAGAGCCTGAGGTTGGCTAGCGGTTTTCTACATCGACTCTGTGTCCGGTTGCATGTACTTAACTGAGTGCTAAATGTGGGAGATTGGCTTTGTGGGAAATTGGATCGACATACCGAGTACGAGAGCGGTGGTGGTCTGGGGAGGTGGTGTAGCCAGTTCTTTGAGATGATTGGTACCAAGAGTCGGTTGGGAGATGTTCAAGCGTTGCTTCATTATCATTTATACAAGCAGGTTTTGGGTTCAGTGCATGTTTTTGGCATGAACCCTTTTTTTAAAGTTGATCTTTTCTTCTGTTTCATGTATCTGTAGTTCTTGAGCATTGATACATTGAAAGAAAAATAAATAGGAAATTCTGCAACTTAATGAAGAATATAGGACTGATTTATATACGTTAATACATCCATCTCTCTAATCCACATACAATCTAGAACAGACTACTTTTTATTTTCAATAAAGACGGATCAAAAATCACTGAGGCAGATATAGGCACACAAGACTTAAATAATCATGCTCCATGACCCTTTGTTTAAGAAAATAATGTCATGTGTGAAGGAAACTTATGTGAAGGAAAATGACCATGGTTGAACTTTTGTCTATCCTCTGAGACGCTGCTAAGGCAGTTTTGAGAGGTAAAATTATGGCCCAAAAGCTAAATGAAACATACCAAGAAGGGGAATTCTCAAGTGATATAGGAAACTAAAAATATAAGAGAAGAAATTGAAAGAAAGGGTTAAGAAAATGCTCCAAATGTGAGATTGGATCTTTTTTTTTATTTATTTACTATTAGCCTGGAAACAACAAGTTGAAAGAGTAATTTTAAAAATATAATACGGGCAGGATAATGTAATTTAAAAAAAAAAAATTCTTAGATTTCAGGTGATAACAAAGATTAAAGTAAGATTTTTCTGGACACCCTCAATCATCCCATAATGACTGAAGGGCAAAATGAAAAATTAGGATCTGAAATTTTGGAAATACAAAAAACAACATACGTGGCCACTGGAAGGAAGGCCAGTACAAAAAATGGTTGACACAAGATGCATCAACAGGACATGCAGTTATTTTATTTTTATGGGGATAAAAGTGCCACTGCTGCTCCTGACCAGCTGCTACTAGAAGAAATGTTGTCATTTATGGACAGTCGTAAGTATATTCTTCATGCAATCTTGCAGTGGGCTTTTGGTCTTTAATGACCTTTAATTTATGATGAGCAATGGTAGGATCACACACCAAAAGACTTAACACATGTGGGACCTCCACGCACTGATGATACTGTTATTTAGTCATGTTCAGAAAAAATAACTAGAAAAAATAACCATGCAGCCGCCCTGGGATTTTCACCAAAAATCATCAAAACCCACCAAGATTAAAATGTATTATTATGTAGTTTACTTGATACACCAAATTTAAATAGTAGTACAATTACATCAAAAGGGGCTATTAGTCAAGAAACTAAATATAAAATTGTCACGTATAATGTATCACTACTGGATCAGGTGTACTGTACATTATTCACTCACTGCATTTTGATGATGAAAATGCAGTGGGACTTCTGGGATGATGGCTGACTAACTCTGTCGGGCTGCGGTCGAATCCGTTGGATTTATCCATCTTTTTTACGAGTTCACCTGAGGAAATGGAAATGAGTTTTAGTTCATCTGATTCGTGGGCGCCTCCTTGGGGAGATGTTCCGGGCATGTCCCACCAGGAAGAGGGCCTGGGGAAGACCCAGGGGGTTATGGGATCATGTCTCTCTGGCTTCGAGATCTTCCAGAAAAGCTGGAGGAGGTGTGTGTGGAAGCCTGGGCCTCTCTGCTCAGACAGCCTACTCGGGGAAAATGGATGGAAAATGGGTGGTTCTCTCATACCATCCCACAACCCCCACCCCAGTCCTGCTTATCTCTAACTACAACTAACTAAACTGAGTCCAGATGACTACAACTGAACCTTTTCCTACAATGGAACACTCCTGGACGAATGAGGGATTATACCGACATCTACAACTCATGTTTGCAGTTTTTAACTTATCGGCTCTCGAACTAACTGCCCTTACACCAGGACAGTATTTTGTTTTGGTCGACCTTCTGACTAATGACATATGACATGCACTACTCTCTTGTGGGTTTGTAGTAAAACAGGGCTCTAGTCGTTAAGCAATCATTTTTTTAGCTAGGCCTGTCCTGGAGGGTGAAGGCAACAGTAGCAATGTGGTCAAAGGAGCGCTCGATGACCCTCAAACCAGGAGAGAAACCGGGACCAACAATAGACATCTCAGTCCAGAAAAGTGACGTTCTAGGACGAGATACTGTGCAGAACATAGCTCCCGGTAACCTGACCAGCCAGATGAACTCTCGCTATATTTGTGATTTCAAACTGGCCCGTCACCTGCTGTTGTGTTTGATCCGCCACCAGTGTGACGAATCAGTGCAGCATTTTGGTTTAGGCGGAAGTCAAAGATCCATGACCTAAACAAACATGGCGACACAGATAGACAATATAGGTCAGAGAGATAGACTTACTTTGGCCCATTTTAGCAGATTTACTACACTATTACTCCATTGATTTTGTTTTGGAGAGAAGTAAACATAGAAGCGCTTTGTGCATTAAAGAATGGGGATCCCAGGGATGGTGTTCCGCTGTTGTGACGCCTTTTCCCGACAGCTTTTGTGAGGGACTTTCCAGATTGATTGTGTGTAACTCGTTTCAAAGTGCTACACACTTGTCATTTTCTATTATTTTTGCACTGTGCCTCACAAACTGTCGCTAAACTGGTGTAAAACAGCTAATAATATTTACCAAAGGTTCAATCGGGATCTAGGAAGTGTGATGGGAATGTCAATATGCCCTCTGACTTTCAGCCATCCAGAAAACTTGGATAAATCAAACATGGTCTGAAAAAAACTAAAATATCCTTCCCCAGCGAGCGGTCAGGGTTACTGGGCCACAGCCGTTGAGAAATGGCCCCTTTCAAAACAGGAAGTGTCCCGGGTTATGAGGATGGACTCCAGACCAGATGAAGGCTTCCACTACAAATGTTTCATTTATGCACCAAGGCACAAATGACCCAGGCCAGTGTTTATTATGTATATTGTTTGTTTCGATATTATGCAGTCTAAATGAGATCGGTGCTGGCAAACTCTCTATAAATGTGTCATATAATTGTCTAATTGATTCATTGTGCACTTTTAATTCATTAATGACAATGTATAACTAATTGATTTACAATTGTGCATTTAATCATTTCATTTGGCACAGAAAATCTACTATAAATAAGAGCCATTAAGATTTGTTGTCGTTAGCCTTCTCAATAGCTAAACATTATCACCATTAAATGGTGATAATGTTTAGCTTTTGCAAGTAAACCATCCATCTGAGATCCATCTGCCATTTAAATTTCAATACAACAAAAGACAGCGGGTCGCCAGGAATTTCCATAGCTCTAAAATGTTATGCTCCCTATTATCTAGTAATGGCATCGTTTCAAAGGACCATAAACCCCAATTTGTTGACCCACTTTAGTGTTTCAAGTGTTTTTCTTCTTGTGTTTGCACTACTACTATTATTAATACTACTCCACCTAACTCCTGTACTACTACAATGTTATTATAGACGCTGAGGCCACGTGCGCAAGGATGAAAACTGTGGAACATTAAAGGGGATGTAAGAAACGTGTTGCAGTGTTCTCGCTGGGCTGAGGTTGAAGGATGGCGGTGGGACAAACCACTGTAGGCGGCGCGGTGATCTTAATACCTGGACACAAACTGATGGACTAACAATGGTAATATATATATATATATATATATATATATGAAATAAATACATATATATATATATATATATATATGAAATAAATACATATATATATATATATATATATATATATATATATATATATATATATATATATATATATATATATATATATGAAATAAATACATATATATATATATATATATATATATATATGAAATAAATACATATATATATGTATATGTATTTATTTATTAGATTTTTTTGTATTTCTTTTATTTTATTGATTATAGATTGCAGCGGTAAACATTGATGAATGGACTGTGGTGCATCTGGTGCAGCAGATGTTGATCGCATCCCTTTATCTTCTCTCAAAACCTGTCCAGGTCTTCCAAGTATGTCATGTTCTCCACGCTCAATTTCCTTTTGTGTGAAACGTGTTTAAACCAAAGCCAGACTTTAACCTGGTGCACTGGACCAGCGAGGGAGGGAGGGAGGGAGCAAGAGAGAGAGGGAGGAAGTGAGGGAACGAGCAAGAGAAGGAGGGAGGAAGGGAGGGAAGGAGCAAGAGAAGGAGGGAGGAAGGGAGGGAAGGATTGAGGAAGGGAGGGGGGAGGGAGCAAGAGAGGGAGGGAAGGAGGAAGGGAGGGGGAGGGAGCAAGAGGGGGAGGGAAGGAGGGAGGGAAGGAGGGAGGAAGCAAGAGAGGGAGGGGGGAGGGAGGAAGGGAGGGAGGGATGGATGGAGGGGGGAGGGAGGGAGGGAGGGGGAAGGGAGGAAGAGAGGGATGGAGTGTAAGGGAGGGAGGAAGAGAGCAAGAGAGGGAGGGGAGAGAATATATTTTACAAGTGCAAGTCCGCTTTTTCATAAGCCCCAAGCCACGTCCAGAAACCCCAAACACATGACGTCGGATTTACACGCTTTGCACCAAATTCTTCCGGGAGCCGTTTGGGAAAAGAAAATCCACAAAAAGGAAACAAAAAACAAAACACACACAACTCGTTTCCAAGATGAAGCTGGCTGTCGTGTGCATTTTGACGCTGATGTACTTTGCGGCGGTGAACGGGCGCATTTTCACCAGGAACGATCTGCAGAACACGTACAGGAGGACGCCGGCAAGTGCAGCGCACGCTCAAGGTAAGAGGCTTACTTTATTACTTTATTAGTTTATTTATTTCATCCATTTGGTTTGGAAATTTGAGCAGATTGAAAGCATTTTTAAAAATCACGCACAAAAGAAGGAGACGATGTTAAAAGAAAATGAAGCTTTTATTCAAAGTTTATGTCTAAAAAGTGGCAAAGATTCTCCCTTGATTCTTGTGTTGGATTGTTCATAGTTTTTACTCCCAATTCCACTATTTTTAAGATAATAATTCCACATACCGTATTTTCTGGAGTATAAGTCGCACCAGCCAAAAAATGCATAATAGAGAAGAAAAAAACATATATAAGTCGCACTGGAGTATGAAATGCGGTTGCACGTGTGAAAATAACAAATAATGTCACATAAGTCGCTCCGGAGTATAAGTATTCAAGTATACAAGTATAAATGTAAGTAAAAGTCGGACCCCGGCCAAAACTATGAAAAAACGTGAGACTTATAGTCCGGAAAATATGGTATTCAGTATTTAAGTGCATTTTTGAGCACTTTTTCAGATTTTTAACTCGAGCATTTCACTACGTCTGATTTATTAATAATAGGCATAAATATAACTCCAAATGCGACCGAGCTGTTTGACTATTTTCTTTCATCAGAAGGAAGGAAAACAGTGATTTGATTGAGTTTGTTTGAACGAATCCAAACGTAAACACTTGGAATGTATTAGGCGAAGAAGGAATGTCTCCTTGACGACATCGTTTTTCAATTGGCTCAAGGTGATTTAGACTTTGAAGCGCTATTTTTCTGAAGCGCCTCAGTTTGCGTTTGAAGAAAGTATGTGAAGGATTCCAACTGAAAGTGCTGTTTCAGAATGTTTTAGATGACGTTTTCAAATTTGACCATGAATTCAAAAATAGAATACACTAATGCACAGAATTATTTAAATCTCTGCGTGTTTTTCTACTTGAGTAATGCAGTATAATATCTTTTCAGTGCGTAAAACTACTTCCTAATCCCACTCACTTGACTACTTTTACCCTAAATTCATATTTAAACTGTTTACTAACCACTTTTTTTAGCAACATTAAATACAATCCAAAGAAAAACTGTGAAACAAATGAAAACATCATTATTTCCTTTCCAAATCACACAAAATCTTCATATTTTTTAGTTTTTTCTCTCAATGTTTAGTTGTCCTTGTTTAAACCAAAACTCGTAAATGTCCACGTTTAAGTTGCATGTGGAGTGTGTAACGTGATCTGACCCGCGGCAAATCACGCGCTTAATCTACAGCTACTGTGAAGTCATTTTCAAGACTTAAAGAGCGTGAGAGGCGGCGCGGGGCTCTTCTCAATCACTAGGGGGCGCTCACACAGCTCTCCCAATGTCAAATCATTATAGTCTGTCATATTTGTTGAAGCCAGAATTAAAAAATAATAAATTGGCGTAATGTTATTATAAGTTGGTGCACATATTAGGCCTTTAGACATTTATTACGCTACTTGTATATGAATCTGAACAAGAAGAGTGTGTTAAAATATCACGATAAAGACAAACTAAAAAACTAAATAATCATAAGGTTGATTTGAAAAATGCTACATGTTTAATCCGTCTTTTTTACCAAAGCTCAAAATACTGTAGTTATTCGAGCCGTTACAGTAGTTCCCGGTTCAGATCCTTTCAGCCTTCCGGTTGTCGTTAGCCTTATTCGAACTGCTTCGCCAGAAAATGTAATTGCGCCCTCTACTGACGATCGTAGTGTTTTGTATGTTCTCAGAAATCAGTTACTTTCCATGAATCTTCACATTTTGGTTACACTTTTATAATAACTACTCTTTTTTTTTTATATAGCCCTGATAAAGCACTACAAACAACAACAGTGAGTTCTACAGCGTCAGTTAGTTAGACAGAAGTTAGTTTGCTGTTACAAGATGCAGTATTTACAGTAGACAAATGAGTTCTGATGATAAAATAATACAAATAAAGTTATACGTTAGGTAGAAGTGAGTCCTTCTGAGGAATGAGCTGCTCCGTACAGCAGTGTGAGGCCTAAGGACGCTGCGTTTACATGTCACAGTGCTCTGGAGACGCACTATCCCAGTGAGAGTAACCCGGGTCCCCTGTCCTAACCCGCTTTCTCTGTCAAAACCCGGTTTCTCTGTCAAAACCCGGTTTCTCTGTCAAAACCCGGTTTCTCTGTCGTAACCCGGTTTCTCTGTCGTAACCCGGTTTCTCTGTCGTAAAAGGGTTTCTCTGTCCTAACCCGCTTTCCCTGACATAACCCGGTTTCTCTGACGTAACCCGGTTTCTCTGTCAAAACCCGGTTTCTCTGTCGTAACCCGGTTTCTCTGTCAGAACCCGGTTTCTCTGTCAAAACCCGGTTTCTCTGACGTAACCCGGTTTCTCTGTCAAAACCCGGTTTCTCTGTCGTAACCCGGTTTCTCTGTCAGAACCCGGTTTCTCTGTCAAAACCCGGTTTCTCTGTCGTAACCCGGTTTCTCTGTCAGAACCCGGTTTCTCTGTCAAAACCCGGTTTCTCTGTCGTAACCCGGTTTCTCTGTCGTAACCCGGTTTCTCTGTCAAAACCCGGTTTCTCTGTCGTAACCCGGTTTCTCTGTCAAAACCCGGTTTCTGACATAAGGAGATGGCGTTTACATGGACTCATGTATGATCTGAGATCGATTAGTTTAATTCCATACGGTGGAACATTCCAGAGATGTGTTTATTTTTTCATTAGGACAGTATTAATCAACGTGTTGACATAAATATGCCGGAGTTGGTACAGAAGCTAAATTTAATTTGTAAAAACACTAAACATCATCAAACACATGAACTCTTAATAAATCACAATCATGTCTGAGGTTAGAGAAAACAGAGCTTCATTACAATAAAAACAAGTCAGAAATGGAAAAAGCATGAGATGATCTCTGGGTGTAACACCATTACAGTCGGGCCGTGACACGGTCTATTCACCTACGATTATTCACAATGACAATAATTCAACCACAAAATACATTATTTTTGCAGAGCTTTTTTGTCAACAAAGACGAGGAATCGTGATGAATTGAATCGTAGGCGCTGAGTCGTGAATCAAACCAAACAGTGAGATTGTTATTACGTAGTTAGGGCAGTTACGGCGTAGTTACTGCGTAGTAACAGCGTAGTAACGGCGTACTAACAGCGTAGTAACGGCGTAGTTACGACGTAGTTACCGCGTAGTAACGGCGTAGTAACAGCGTAGTAACGGCGTACTAACAGCGTAGTTACGGCGTAGTTACGGCGTAGTAACGGCGTAGTTACGGCGTAGTTACGGCGTAGTTACGGCGTAGTTACGGCGTAGTTACGGCGTAGTAAGTTACGGCGTAGTTACGGCGTAGTTACGGCGTAGTTACGGCGTAGTTACAGCGTAGTTACAGCGTAGTTACAGCGTAGTTACAGCGTAGTTACAGCGTAGTTACAGCGTAGTTACGGCGTAGTTGCCCAGTGCAGGTTCTGGTAAAGTGGGCTGCTTCTCTCATCCTCTCTTCCTGTAAGTCTGGTGCATCTCAGTATTTATGCCATTTCTTAACACAGACATTAAACTTTACGCTTGGCTTATCCTGAAAATACTTTTTTTTTACCACAGATATAAAAAATAATGTGCGTTTAACTGCGACATGTGGCCGGAATCTTTCTGCCTTGTGCCCTCCATGATCAGATTTTATTTGACTGTTTTATGTGGCAACGATAAAGGCAAATGTAAATGTGAGCAGATGTACGGAGACAACGGGTTATTGTGTGTGGCAAAGCGGGCATGGATTAAGACAGTCTGTATGGTAAAGCGGGCATCGATTAAGACAGTCTGTATGGTAAAGCGGGCATGGATTAAGACAGTCTGTATGGTAAAGCGGGCATGGATTAAGACAGTCTGTATGGTAAAGCGGGCATCGATTAAGACAGTCTGTATGGTAAAGCGGGCATGGATTAAGACAGTCTGTATGGTAAAGCGGGCATGGATTAAGACAGTCTGTATGGTAAAGCGGGCATCGATTAAGACAGTCTGTATGGTAAAGCGGGCATGGATTAAGACAGTCTGTATGGTAAAGCGGGCATGGATTAAGACAGTCTGTATGGTAAAGCGGGCATCGATTAAGACAGTCTGTATGGTAAAGCGGGCATGGATTAAGACAGTCTGTATGGTAAAGCGGGCATGGATTAAGACAGTCTGTATGGTAAAGCGGGCATGGATTAAGACAGTCTGTATGGTAAAGCGGGCATCAACCAGTTTTCAACAACACCAAAAGAATGTGCTGGATGACTGATGGATTTATTTGAGGAGAAACTCCTCAGACTTTCACCAGAAAGTTACATTCTGCAACTTTAAATCACATAATAAGAAAGGACGGTGCTCACAGGCGATAAGAATGTGACCACATCAAATACAAGTTATTTTGTAACATCCACCATTCATTTCAGTATTTATAATGTTTTTATGACATCACACTCCACGTGGCAAAAAGCCCAGAACAAACAATGAAACACCTTTGCACATGTGGCCTTGTTATTGAGTGTCTGTGTCATAAAGCAAACACTATAAAGCAGACACTATGTTCTTGTATTTATTATTTTTCCATATCAGGATTTTTTACGCGTTTCAACTCCTTAACACTTTCACCGATTTCAACAAGTTACACCTCTTTATTATCGCTTTCACCGTCTTATTGCTGCTATTACTTTTGACATTTGTACATCTTGTGCTTTTTTCAGTATTTGCAAAAGTAAATTGCTAATGCTAAGCATTAGCGTCTCTACAGGGAGGAGGGGGTGCAGCCGGGTCACCGAGGCGCTCTCTCCCTTTCTCCCTGCTCAGGTCTGCGTTCAGCACGATCTTGCAATTTGACAGGACAAACTACTATTTGAGTCGCAAACTACGCAATCATCAACTGTGAATGACTGTGAAAACATGGCCGAAGGCGAGAGCCATCATGGCCGCTAGCGCGGCTTTAATGTAATTTGTTGTCAATTAAATCAGACTTTTTATCTGAAGTAGTACTAGCAGTACTACTTAGTACTCTTACACACATGTAGTACTCTTACACACATGTAGTACTCTTACTCTGTTGTACTTTTACGCAAGAAGGCAGATTCTCGCAATGGCTTCATTTGTCTAAGGACAGGGGACTTTGGGACATTTGTCTAAGGACAGGGGACTTTGGGACATTTGTCTAAGGACACTAAGGACAGGGGACTTTGGGAGATTTGTCTAAGGACAGGGGACTTTGGGACATTTGTCTAAGGACAGGGGACTTTGGGACATTTGTCTAAGGACAGGGGACTTTGGGACATTTGTCTAAGGACACTAAGGACAGGGGACTTTGGGAGATTTGTCTAAGGACAGGGGACTTTGGGACATTTGTCTAAGGACAGGGGACTTTGGGACATTTGTCTAAGGACACTAAGGACAGGGGACTTTGGGAGATTTGTCTAAGGACAGGGGACTTTGGGACATTTGTCTAAAGACGGGGCACTTTGGGACATTTGTATGTGGACATGGCACTTTGGGACATTTGTCTGCGGACATGGCACTTTGGGACATTTGTCTGCAGACATGGCACTTTGGGACATTTGTCTGCAGACATGGGACTTTGGGACATTTGTCTGCAGACATGGCACTTTGGGACATTTGTCTGCAGACATGGGACTTTGGGACATTTGTCTGCAGACATGGGACTTTGGGACATTTGTCTGCAGACATGGCACTTTGGGACATTTGTCTGCAGACATGGGACTTTGGGACATTTGTCTGCAGACATGGCACTTTGGGACATTTGTCTGCAGACATGGGACTTTGGGACATTTGTCTGCAGACATGGCACTTTGGGACATTTGTCTGCAGACATGGGACTTTGGGACATTTGTCTGCAGACATGGGACTTTGGGACATTTGTCTGCAGACATGGGACTTTGGGACATTTGTCTGCAGACATGGGACTTTGGGACATTTGTCTGCAGACATGGCACTTTGGGACATTTGTCTGCAGACATGGGACTTTGAGACATTTGTCTGCAGACATGGGACTTTGGGACATTTGTCTGCAGACATGGGACTTTGGGACATTTGTCTGCAGACATGGGACATACTTTGTATGTGCAAAAGGAGAAATAAACAAATGGTTTCTAACATCTGCTTGTTGTTTTTAGGACGGACTTTGAACGCAGCCCAGAGGCAGAGACCCATTTTCGCTCGGAGAGGACAATACGAGAGACAACAGATCCATGTTGCCATGGTGAGGAGTCTATGTTTCCTCCTCTCAGCTCCGTTAGAGGAAGCGCAGCCAGTTCAAACACTAAACTTTACCAAACGGACATAAACCTTTAAGTCACTTTGTTTGTGAGCAGACACATTAGACTTAAGAGGTTATAAAGTGTTTATTACTTTATTTTATTACAGCCATAAAGTGTTAATGATGTAATCCTGTTTTAGACCTGGTGCTACTCAAAACAAACGTCTTTTCTTCGGTGGCACGTTTGAGAGTCACTGAAGTGTTAAGTATACAGTATACAGTACTTTCAGTGACATTTACAGATATATCAGCTTGAAATGTTTTGTACAATATTTTTCTATTTCTAATCTAAATTGGGGAGCAATAAATCAATGGAATTATTGGAATTGTGAAATTAACCACAACTTGACTCTCTGGGCCGCTGTAGATTTTAGGAGATTGAGAAATATTGGACCCTGTTTCATGGACTGTTACTGCATAAACCCTTGAACTGACCCGGATGAACTCACATGAACTCTAAATGGTCAGGATTTTGGCTTCTCTAATAAAAAAGATGGATACAATTTAATTTTCTTTTCTAAAAAAAATATGTAGCTTCACAAAAAGTGTTATTTTTGTAAAAATCTGGATTTTCCCTTCTTCAAAAATGGCAACTGTCAATCATAATCTCCTAAAACAGCACTGCGTAAGAAACACTGGTGGTCACTACGGAAACACCACCTGAACGACGCCATGGAGACAGAGAATGAAAACCAAACTTTGGATATTGAAAATGACTTCAGCCGCAGTGTCATGACAATTTACTGTATGTCCTTCCCTCTCTCCTCCCCATTTCATGCGCAGCTGTCTTAAGAAACCCTACTGGCCAAAAAAAACTTCCAAAAACAAAAAAACATTTAAATGGACGTTGAAGTTGTTGTTGTTGTTTTATGGCGTTTGGCATCCGAGTGTTGCATTACCGCCAGACTTTATTCCCCAGACTTTGTCGTAGTCCTAAAAGTTCTTTGACTTCCAGTGCTTTGACAAAGCCCAAGAGGTCATGAGATGCCTTTGTCATTGTATCCTATAGAAGTTGTTGTTGTTGTTGTTGTTGTTTTATGGCGGTTGGCATCCAATTGTTGCATTACCGCCAGACTTTATTCCTCAGACTTTTCGTAGTCCTCAGACTCTGTCGTAGTCCGTAAAAGTACTCCTTCCATTGCCATTGTATCCTATAGAAGTTCTTCCTCCCCTCAGACTTTGAAGTTGTTGTTGTTGTTGTTTTATGGCGGTTGACATCCGAGTGTTGCATTACCGCCAGACTTTATTCCTTAGACTTTGTCGTAGTCCTAAAAGTTCTTCTTCCAGTGCCTTGACTTCCAGTGCTTTGTCCTCAGACTCTGTTGTAGTCCGTAAAAGTACTCCTTCCATTGCTTTGGTGTTACAAAGCCCATGAGGTCATGATATGTCTTTGTGACTAGAATAGTTGTTGTTGTGGACATATTAAAGCCTATAGAATGAAGCCTAAAGAATAAAGCTGTACGGTGGAAGCACCGAACGTCAAAGAAGGAGAGGAAGATGAAGAAGGGTCTCCCTGGAATAAAGCCGGTTGGTCTCTGAAACAACAACAACTATTCTAGTCACAAAGACATATCACGACCTCATGGGCTTTGTAACACCAAAGCAATGGAAGGAGTACTTTTACGGACTACGACAGAGTCTGAGGTCTGTCGTAGTCCGTAAAAGTACTCCTCCCAACGCCAAAGCGATGGGAGGAGTACTTTTACGGACTACGACAGAGTCTGAGGACTACGAAACGTCTGAGGAATAAAGTCTGGCGGTAATGCAACACTCGGATGCCAACCGCCATAAAACAACAACAACAACAACAACCGGCTTAAGTTGTTGTTGTTGTTGTTGTTGTTGTTTTATGGCGGTTGGCATCCGAGTGTTGCATTACCGCCAGACTTTATTCCTTAGACTGTTGTTGCTGTTGTTATTGTTTTATGGCAGTCGACAGCCGAGTGTCGCATTACCGCCAGACTTTATTCCCCAGACTTTGTCGCAGTCCTAAAAGTTGTTGTTGTTGTTGTTGTTGTTGTTGTTTTATGGCGGTTGGCATCCAAGTGTTGCATTACCGCCAGACTTTATTCCTAAGACTTTTCTCCAGCGTTGTGACTTCTATAACATGTCCAGAATATTACCTTTGAACTTTGGAATGTTCCAGGCAATATAAGAATATCGTCATGGAAACAAACACGACTCAGCCCCGACTCAGCAAGGATGCAATCCCCCCCCCAGTGTGCAACTTATACTTATATTTATACTTATACTCCGGAGCGACTTATATGTGATATCATTTATTATTTTCACACTTGCAACCGCATTTCATACTCCAGTGCAACTTATAAATGCTTTTTCCTTCTCAATTATGCTTTTTTTGGCTGGTGCGACTTATACTCCGGTGCGACTTATAGTCCAGAAATCACGGTATATTCCATTTAAATAATGTTGCCACTTAAAGGAAGGACCTCTAGTGCCTCTAGTGCATAATTGAGAGTGTATTATTTGTTTACAACCTTTTTAAATGCTCTTTATCTTGTGGTTTCCCTGCAGAAGCCCAGGACCCCGGGGCGTCTCTCTTCTCCCAGACCCTCTCCCAAACCCTTGAACCCGCGGTGCTCTCAGCTGACCCAGAGCTGCCTGCCCAAGGACGGCTGCTGTGACCCCTGGGCCTCCTGCCACTGCCACTTCTTCAACGCCATCTGCTTCTGCCGCCGGACCACCCCGCGCCACGTGCTCGGCCACTACGGACAGACCTGAGCCACGCCCGGACAGTGCCTTTCAGAGCCAAAGGAGAGAAGAGACGTTCTGCCCAGTATTTGTTCCACCGGTGCCTTTACTCGTCGGCTCGTAGAAGTTTGGAAAAAAACATTCAAAAACGTTTGAATCTAGAAGTACTTTTGAGTTTTTTCATGCACCTACTTCCTCACCTGACTCGTTCCTACTTGTCACAATAAAGCATGTAAGTGTTGCAACTAGACGTGCTGCTAATAATAACTTTCAACATGCTTCACTCCCCATTGTTGCCAGTAGAGGGAGACAGACGCACTTAATTCAAGCATTCGTGCCTTCAAACGGACACTTCTATTGATCCTTTTGAAAACATACATTTTTCCAATTTAAGGAAATTACACAACCAATAAAACAAGAAACAGGGTTAAAAAAAAGTAATAATAATGCAAATAATGAAATGACACAATATGATAAAACATGAATACAAAAGAGTTAGGATTAGCATCCGGACGTCATAAAATATGATAAAGCAGGTCTGTTTTGGCGACTGACAATCACTCAATCGTGTGAGTAACGTGTTCTAACCAGCGCACAGAAAACACTACCACGTGTAGAAATGCTAACATTACCACGTGTCGAAATGCTAACATTACCACGTGTAGAAATGCTAACATTACCACGTGTAGAAATGCTAACATTACCACGTGTAGAATGCTAACATTACCACGTGTAGAAATGCTAACACTACCACGTGTAGAAATGCTAACATTACCACGTGTAGAAATGCTAACATTACCACGTGTAGATATGCTAACATTACCACGTGTAGAAATGCTAACATTACCACGTGTAGAAATGCTAACATTACCACGTGTATAAATGCTAACACTACCACGTGTAGAAATGCTAACATTACCACGTGTCGAAATGCTAACATTACCACGTGTAGAAATGCTAACATTACCACGTGTAGAAATGCTAACATTACCACGTGTAGAATGCTAACATTACCACGTGTAGAAATGCTAACACTACCACGTGTAGAAATGCTAACATTACCACGTGTAGATATGCTAACATTACCACGTGTAGAAATGCTAACATTACCACGTGTAGAAATGCTAACATTACCACGTGGATAAATGCTAACACTACCACGTGTAGAAATGCTAACATTACCACGTGTAGAAATGCTAACATTACCACGTGTAGATATGCTAACATTACCAAGTGTAGAAATGCTAACATTACCACGTGTAGAAATGCTAACATTACCACGTGTAGAAATGCTAACATTACCACGTGTAGATATGCTAACATTACCAAGTGTAGAAATGCTAACATCACCACGTATAGAAATGCTAACATTACCACGTGTAGATATGCTAACATTACCACGTGTAGAAATGCTAACATCACCACGTATAGAAATGCTAACATTACCACGTGTCGAAATGCTAACATTACCACGTGTAGAAATGCTAACATTACCACGTGTAGAAATGCTAACATCACGTGTAGAAATGTTCTGTGTAGCTAGCTACTGTTGGCAATCAGCACCAAAATTAGCACACATGCTAACAACCACGTTGTCCGGGACAATAATGCACAAAAGTAAATATATAAACACAACAGTTTCACTTAAGGCCACAAATCCTGCATTAATCTGTGAACATCATAAAGTGGGGGTTAAAGTTCAATTTGGAATCTTATTACTTGTTGGCAAATGTTATGAACATATTAACAACAACCATTTATCTGCATATTCAAATGTAAAAGACCATGTTTTTATTTAGCTGCCTCATTCAAATGAGTGGGATAGACGTTTACATAAGTAAGGGAAGGTCAAAAGGTGAAAGTTCAACATGTCATCATTTCAGAAGGATTGCAATAGAACTCTATGAGAGAATCACCTTCTTCTTCATGACTTGTTAGGGATTGGACCCATTCATTTATGGCTGAAAGTCAACAATGCTTCATTGTTTGAATAATATAGATATATTATAGAAAATATAGTGACATTGGGTATAACGTACACTCATGAAAATAAAGGTTTACTGCTGCTCATGAAGTGCCAAAATAGCACTCTTATCCTGATTGAGTACAAATGTAGTTATTTACTATGTTTATACTCTGACAGTTAAAGTTTAGCACAAAGCCAGAACATTAGACCACAATGAATGATTCTGCAAATCTTCTTTAGAAATATGTGTCTCGCCCATAGAGTAGCACGGCCCCTGCATCAGGAATATAAATGCAGTCTATGAAGATAAGAACCAGAGCGATTACCTTTTGTGTAACAGTGTCACGTTTAAATGTTTAAAGGTGCACTATGTAATGTTTCTGGCGCACTAATAACAACAAAGGCTATGCAGGTGACACCACAACATTTTGAATTTTAGCAGTGTCAACGGTGAAAACTGCAACAGACTAGTAATAATAATAATAATAATAATAATAATAATAATAATACATGTACAAGTCCACAACTCTGCTAAATATTTACTTTGTATTTTACTTCGAAAAAATGAAATACAAGTAAACAATCGTGGAAAACCAGATAAACAACCGAAACACTGCAGCTACACTCACATTTGTCACTCATAAAGACTTTTCCCGTGTCCTTTAATACGATGTTTCTGAGTCTGTGTGTTGAGGTGATTAATTGTTGAGGCGTGAGTTGAGTTAAAGTGTCCTTTATCTCCCCCTCTCTGCAAAGTCAGGGCAACAACGGAGCAACTACTTTCAGTTTTCGTATGAAATGAATTTGGTTGACACAGTAGCTTCAGGGGCAAAAATGAGTCAAATAAACAAATAAAGAACGTGTCGGCTGCTCATAATTCTGCCTCTGGAAATGTTTCAAAATGACAACAAAAAGCAGGTGGTGAAAGTTACTCAGTGCTCCTTTAATTCTTCTGTCTTTTGTAATTGAGTTCCACTGATTTTGTCCATGTTTTTGTGACTTTTATATGCATGTGTGGGCAACAGCCAAATATAGTACTTACTGTTACTTTACAAGAAGACAGATACTCAAATAAGAGTATTCTACTGTTGTTACTGTGAGTATGTATCAACCTAAAGATGTATGTTTAATGTAAATAGGTGAAAGCTACAAATATAAATAAAGTTTGGTGCACTTGTTAAACCTTTGTTTTTGCCTGTTAAAACAAGGAGAGGACAATGTTATGTTTAAAAATACAAGTTTAGCAAACATTTCTGAATACTTTGCTCTCATGTACAATGTTCAAGTTAGTCTCAAGTCTAAATGTGCAAGTTGACCGGAAACTGCAGGTTTTTGAGACAGCCCCCCTCGGATGCACCGTAGCCTCCTGCCTGAGGGGAGTGGTCTCCTGCCTGAGGGGAGTGGTCTCCTGTCTGAGGGGAGTGGTCTCCTGCCTGAGGGGAGTGGTCTCCTGTCTGAGGGGAGTGGTCTCCTGTCTGAGGGGAGTGGTCTCCTGTCTGAGGGGAGTGGTCTCCTGCCTGAGGGGAGTGGTCTCCTGTCTGAGGGGAGTGGTCTCCTGCCTGAGGGGAGTGGCCTCCTGTCTGAGGGGAGTGGTCTCCTGCCTGAGGGGAGTGGTCTCCTGCCTGAGGGGAGTGGTCTCCTGCCTGAGGGGAGTGGTCTCCTGCCTGAGGGGAGTGGCCTCCTGCCTGAGGGGAGTGGCCTCCTGTCTGAGGGGAGTGGTCTCCTGCCTGAGGGGAGTGGCCTTCTGCCTGAGGGGAGTGGCCTCCTGCCTGAGGGGAGTGGCTCAAATAGTCCATGTCTAGGGTGAGAACTGTGATTCGACCTGCACGAGTCCTGCAGACGTACAGGTCCTGCAGAGATGGAAGGTCGCGGCCGATCACCTTCTCAGCAGAGCGCACAATGCACTGTAGTCTCTGTTTGTCCCTGGCTGTGGCTCCAGCGTACCACATGGTGATGGAGGAGGTGAGGATGGAGTCAATGATGGCCGTGTAGAACGGCACCATCATCTGCGCTGTCAGCTTGGCTTTCCTCAGCTGCCGCAGGAAGTACATCCTCTGCTGGGCCTTCTTGATGAGGGAGCTGATAGTGAGCCCCCACTTGAGGTCCCGGGTGATGGTGCTGCGGAGGAAGCGTAGGGTAGTCCACAGTGGAGATGGGGGAGTCTGTGATGGTGAGGGGGGGCTGGGGGGTGACTTTCCTCATGAACACCTTTTAAACACCTGCCACGTTAATTACAATTGAATCAATCACTTTCTGCACTACATCTGAAAAGGGTGTGGACATACCGGACATCCTATAGTCAATTTGGCTTTATTGTTTTTCTTTAATGCATGCCCTTTTTGATTTTACATTGGTTGTTTTTATCATTGTTCGTTGTTTTATGTTGCACCGAAAGCAGGTTCCAATGTTTGTGAATTTTGTTCATTGGCAATAAACCTTTTCTGATTCTGATTCCTTTTCAAGTAAGTCTCAAGTCTTGATGTGCCAGTCCAAGTCACCGGGTCCCGAGGTCCCGAGGGTCAAGTAAGTCAAGTCCATTCATTGTTTTTAGCTCAAGTCTCCTCAAGTCATCATGCATGAAAGTGTTGCATAAATCAGTCAAATTTTAGTGGATCCATTTCCTCTGTAGTAGCAGGACTTACACCAATATAAACGTTGCTCATTTCTTTAATTTGTAAATAATGACATTCACATAATCACTATACTAAGATAAACGTATTATCTGTGTATTTAATTCAAATGTAACTGGGGATTTGGTCCAAAGACTGCTTCACATTCTTTAAAGTTACACAGTCTTTAATGCTTTATTTTTCATCAGCCAATGTTCTCCAATGCAATGAAATCTTTAAAAACAAGAATATGCTAGAACTATGTTACTGTTGAATTCAATAATACTGTGTGTGGTTGGTTTCATGTGGGATAAAACATCCACTAATGAGGAAAAGGGGTAAAGGAATAACATTTGTAAAACACTTAAAATCCTAAGTTTCCCGATTCACACAGATGGCTCGAATTGGGACAGTTATTTAAGTTTCTTCAGTAACTTTCATTCAACTTTCAATGGAAACATCGATAAAATGACAGGGATTTTCCAATTTTTCATTTTTTCAGCTTGTTTGTGTTTTCACTGAGCCAATGTTGGGAGGCTCTGCTTGGATCCCTCTCGTTAAAAGGAGCAATAGAATCTAGAATCGGGTTTGAGACTCGATAAAAGGAGGAGACCGGCTAAAATCAGAGAAGCTGGGGAATAAAGCTGTTGTGGCATTCGGGTGGTACTATAAATGTTTTAAACTAATTTACATTAAATAAAAATAAAGAAAATAAAACCAACAACGCCACCGGGCTTACACCCGGAAAACTAACTAAAAGGACACACAGATTCGTTCTTGATTATACAGAGGCAGATTCCAGTTTCACATGTAATTTATTTAACAGGCTATTAATTTAATAAATGCTTTAACACAGGCTTAGGTAACAACACAGTTCGTATCACAGCTCTTTATGTGTGGATGTATAGTCTTTTAAGAGTCCAGTGGATCTGGACAACACAGGGCACAGACATCCATATCAACAGAGGGCAGGGCAACGACTCCAGCGCACACCGCCGCTCCAGAGAGTTTAGGTTACATCTGAAAAGAGACCTGGTTAACGCTAACCTGAACACTAGGCTACCGGCATATCACGCTCAGGACGTACCACGTTAGCTGCCCGGGACCACGCGTTGTGGGGCTATGACAGCGAGACCACAACAATCCCGAGTCAGCAGAGATCACATCGGAGCGTTAACAAAGCGGCGCCAGGTGACAGGCCACGGCACTAAACCACAGAAACCATTTTATGAGTAAAACTACACGATCGAATCGCATTAGCAAAAGGGACAACTACTACCTGGAGAGCGGAGGTACGTGGAGCAACACCCAGACCCAGGAAGTGCGTAGGTCAGAGGATGAATGACAAAACTGAACAACATTTTATTGGCCAACGGCCCTAATGATTAGCCAATAGGAAGTGGCATGGTCTGCCCGCAGGCCATACTGCCACACTGTGAAACTTTAAGAGCGGATGAGGAGGTAAAAACATGAGGACGGTGTTATGAAAGGAGATTAAAAGACTGAGGAACTAAAACAACATGAAATAAAAGTGCTTTATGATCTGATCCTTGAGTTGTGAGGGTTCCCGGGCTGAGACCAAACGCCAAAACCAGATCCAGTGCGTGTCCCTTTGAGTGGGCGGGAACATTTACTGCTTGTCATTCTTTAAAATCAGCCATAATTAAAACCTCATTGTGCAGGGCCATACACTGGGATAGAAGGTCATTGAACTCTTAAAAAACGGGGGTTGATAAAAAAAAAAAAAAAACAGGGTTGTAGACTAGCATTAACTCTCCAAAGTGTGTGAGGTTCTTTTTTTATGTTCCAGATCTACATGTAAGTGATGTAAATAGGAGCGCGATCACTTAGATCGTTTGTACCTCTGTCATTTTGGTCTGGGATTCATCTCTCTAGATATCGATCCACTCTATATTATGTATTAATTTGTCAATTTTATAATTTATTAATTGACCTGTACTTTGCGAGTTTGAAACATCTAATGTCAGCTGCACATAAGTGTAGATTCTAGTCAGACAAGGGTTCCCTCAGAGTGGTTTGCACAATCCATAACAGTACAGAAGGTGCGGTCGCTTCATGGTGGAGCGTATACAAAGTAAACACACTCCTTTAATAGTTCCTTTGACCAATAATAATCAGCCATCTTAATCTTTCTGCTCAAAACTCTGTTCAAACGCTATTCTGCTTGAGATAACATGGCCAGGCCCCTCTTGTGTTGTATGAGGAATAGTAACGTTTATTATAACTAGTTAATTTTTGATGTTCTAAGTTGTTTTAAGGGGTTTCTTGTAGGTGTGTAACATCTATTTTTTCTTTGCTCGTATCTTTGACCGCTTAATTGGGCTCAGTATGCCATTAACATGCCATTAACATGCTATTCTTACCTTTAAAAAAATCCCAAACACTGAGAACTACTAAACAAATAAACGTTTAGTTACATTAGTTTATGTTTGGAATAATGTGATCCGTCTGCCAAAGTTTGCCTTATGTTACCGGCAGTATAAACAACTTGTCACCGTCTGCTTGTTTTTGGAACTGACAAAGTCTAAAGTCCAGACAGTTCCCAGAGATTAGGTTTTAAACATAAACATATGGAAAGAGGAAGCTGACCACACAAAGATGGCCCGTGATCAAATGAAAGCGTGTGACAGAGACGAATGAGGCTGATACGGCGGACTGACAGTGGAGATTATCCAGTGAGAGGCGACACCTGCTGTGAAGGATCTTGTTTTTTAAGATTTGAGGACATAAAGATGAACGGCTCGGCCAGATTTGCCCTGAAAGCCACTTTATGCAATGTGTTCGCCTATAGATTAAACGCTACATCACAAAGTTCAGCTGTGGAATCCAAGCCAAGGCGCGAATACATCAAATCCAATCTAATTACAGTTGTACATTCATAATTAGTCTGTACCGTATTTTCTGGACTATAAGTCGCACCGGAGGATAAGTTGGACCAGCCAAAAAATGCATAATAGAAACAAAAAAAACACATATAAGTCGCACTGGAGTATAAGTATAAAAGTATAAATATAAGAATAAGTCGCACCCCAGACAAAACTATGAAAAAAGGTGCGACTTATAGTCCAGAAAGTACGGTACATGTTTACTTCATGTCCGCACAAACACACACAACATTTTTTACAAGATTTTATCAAATTCCAGTCAGTTTTTTTCTTTTCTTTTTCGTTTGTTAGAATATTTATGTCAAACCTGCACATATACAGTATAGTTTACATTAAGTGTACACACACGGACACAAAGGCTCGGTCTGTCCTCATGTATTGACACAACATATTTACCATAATTCTTCTGTTAAAGGTTGAGATTTTTGAGATTTTTAAGGTTATGATTAAGGCGACTGAGGCCTATTTTAAACATGTTTCCTCTGCTTCAAAGCTGCTGGAGTTAAATCTGAATGAGCCCTTGTTTGTCTTGTTGTTGTTGTTGTTGTTGCTGTTGTTGCTGCTGCTGCTGCTGCTGCTGCTGCTGCTTTTAATGGCAGCTGGCAGCCAACTGCAAAGGTGCGTTTACCACCATCTACTTTATCCTTTAGACGTGATTCCTTTGGGAGCCCATGTGTTGTCATGTGTTGTTTTACTGCAGCTCACTGTTTTCACTTTAGGACTTCTGCACATAACTTCACGAAAACACTCATCTCTTGTTAAATGTGAAATGAAAAATGTTTAACCGTTTAAAATCATTCTGCAGCGTAATGCGAAACACAAAGAGAGCGTTCAGCAGCCCAAACACCAGGGCTCGCCTGGAATTCGAGCGTCTGCGCTTTAATTCAATCAAAGTTTTGAGGATTAACGACAGACGTCCACGCACAGGACACGATCCACCCAATGTGTGTGTGAAGAAGAAGAAGAAGAAGAAGAAGAAGAAGAAGAAGAAGAAGAAGAAGAAGAAGAAGAAGAAGAAGAAGAAGAAGAAGAAGAAGAAGAAGAAGAAGAAGAAGAAGAAGAAGAAGAAGAAGAAGAAGAAGAAGAAGAAGAAGAAGAAGAAGAAGAAGAAGAAGAAGAAGAAGAAGAAGAAGAAGAGGGACTGATGACAGTTAGTTTATCATGAGGTACTGCCGTGTATGTGACTATAAGTTCCTCGGGTCATTGGCACACATGTGTTACATGTGTAACGTGTTACATGTGTCACACGTGTGACACATGTGTTACATGTGTAACATGTGTGACACATGTGTTACATGTGTAACATATGTTACATGTGTCACACGTGTGACACACGTGTGACACATGTGTTACATGTGTTACATGTGTAACATGTGTAACATGTGTTACATGTGTGACACACGTGTGACACGTGTTACATGTGTTACATGTGTAACATGTGTAACATGTGTTACATGTGTGACACACGTGTGACACGTGTTACATGTGTTACATGTGTAACATGTGTAACATGTGTTACATGTGTGACACACGTGTGACACGTGTTACATGTGTTACATGTGTAACATGTGTAACATGTGTAACATGTGTTACACATGTTACACATGTTACACATGTGTAACATGTGTTACATGTGTTACACGTGTAACATGTGTTACACATGTAACATATGTTACACATGTAACACATGTGTAACATGTGTTACATGTGTTACACGTGTAACATGTGTTACACATGTAACATATGTTACACATGTAACACATGTGTAACATATGTTACATGTGTTACACATGTAACATATGTTACACATGTAACATGTGTAACATGTGTTACACATGTAACATATGTTACACATGTAACACATGTGTTACATGTGTAACATGTGTTACACATGTAACATATGTTACACATGTAACACATGTGTAACATGTGTAACATGTGTTACATGTGTTACATGTGTTACATGTGTTAAATGTGTAACATGTTCTCTTTCATTCATTGAACTGTCTTTACATATGTATTATGTGAAAATAATTGATTTTAGGAAAGTGTGCCAAGACTAAACTAGGACTAAATCAAGACTAACCAGGACTAAACCGGGACTAAACCAGGACTAAACCAGGGCTAAACCAAGGACAAAACCAGGACTAAACCAGGACTAAACCAGGACTAAACTAGGCCTAAACCAGGCCTAAACCAGGACTAAACCAGGACTAAACCAAGGACAAAACCAGGCCTAAACCAGGACTAAACCAGGACTAAACTAGGACTAAACCAAGGACAAAACCAGGTCTAAACCAGGACTAAACCAGAACTAAACCAGGATTAAACCAGGACTGAATATTAAACTGGGATCATATAAAAAAAGAAGGAGGTTTTAACTTTTCTATGACTAATTTCCGTACAAAATATCTAATTTAAGCATTTTAAAAAGATGATCAATTTTTTTTTTTTAAACCAGGCTTAACCTGGTCTAAATAAGGTCCAAATCAGAACAGGGCCGAGACCAAAAACTGGAGGGATCTCGGCTGCCTTGGGAGCGCCTCCAGGGAGCGCCTCGAGATCCCCCAGAGGAGTTGGACTGCCCTGGTGATGATGCGCTCGCTAAATGAAATAGGACTAAACCAAGGCTAAACCAGGACAAAACCAAAGACTAAACAGGAATAAAATCAGTACTAAACCAGGATTGAACCAAGATTAAACCAAACAGAAGACTCAAACTGGACAAAATAATCAGCACACCAGGTCAAAACCAGGTCAAAACCAGGATCAGACCAGGACTAAAGCCAGACTGAGGACTGAATTACTTAAGGACAAAATCAGGTCTAAACTAAGATCTAAACCAACATTAAACTAGAAATAAATCAAGTCTAAACTATGACTAAACCAAGATTAAACCAGCGTTCAATCAGATCTAAACCAGTACTAATCCAAGATTAAACCAGGACAAAAACCAAGACCAAAGCAGGAGTACGCGGAGCAATGAAGCGGGAACAAATCTGCACACAACCAATAAACCAAGACTAATCCATAATTAAACCAGGACTAAACTAGGACTACACAGAGGACTAACCAAATCAGATAAATCAGGTCCAAACCATCAAAAGCAAATTAAACCGGGACTAAATCAGGTCTAAACCAGGAATAAACAAGACACAAAACACAACTATCAATGCAACATCACAAAACTCTTTTATCTTAGTTTTTTCTTGTTTTTTCTTCTAAAATTAAATCCATTAATTCCATATTCCTCCACCATTCCCAACATCTGTATCACGAGCTTCATTCTGCACATATTCCTGACATACACTGTGAGGTATCGTTGCATAACCGCTGCACTGCCCCGTCTTTGGAGATCACAGAGGAATCCACAGCTTTTTGACATTATGTCCAATGCGTTTTCTGCACACGTCTCTCTGTCCACAAGCATTTCCCAGCTCATATTTCAAGCCCAGTTTAAGGAAGAGTGATCACGTTTATCGCTTCCTTTCAAACCCTCAAATACATCTGCTTGAAATTTGGCACTTAAGAGCATTGAACAGTATGTTTAGGTTAACACCTTCTATGTGACCTTTGCACCAGAAATATTTGGCTGATCTGATGTTCCTCATCAGAAACAAAGCGTTAGGCCACCTTGCGTTGTGTTTATTAGGCCCGAGCGCCACAAGCTGGCGAGAGGCCTATTAATCTCGTAAGGCCGTGCGAAGCACGGCTGCGAAATCGGCACGGCACGAAATCGAGCGCGAAGCGCTCGCCCACTTCCAAACACTCACTAACGCACTCCTTCACTCATGCACGCCCCGTGCATACTAATTAGTAATAGGAAAATGGAACATTACCGTTGTAAACGGGCGAAGCCCGTGCAAAAGTGCGCACTAAACGAGCACTTTACATTGAGATGACGACCGCGAAGCGGTCGTCATCCCCATATAAAGCACTCATTTGCGCTAAGTAGCTCACGAATACGTTCCCCATCTCTTGCATGTTCCGTGCATATAAGCATGTAATGCAAAAATTGAACATTATTACTGTATAGAGGGCCAAAAACACAAAGTGGGCGGAGCCCACTCAAAATTAACGAAAGTACCCGTCAGTGACCAGGGACCCACACCATGAGGTAGGAAAGCGCGAGCGCTTTCCGAAAATGTATAGTTTATGATATTTGAAAAATGGGAAACATTCGTTTCGCATCGGAATATTATTCTTTCTTCTTCTTCTTCTCGGGACCAACCCCCCTATTTTTCACCCAGTGAACATTGACGAAAAGTCACAAAAATGTTCACACCTCTAAAAATCGTGCCTCTCTACATTCTGGCTATTTCCCTTTTCTAAAATAAAAAAAATTGGCGCGTCAGCGCCCCCAAATGTACCAAAAATGCATTGAGAGATGGGAAATGACCCAAAAAAAATCTGATCATAGAATCATGAAATTTGGCGCAGAGGTAGATGGTGACAAGAGAAGTAAAAAATATTATTACGGCAATGCCGTCCGCCCAACCAAATGTCGGCCATATTGCTTCAAAAATGGCTAAACATGACTTCGGAGTTTTTCCAAACGTCGTACTTTTACGAACTCCTCCCAGGGCGTTGGCCCTAAAAAGCTGAAATTTGGTGAAAATGCTACTGAGGAGTGGGACATCAAAAGTTATCCAAATTACATTGATACCTGTCACGGTCATACCTGTCACGCAGATAAAGTCCGAATTGCGTCAAATTAGAATCAGTTGTTAAACTCTTTGCCCTAAACCTACTTGAAGTGAAATAAATTAATTTGGAGCCACAGCGCCCCCTACAGATTTTAAATGGAGGTTAAATGTTTAGTTTTGCAAAATTATATGAAATTTTACACACAACTCAATTTTAGCATCCCCATCAAAAAAGTCAATGAGACCCATGTCATAATTGTTATGGCGTTGCCGTAACGATGACCGAAACCTTTCATGTTATTCCAATGGGGAAATCGCCAGAACATGTTTACACTTTAGACTTTCACAAACTCCTCCCAGGGCGTCAGCCCTATTAACCTGAAATTTGGTGAGACTCATCTTCAGGGGTGGACCATCAAAAGTTATCCACATTTTCATTCAAAGAGTCACGGTGTCTGTGCGGCAAAGCCGCACATTTTGCCAAGAATTCAAAATAAAATTGCTTTTTGATGGTAAAACAAAGGGGAGAAGATGTGACAGCGTCACAGATTCAGCAGTAGGCGTAATAAAAGGACAATTGGGGCGCGTTAGCGCCCCCTCCTCTTGCGGCGTGGCGGCGGTGTGGCGGCGGCGTGGCGGCGGCGTGGCGAGGGCCGATCATTGCCGCTTGCGGCTATATTTTTATTTATTATTATATCACATATATATGGGGTTGCTGTTATTCGAGTCCAGCAGCTCAGCGGGTAACGGAGCCAACCTGAAAAACATGTCCATCACATCACTCTGGAATGTCTGCTAAGTACTGCAGGTCAGAGCTAATGGCAGCGGAGAGAGGACAATCAGTCACCACAAATACTACTGAAACTATATACATGACTGAAATACTGTGCCTTCTGGTACACAGTATTTCCAGAAAGGTACAGTCCAAGGAAAGCAGAAATATAAAAAGAGTGACATGTTTGTGTGGAGAACTTGTATGTATTCCAGCATATTGTATCTCAATAAGTCATAATGGAAAAACATGTGGTGCATTTGTAAATGGGAGAAGTTTACATAAAGAAGTCACTTTAGTCACCTTCAGGACCCTCGAGGGCCCTCACTGCTGAACCGCCATGAAATCCACATTATTATTATTTTTTTTACCTTCAAATCTCAGATCTCTTCATCCACGTTTACTCAAAGCTTTTTGTTCAAATTATCGATGAAGCTAAAGATTCAAGATTAAAAAAAACATGGTGTTTTAAAACTTGATTCATAATAATGTGGGAACCTCAACACAGCTAGAAATATGTACAAAGTTCTAATCTGTTCAATTCCTGTTTTGAGATGCTTGAAGTCCGATTAAAGTGATTAAAGTGATTAAAGTGTGTTAAGACTGTGACGTGTGATCAGCCCAAATCTGGACAAATCTGGAATGATCACAATTTTATTAGGATCCAATTAGGATTTAATGTTGCCATTACATTAATCAAATGAATTTCTAAACCATTTCAAACTAAACCAGGACCAAACCAAGACTAAACCAAGCCTAAACCAGGACCAAACCAAGACTAATTTGTTTAGGTTAACAAACCAGAACCAAACCAGGACCAAACCAGGACCAAACCAGGACTAAACCAGGACCAAACCAAGACTAATTTGTTTAGGTTAACAAACCAGAACCAAACCAAGACTAAACCAAGACTAATTTGTTTAGGTTAACAAACCAGAACCAAACCAAGACTAAACCAAGACTAAACCAGGACCAAACCAGGACCAAACCAGGACTAAACCAAGACTAATTTGTTTAGGTTAACAAACCAGAACCAAACCAAGACTAAACCAGGACCAAACCAGGACTAAACCAGGACCAAACCAGGACTAAACCAGGACCAAACCAGGACCAAATCTGTATTTGAAAAGCAGCACTTTGAGGTGGAATGAGACCATTGCGCGCCATCTGCAGCTCATAACAACGTATTTTATCTCTTGTCAACATGGAATTAAGAGCAAGCGCTAGCAAAGAGATAGATGGATTATACCTTCTTCTAACTGTCGACAATTTACTGCATGTCTGAGCCGTCTCTCTCTTTCCCCATTTCACCCGATCCTCTCCTGTCCAATGAAGCCTTTGGGCAACAAAATCTTTTTAAATAAAGAAAAAAAAGGTCCCGCAGCGTTTGCTTTGAATATTTTGATGTTCCTTTTGATAATAACTTGACGAAAAAGTGATTTGACACAGCATCTGTCAGACATTAGCGCTGAGGAGAAACACGTGCTTGTGGTGAAGTGAAGTGGGTTACATTAGACATTATTTACGGTCGTGTTGAAGCTAAGTAAATGTGACAAATGTGGATTGTGCTCCAATTCACAAACATGGGCTTTTGTGTGGTTTGCATGTTTAAATCAATCAAATCAATCAAACAAACACGGGCAAAGTGTGATATAAAAGACAGTACAACAGAAAGAGCACTGACATTTAGACTTGTTGGGACTTCAAGGTTTAAATAGGATGACAAGACAATAAGAACTTGTCTGTTTGTGTGCGTTTGTGTGCGTTTGTGCGGCTAAGGATAATGGGCCTTGTTCCTGGCCACACCTTCATCCTGAGGGCGGGGTCAGAGAGGTAACACGCTTGTCTGCCTTGACCGTTAGACAGGTTGCCTGACCAGCCATTCCCAACACGTTTTGGCAAACTGCTTATCAAAACCGTGTGGGTCTGGGGCTCGACCGCTGCGGTTCAATTTCTAGTGCGGAGTTTAGAGCAGAGACAGAACCAATCACATAAACCCAGAAGTGACGCAAAAAACGCGACGCGCTTAACCAGATCTTACGTAGCCCATGTCAACAAGGCGTGTTCCGCGTTATCCGTCCCCGAATGCAGAAAATGTCTCCTGAAGCACGATGACGCCCTTCGTATAACCGCATCTAACGCACGTTCATCACGGCGAGTAGAGCGGACTTTCCTGATTGTTCAAACCAAAGCGAGAGCAGAAGTAAACACTCGGTCACGAGCCGGGTCCGCCATCTTGAATGTTTTGGAACGGGGGTGGAAAGCGCTACTTCCGTATCTCAGTGTGACGGTAACTGGATTACCGACGATTTCATTGGCTCTGACTCCGATTCCAGACCCTTACGCGTTCGAACAGAATGTGGGCGGGGCTGGCGGGTCAGGCATTAGACAGGGCCAGCAGCTGAAGAGTTGGTCTGCTGCTCCTTTTGAATTGTGGGGTAAAAGGAGGGGAAAGAGGGAGGTGAGGAGGGAGAAGGCACGAGGAGTCAGAAAGGGTGAGGAAAGTGAATCAAATGCTGTTTAAATGAAATTAAAGGGCAGAAGAAGCTTTAAGTGGGTTTCCACAAGTTCTGTATATACTGAGATCAAGTCCATTTTTATTTTATTTGTAAATTCATAAATCATTTGCATGTCTTATCTGATATCTTTGAATCCGGTTGTCGAGGCCCCCGCCTTCGACTGCTGCCCAGATCTCTCTGCACCGGCCCCTTAAGGATCCTCCCGTGGGCGTCCAGGACCCTCACCAGGCCTGGCTCTGGGTGGGGCCCCGGTAACGTCAATCATGGCAACGTAACTGGCCTCTCGTTTTACTCGTCATAAAGGGCAATCTGACCGTCACCTAGGACCTGTTTGCCTTGGGTGACCCTGAAGCCCCCCGACAACATAGGATCACTCTGGTGCTCAAACCCCTCCACCATTTTAAGGTGGCGGTTCAAGGAGGGGCCTCCTGGACGCCATGTTTTCTCACCGGGAAGAAGCCCCGGAGAAGACCAGGGATTCCCTGGAGGGACTATGTCCCCTCGAGGAGCTGGAGGAAGTGTCTGGGGTGAACGAAGTCCCTGCTTGGACTGCTGCCCTCACGACCCGGCCCCGGATAAGTGGAAGAAGAGGACGGATGGTGCATGTTTCTGATTATAATTTTGTGGAATAATACATGCTCATTTAATGTTGCTTGGAACAAGAAACAAATCAAAACGAACCTCAAAACAAACATTACAAACATCCCCACATTCACCTTGGTCAAAATCATTTAAATCAATATTCTGAAGTCATTTTTAATACTTTAAATTCAGTTTTTCAGTTCAGAGGAAAAGAAAACACGTGTCTCTCGTTCAGCAGCGGCGAGTGCTTTTGCGTGAATGAAGTGTGCTGAGGACAGCATGTTTCATAACAGACCACAACCGCCTCTGGGAACTGTCCCGGAGCCAAGAACTGTCCCGGAGCCAAGAACTGTCCCGGAGCCAAGAACTGTCCCGGAGCCAAGAACTGTCCCAGAGCCAAGAACTGTCCCAGAGCCAAGAACCTTTTTGCCAGTGTTTTTAACAGAAGAAAGGTGTGAGACCATGAGCTGCTTTCAGGGGCAAAATGTGAGTCCAGCTACTGTGCAACAAAATAACAAGGATTACTTTGCACGTTCTGCGTTTAATCCCGGTTTAGACATTTTGTGTGTGATGAGGTAACGTTACTGAGCACACCAGGGCCCAGGTGTGTCCAGGGAACCAAACCGTCTCACGTTGCCTTTAGAGCATATTCATTAGCACAATAAACGTGAGGCTCGTGCGCAAACATTTCTGGGGCAAACCTCAGCTGTATTTGATATAGAATCGGTGTGGATCATCCAATCACAGCCCCTGCGGTCCACGGCACCTCGACGCCATGTGACCCTTGGACATAGAAGCAAGAGCACGGCACGGGCTTTCTGATTGGCTGCTGTGTGCGTCGGGGAGGCGTGACCCAGGCTTTATGGTCCTGATTGTCCGCCGTGTCAGGGAGGTTCAGGTAAAATATCAGCAGAAAAGCGTGTCGTGCGGTCAGTCACACCCTCTCCACATCCTGAAGTCCAAGTCGGCCCTTTTCCTCCGCTTGTGTTATGCTTCTCATATTTTGTTTACATCACCTGCTGTTGCTTTCTGTTCCAGGTCAGGTTTGTGGACTCAGCAATCAGTGTTTTTAGATCACGACGGACGTATCCAAGAGGAGAGCAGTGGGGGAGCTTTGTGATTAGCATGATGTTTGTCCCCCTCAGGTTGTGGATGAAGAACTGGTCCCAAATTAGGTTATTATTTTGTCCATAAGTCGGGAAATGTAAGCATTAAATTAAGGGCTTTTGATGAGGACGTGTTCTGATCTTTGGTCAACAGAAACAATTCCAATCAATTTCTTGTACGTTTTCTGTATTATGTAAGGCGTTATGCAAAATGTCACTGTGAATGTCCTCAAATCATATATAAAGTGAATATGAAGTACTTTCAGTCTAGTTTAAAGTGCATTGGAGTAGAAAGTACAGACCTGCTCTCAAATATAGTGAAGTAAAAATATTCACCGTAAAAATCAATTATTGCAAAAAAAGTTGACTTAATCTTGACTTTATTTGGTGTATTTATACTTATTGTACATATACATCATAGATTTACACAAATAGAGCAGGTATTTGTGGAGGAAATGTTTAAAAATCTGCAGAAAATGACAGAAAGTGACATCACACTAGGGACTTTCCTTCCAGTCAAAGTTCATGCAGAATTTACACAAACAAACAACTTTTTTTAACTTTCTGTACATTAATTCAACAAAATAAAGTCACTCTCATATATTTGTATTAAATTGTGACATTAGATGAGTTTTTTTCCAGTGTTTCCTGGGTAATTTCCTTGTGTGATGTCATCAATTACAAACGGGAAGTGAAATTACAAACCTACAAAATGTGCTATTCTGTGATGAACATTTTTATATTTTTGGAGCTAAATTTATTTATCTTAACTGCATTTTAGTTCAACGAGTCGTCTGACCCGTCAGAGGCACTTTAAGTATGAATTCATTTATTTGAGTATGTGCAGTACTTTTACTTTTGTACTTTCCACCACTGACAACTTCGCAGCAGCAGTTCTTGTTTTCGATAAAGCCGTTTTACTCGTTTCAGCAGCTGCAGGTTTTAAAAAGTGGAGGCGGTGCGTAAAACGTAAGTGCCCTGTTACTTCTGGCTACGTGAAATAAAAATATGAACAAATGTACCATATATATGTACATGCCTCTGAGCGTTGTGTTACTGGTCGTCAGATATTGTGAAAGAAAGAACAGCTGCAAGTGTTCTAAGGGGAGCTGTCTGCAGATCAGGCCATTTCATGCATTCCATTTTATTGCAGCTTTTTCAACATTTTATCACCTTGTTTTCATCCACTATAAACTTCTATCTAATCCTACACTTAAGCGTCGATCATTGTTACGAATGAGAATCCTCCCTCGACTAGCCTTTCCATGACTTTCTATGAATCTGCGGCAGAAATCCACAACATATGTTTGGTCTTAACTGAACTTAACTGTTGTGGATTTCTGCCGCGGATTCATAGAAAGTTGATTGGAGTAAACGGAGCTACTGTCGTCCCCTTTTTGTCGCAGCACGGCATTACGGGCGATTGTGCTCCCGACGCAATGTATAGAAGTGTGATGTGGTGATTTTAATATCCAACTTGGCTGAAAGTCCTTCCACTCAAAGTCAGTCGCGCTTTCCTTTCAAAACAGCAGGATTTCAATGGTGAAAAGAGTAGTGAAAATGTACTGTATTTTCCGGAGTATAAGTTGCACTGGAGTATAAGTCGCACCAGCCAAAAAATGCATAATAGAGAAGAAAAAAACATATATAAGTCGCACTGGAGGATGTAATGCAGTTGCAAGTGTGAAAATAACAAATAATATCACATATAAGTTGTTCTGGAGTATAAGTATATAAGTATAAGTATAAGGCCAAAACTATGAAAAAAGGTGCAACTTATAGTCCTGAAAATACGATATGTACAAATAAAAGTATGGCTAAAGATTTACTACATTACAAGTACGAGAGCTGCAAAACATGTACGTAATCACATGACAAAAACTACTAATTACTTTCAATTAGCATTTTAGTTCAGTCTTTTATACACAACTTGATAAATTTAACATGTTTAAAGCTGAATTTAGTAAAATATCTATCTTTATTGAATACCTTATGTTGCCTTGTCATTATTATAGTTTATATTTTACTACCATATATTAAGTTTGTGAATGACAATGGCAGTAAAACCTTTTCTGATTCTGATTGCGGGTGGAGAAAGATGCAGATATATCATCGAGAGTTGTTCTGTACATGATTTAAAGGTAAAATAGGAGTTAAAATTGGTTAAAGTTCAGTCTGTAGTAACTATGGTTAAGCTTAGGATCCGGGAAATGAGCGTCACGTCAATGCAAGTCCCACGGAATGATGGAAACGCAACATTTGTGTGGTCTGAGTTCAAGTGTCTGTGATGCGGTCGCTGAGTCAGAGAGTTTAGTCAGTTTACTTTATTTATTCGACAGAGACGGCGCAATTTAACATTGCCACCAAATAAGGAAATCGAGACGCCGGCCGCTTTTTGGCAGACCGCCGCCTTTTGCTAGGCACAGAAAACACATACAGTAGAGGAACACACACACACACACACACACTGTCCATGCGACGTCACGCTGCAGTTTAGTGCTCACGCTGTGGAGTTTATGAAGCTGAGCCACAGATCCATTGACCTAAAGCGACACTTCTGCTCTTGACGTTCCTCTGGGAGCTCTCGACCTAAAATGAGCTCTCCTCCAGTTACTCCGGACCAATTGTAACTCAAGTTCTGTGGTCGGTTGCCCACGCAGCGTCGAATGTAGAGGAGAAATTTGCTCACGGAGACAATAAAGTAGGGCCGGACTCTACGTTTCTGTCGCTTAGTCAATTATTTGGTTGATGTTGACGTCTCGGTCGAACAGAAATTGTGCCAGACGGCTAAATGTGAGTTTTGAGTACATTGTTTTTAGGAATGCCAGTTGACTTGCAGTTATTTGTGCGTGAAATCCTGTGAGCTCATGGTTTGGTGAGCGCAGTTTGGGTCAGACATTTGTTCCGATCATTGAGACACTTGATCGTTTCGACACCTCATCCCTTTTAATTGATCGATCGCCGTCTTTTGTTGACTAGAATTTCTTAACGGCATTGAAATATTTAGGTTTGCTTGTAGATCCCAGCTCAAAATTCAAATCCTAAACTATTCAACGCAATCTCAAATGAATTAGATATTACATCCCATGACATGGCCTGCAGTACATGCAAAAAACAACAACAATCCACTACCACCGCTGCAATATACTCAAGAAGTATAATTTACTACATTTCGAAAGCTTTAATGAATGATACTCTCTTAAATTAATATTCAAATGCATGATCGAGCACCCGAGCTACTTGGTACATTTGCTCAAAGACAAACCAGCAACAGAGTTACGAGAAGCACTTCTAGTATTAACTGCACAATCGTATCGCCGCAGAACTTCAGTCTTTTCATGGGAAATCTGAAAACTCAATCCTCACTCATCAGACCTTAAGTTGTTCACCTCGAGTCTTGGATAAAAAGAAGCCAAAGCTGTGTCCACTTCTATGTATCGTAAACTGATGAATGCCTAAAATGTTTAACTGCACTCAATGTAAATATTGTGCTTTTACTATTGAACTACTTGAACTACTACTACTTGTTGTACATATACATCATAGTTTTACACCGATCGAGTAGGTATTTGTGGAGAAAATGTTGAAAAATCTGTAGAAAATGACAGGAAGTGACATCACACTAGAGACACTCATTCCAGTCAAAGTTCATGCAGAATTTACACAAACAAACAACTTTTTTTTACTTTCTGTACATTAATTCAACAAAATAAAGTCACTCTCATATATTTGTATTAAATTGTGACATTAGATGAGTTTTGGCCCAGTGTTTTCTGCGTAATTTCCTTGTGTGATGTCATCAATTACAAACAGGAAGTGAAATTACAAACCTACAAAATGTGCTATTCAGTGATAAAGATTTTTATATTGTTTGAGCTAAATGTATTTATCTTAACTGGAAAAGGAACCAAAGCTGTGTCCACTTCTATGTATCGTAAATTATTGAATGACTGTGAATGAGTATTAAACTGCACTCTAGGTAAATATTGTACTTTTACTATTGAACTATTAACGTCTATAAAAGAACCACTAGAGAAGGAGCATCAGCCGCAGCTCTGCCTGTAACTACTGTACGACTCCAGCAGAAAGTGTGCGTTACATCTCACACTGTGTCTTTGCTCTGTCCCATTAAAAATGCCTCAGGATTCTCTGGGATGAGCAGGAGGAAGAAAGGGAAGTCTTGGCTCAGATTGTTGCCCCTGCGAACGGCCCCCGGTAAAGAAGATGATGGATGAAAAGTGAAATACAGGAGACAGGGCGGGACGACGTTTCTGGTCTCTTCGTGTGGCAAGACGAGGGTGTTGCAGGCATTTTACAATAATATTTGAACTAAAGGGGTAGATTTAAAAACACCAACAACGCCACCTGGGATAGGCCCAGGACCGAAATTAAAAGTGAAGGGCACACGGGTTCGTTATTGGCAGACACTTGGTTCAGTTTAGATATAATTTGTCTTTTCAGTTAACCAGTTAAAATATACATTCAGGTCAACTCGCATCCACACTCACGGAGCCTGCCACGCCAGGTGCAGGACCGCCACATCAGACAGTACCATTACAGGAAAATAAAACAATGAATAAGAAAGAGACAAGACCAGACTAAAGACAAGACAATTCACAGGTCGTCCTCAGTGCCGCCGCTCCACGCAACAGCTTCCGTGATCTCCCATTACCACTTTCCTGGCGCACCACGCCTCAATCCACAGGCTTTACGCCAGACAGTCGGGGCATATGACAGCGGAACCGACCAAACGTGGATGAGAACGTGACCGACAGCGACAGTGGGGCAAAGGCCACCAGACACACGCAGGAGCGTTACACCAGCGAGACTTTGCAGAGGTGAGGGCCTAGGAGCGATGGCACTGAGGACGACGGGAGCCCAACCCTCGGCGCAACCCGGAAGTGACAGCAGTGTCAAAGGCCAGAGAACGAGAGCTAGCGGGAGTGCCCTTTTATAGGAGCCCCCTGGGGGTAGAAAATGGCAGGCGCGCACTGCCACATTCGCTCAAGGTGATGCTTGACTGCGTTGTAGATGAAGTTACCAGACTGAGACGGTTTGAACATGTTTAGAGGAGTGACGTGCAGTTGAGGAGACCCAGAGAACGTCCAAAATTAATGTTGTGAAAGAGAGGAAATACAGTTTAGCTGCAGCAGGAGAAACAGGTACAGATGAGACGTGACGACCTCTGGGGCAGCGGCTCGAGGAAAATTAAAACAAGACGCAGTTTGTTCTGTTAACAAGGCTTGGGTCTGACTGGCCTACATTAAACTTTTGAAAACGTTGACTAGTTTCACCTCAGAGAATTTACATTATAAAAAGTCTCTCGTAAATGTGTCTGCAGCTCTGGCTTTATTTCTTAATAAAAACAGCACATGGTAAAGGAATGTGCCTGACCTTTCTCAGCACCGTCCAATCCTTAAATACAATAATTTGCTTTAATGGGGCATCTGAGTGTGTGCAGATGTTAAGACTGGTCTCTACGACCTGCGGCTTTGGACCAACTACTGGTAGTTCGAACATAATAGAATATTTGACCGTTTCTCCCCCTGGCCTACGCTTGTCTACACAAATGAACGGCTGGAGCTCCGGAGCGCGGTGGTTTTCTCCCAGGACCGACACGAGATTTCAGCAGAGGTGCTTCGCAAGACACGCAGAGGCCGGCGCCCGGGACGTAAACTCATGCGATCCCAGGACAGGGACAACAACATCATGCTTTTTACCACTTTCATCTGCGGTGCACGGACAGAACAAGGGAGAGCGGGAAGAAGAGAGAAGGAGGCCTGGCTCTATTTGTGAAGGAGAAGTTGATTTACTGTGGGTAAACTCACTTCCTGAGATTTGATCAATCACCCTCCCTTCCCCTGCACAGCTGCATGCTCTCACTCCCACAGCTGGACAATGGCCCACACACGTTCCTCTTCACACCTCTGCTCCGGCCCATCAGCTCACCACTCACCACCTGGACTCATCCCCCCAGCACACAGTCCCCTTGACAACCACTGACTGTCACAGCAGCACAGGTGAGGAGTGAGCTGAAGAGGATTAAAGTGAGGAAGGCAGCAGGACCTGATGGCATCAGCCCCAGGCTCCTTAAGTCCTGCGCAGATGAACTGTGTGGAGTTATGGAGCATGTCTTCAACATGAGCCTGAAGCTGAGGGTGGTACCACAGGTCTGGAAGACCTCCTGTCTGGTACCTGTGCCTAAGACACCGCGCCCCAAAGACCTCAACAGCTTCAGGCCGGTGGCTCTCACGTCCCACCTGATGAAGACACTGAAGCGGCTGGTCCTGGACCACCTCCGCTCCACCGTGAGCTCAGCCATGGACCCGCTGCAGTTTGCATATCGGCCTGGCATCGGAGTGGAGGACGCCGTCATCTCCCTGCTGCACCGCTCTCTCTCTCACCTGGAGAAGCCTGGCAGCTCTGTGAGGATCCTGTTCTTTGATCACCCACTGCTCCTGAGGGACAAGCTGGAGACGGCTGGTGTGGAGTACAACCTGGCAGAGTGGATTCTGGACTACCTCACAGGCCGACCCGTTTGCGAGAGTGTGTCTGACACCAGGACCTGCAGTGGGGGGGCGCCCCAGGGCCCTTTCTCTCCCCATTGTGGGACAAATAAAAGTTACAGAACAGGTTATCTTCCATCCATTCATCTTCATCTTCTTATCCAGGGCTGGGTCGCAGGGGCAACAGTCTAAGCAGGGACTCCCAGACTTCCCTCTCCCCAGACACTTCCTCCAACTCCTCCGGGGGGGATCCCGAGGCGTTCCCAGGCCAGCCGAGAGACATAGTCCCTCCAGCGTGTTCTGGGTCTTCCTCAAAGCCTCTTCCTGGTGGGACATGCCTGACCTACAGGGGAGAAGGAGCACGTGTGCTGAGTCTTAACCACTCGACCACCGGGAAACATAAGTCTTATCTTATTTTACCATCAAGATCAGTTATAAACCGAGTCTCATAAGCAAACTATTTCCTGACAGTTCAAGCCCAGCTCAGAGCAGGGGTTGAACTGGAGAAATGCTTATTTTATGAATGTGGTGAGTGATTAGTGAAGGTCAGAAAGACTGTTATTGCAGCCACATCTACAGAGAAGTGGCTTATCTTGGTATTAAACGTCAAGATGGTAGATTGCAGTAGATTTCAACTATTTAAGTTCTTTCTAAACTAAACAAATGAAAATGCCATGTCTTATTATGTGTAAAAGGGGCTCTACACGTGTTCTATAATGCATTCAAGCCTTGTATTAGTCATGTTTGAGTTTTGGCGCTCGTCAACATGCTTAAAAAATACAAACTTTAAATTGATTTATTAAAACAGAAATCACAGAGTCTAATTGGTCGATGTTGGTCAGAAAAATTGCAATTTGATCTTTTGACAAAATGATTCGGCTCTAGCGCTAGCTATAGGTTTCAAAATCATGAGAGAAAAAAGTCCTCAAATGTTGCATAAGAAAGCTAAACAGCACATAAGCTATAATCAAACGCATCATTCATATGTTTTTACAATAGTATAAATGAGAACAGACTCTGCCACGTGATGAAAGCTCTAAGTTTATCAAATGTTACAGTAAAGCATGTGGATACAAGTCTTTAATATACAATTAAAATGTATAGCGCAAACAAAAATAGCCTTTTAGAGGAAATCAATACATTTTAAACAATTCAAAGATATGATAATTCACATGCTTAAGCTTATCGTCTCTATTTTATTTTGAAGTAATTCGTAAAGTCTAATTGAGCGAATCAGTCACTATTAGTTCAAGAAGATCTTTATTATTATAGAAACTCGTTTATTGGATCGTTCACAGGTCGAACGTTTTGTCTAATTTTCCTCATTTTCTTTTTGTAGATATTTTTAGTTTTATTCCTGCTATTATTTTAGGTATTCCTTGCAGGGCAGGCCCAAGCCTTCAGGGGGCCCTAAGGCAAGGCAAGGCAAGTTTATTTGTAGAGCACATTTTATACACAAGGCAATTCAAAGTGCTTCACACAGCAGGAAAAATGCATTCAAATCACAAAGAAATTACAGAAATACAATAAAATTAACTAAATTAAAAATTATCAATCCAACTGATTTTCTAAACTAATAAAATCACAAACAAAAGAGAAGAGTGCAACGATAAAAATTAACTACAATAAAATTAACTAAATTAAAAATTATCAATCCAACTGATTTTCTAAACTAATAAAATCACAAACAAAAGAGAAGAGTGCAAAGAAAAAATCCTTTCAGTCATATGCGCAGCGAAACAAAACTGTTTTTAGCTTAGATTTGAACATTGTCAGAGTAGAAGCCTGTCTCACATCTTCAGGAAGACTGTTCCAGATTTTAGCTGCATAAAACTGAAACCCAGATTCCCCATGTTTTGTCCTGACTCTGGGCACCAGCAGGAGGCCGGTCCCTGAGGTCCTCAGAGTCCGAGATGGTTCATATGGCACTAACATATCCAAGATGTACTTTGGTGCTAGGCCATGGAGAGACTTGTACACAAGCAGAGCTGCTTTAAAGTCTATTCTCTGAGCCACAGGGAGCCAGTGCAGAGACCTGAGAACAGGACTAATGTGATCATACTTCCTGGTTCTAGTCAGGACCCGAGCAGCAGCGTTCTGGATGTACTGCTGCTGTTTTACAACTCGTTTGGAGAGACCAGTGAGCAGGCGGTTACAGTAGTCTAATCTACTGGAGACAAACGCATGGATAAGTCTCTCTAAATCTGGTTTTGACACTATATTTTTGATTTTGGCAATGTTTTTTAGATGGTAAAAAGCTGCTGATGTTATTGATTTGACGTGGCTATTAAAGTTCAAGTCTGAGTCCATTATTACCCCCAGATTTCTAATTTGGTTTGTAGGTTTTAGAGCGAGACTCTGGAGGTGACCGCTAACACTTTCTCTTTGTTTCTGTGGGCCAAAAACGATTATTTCAGTCTTGTCTGAGTTCAGCTGGAGAAAGTTGTTTTGCATCCACAAACTGATCTGTTGGATGCAGTGACAGAGTGAATCTACTGGTCCATAGTCACCTGCCGATAATGAAACATAGATCTGAGTGTTGTCTGCATAATTGTGATAGGACACATTTTCACTGCGTATCAACTGACCCAACGGCAGCATGTAGAGGTTGAACAGAAGGGGACCCAGGACTGACCCTTGGGGCACTCCACAGGTCAGGGTCATGTGGTCTGAGACACAGCTACCAATTTCAACAAAGTACTTCCTGTCTTCCAGATAGGACCTTAACCAGTTTAGGGCAGTGCCAGTGATGCCCACCCAGTCCTCTAGTCTCTGTAAGAGGATCCCATGATCGACAGTGTCAAAAGCAGCACTCAGATCTAACAGAATTAAGACTGAGGCTTTGCCCGTGTCAGTGTTCAGGCGGATGTCATTTGTCACCTTGACAAGAGCAGTCTCAGTGCTGCGATGAGGTCTAAAACCTGACTGAAAAACATCAAATGAGTTGTTTATTAAGAGGAAATCTGTGAGCTGTTGGTAAACAACCTTTTCAAGGACTTTGCCCCAAAATGGCAGATTAGAGATGGGCCGGTAATGACTCAGTACTGCGGCATCAAGACTGCTCTTCTTTAGGAGAGGCTTTATGACCGCAGTTTTCAAAGACATTGGGAATGTTCCAGATTGAAGCGACATGTTAACTATGTGAGTGAGTGGTGCTAACAAACTGTTCAGCACAGACTTTAGAAATTTGGTGGGTAACACATCAAGGCAGCATGTAGATGAACTCAGACTGGTGATGATCTCATGGACAGTTTTGTCAGTTACTGGTGCAAAGTGAGTTAGCTCTAAGTGTCTTGGTGGTTTTAGGGTAATTTTTTGCATTGTGGGATTTATAGCATTTTTAATGCCCTGAACTTTGTCATTAAAGAATAATGCAAACTCATTACACTTGGATGTGGAAATGAGTTCTAACGGCAGCTGAGCTGGAGGGTTTGTTAATCTGTTTACTGTGGCAAACAGGACACGCGAGTTGTTACTGCAGCTTCCAATTATTTCAGAAAAATATCTTTCCCTAGTTCTACATAAGATTAGGTTGTACATGTTCAGCTTTTCTTTGTAAATCTCTTTTTGAACCTGGAGCTTTGACTTGCGCCATTTCCGTTCGGCCCTGCGGCACTCCCTTTTCTGTGCCCTGACCGAATCATCATTTCTCCACGGCGCCTTCTGCTTATTTTTAACCATTTTAGCCTTTATAGGGGCGATGGTGTCCAGAACATTCAAAACACTAGATGTAACAGAGTTCAACAAATCATTTACATTAGAACATGAGACATTTTCAAAGTTTATCATTTCCATAAACAGTGCACCTGTGCCATCACTTATGTGTCTCCTCTGAACAACTGCAGGACCAACCGGAGGTTTGGGAGAAACAGACAGGTCAAAGAAGACACAGAAATGATCAGACAGAGCAACATCGATCACATTAACATTTGAAATATTTACCCCCTTTGTAATTATGAGATCTAGAGTGTGTCCTTTGCTGTGGGTGGGGCCTCTCACATGCTGAGTAAGACTGAAGGTTTCAAGGACAGCATCAAGCTCTTTAGCGTTTCTGTCAAAAATATTATCAATATGCACATTGAAATCACCTGTAATGACCAAACCATCAAAGTCTGTGCATATGACTGAAAGCATCTCAGTAAAATCATCAATAAAACTTTGGCAGTGCTGGGGAGGCTTGTATAAAACAATGAAGAGAATGGATGGAGACCGTTTTAGCTCCATTTTAAAGGATACATACTCAAATGATGAAAACACCCCAAAAGACAACCTGCGGGTAATTATTTCATCTCTAAAGACAGCACAGACTCCACTCCGTTTTTTGTTTTCTCGTGTTTCAGATTCAAACTTAAAGTTGGGTGGAGCAGATTCTATCAGAACTACATTTCCTGTGTTTTTGTCAAGCCATGTTTCAGTTAAAAACATAAAATCAAGATTATAAGAAGAAATACAATTATTAATTAAGAGAGATTTGTTACATAAGGATCTGACATTTAGCACAGCAAGTTTCAGACTAGTTTCAGTGAGACTGGGCTTTATCTTTTCACAGGGAATATGAATCACATTTCTCAGATTGGGCCTGACTCACATTTTGTTTTTCCATCTGTGTGATGATGTGACTACAGAAATAGCACTAGGGGGGGCTCTTTTTACATAGGGCCCCGGGTTGGTTTGATTTTTAATGTGACAATAAGTCCCGGCAACGCTGAGACCCAGTGCATCCTAGCTATGGGAGATACCAGGTGAAAGGCGAGGTTGGATGGGTGGTGGGGCTTTTGTAGCCAAGAGAGTTTGGGACCAGGTGAGAGGCGAGGGGGGATGGGTGGTGGGGCTTTTGTTGGTGTAGTCGGCATAGCCCTTGCTATATTGGGCGTGAGTGGAGCCATCTTAATGCCTGATTTGATCAGACTTTCAAAATGGCTGGGAAGGCCCATGGGTGAGAGTGGAGATGAGAAGGAGAATGATGAATCTTTAGTGGGAGTAGATGTTGCAGGGGGAACCCAGGGCTGGTGTGAAGGCAGGGGCGATGACAGGGATGTTGTTGGGCTTGTCACAGATGGGTCCAAGGCCTTTGAAGATTGTTCCTTTGCTGGAGGCGGTGGAGGTGAATGTGGAGCAGCTGGAGCTGAATCCTTTGCTGGTGGTGGTGGAGCAGCTGCTGATGAATCCTTTGGTGGAGGCTGAGGTTGTGGTGCTTTTGATGTTGAAACATTGGCTCGGTCTCTGGCTGATGGAGCAGGAATTCTTCTCTCATTCCTCTCTTCTCTAACTATCTGCTCAGGACCCTGTCCAGGCCCAGTCCAATGCCTCAGAGCGTGGAGCAGGTTCTCTGTCAGCACCCTCACTCCACCTCTGCATAGGTGGGGGCCATTTCTCTTAAACAGGTCCTCTCGTTTCCAGAATAGATAGAAGTTCTCAATGTAGTGTAGTCCTCTCGGGGAACACTCTTTGGACAGCCATGTGTTCAGCTGAAAAAGCCGGCTAAACTTGTTTATCCTCCTGTCGATGTTTGGAAGAGGTCCACTTATGAATGTTTTGATTTCCATTTTATCAAGCACGTCGAATAACTTCAAGAAGTCTTTTTTCAAAACTTCAGTCTGTTCCCGCCGCATGTCCACTGCACCCACGTGCACAATCAGCTGTTTAGCTCCTCCATGCTTAGCCATAATATTTGGAAGGAGTGACGTTATCTCAGAAACAGTGGCGCTTGGAAAAGAATGTGTGTTTATCTTTTCATGCGTCACGTGACTTATCGCGCCGTCCCCAACCAAAACAATCTGTGTGACCTTGGCTCCTGGCACAGATTCTCCTCGCTGCATTTTGGCCACGTCATCTTTTCTTTTTTCATTTAATTCCATCTCTGAAAGTGGTAAATATCTGTTTGTGAGCTGTATTTTAGGTGACTTCACGTTATCTTTGTATCGTTTAGGCTTTGCTCCAAGTTTGTTCCAAGAAACAGCCTGGTCTTTCTGGTTTTTAGACAGTTTTGGAAACGACACAGAGTCACTGCGGTTTAGGTTGAAAGTAGCAGTTTTTCTTGTAAAAAGTGTGCTCTTCTTACCGTCGGTTGACACAGGAATGGTATCGTGACAAACTTTTTCAGATTCCAAAACAAATATCCGTGTTTTCAGCTCATTAATTTCTTGTTGATATTTCCGACAGCGTTCAGTCTTTCTCCCTTCTTCTCCCGGACATGTCGCTGGCGTCAGATATGTCGTTAAAACTGGAAAAATGTTCTTAAAATCCTTGGTTTACTTGAAAAAGTCTAAAGCAAAAATGTTTGGAAGACAAAAACTGATTAAAAAGCAAAATAAATAAGGAAAGCAGCGATAGCAAGCGGAGCGAGCAAAAAAGCGTGTGCACTCTTCGGAAGCAGGAAACAAGCGAAAAAAAATTTGGGGGCCCCTCACCACGTCATCAGAATCAGTTTTATTGCCATTGTCAGTAAACAATTCACATATGGGAACTTTCTTCAACGCAAACAAAGCGCACCAAAACTCCAGGGCATCCGTTTGCCAGTTAGTTTATTCTCAGCACCTTACAAGCTCAAATATTGATAACTTAAATCCCACAATGCAACTTGGTATTCCGCTGACATCACCTCTACTCCCTGTACAAATAACACACGCCCCAGATATGTTTTTGGGCGTATTTGTGGGCGTTAAGGGTCGACAGCCACATTAGCAGTTTAAATTAATGAACAGAGATTTTCAGACCTTTTTGGGTCTTCTGCTGCATTTTAATGTGGTCCAGCCGGATAAAGTAAGAGTAAAATGTTGAGGTTGTAATGCTATAAAATGATGATGTGATGAAACTGTGCCAGGAGAAAATGATTAAAGCCAGTTATTAATACATTAGTGTACTTAATTACTCAATACAATATTGGCTATGAAAAATAATTATGATCAAATTGATTAATTTTAACTGAAAATGTAAAAGTAATAGTTATCCTTACTAATTTATCTTTTACAGCTCCCAACTGTTCCTTCTTGCCAAAGTGACAAAATAAGTTATATTAAATTAAACAAATGGCATAAGCATTGCTTGATTAACAATTAACACTGATAAAACAAACATGTTATTCCCAGAGAATGAACAGAACGAGAAGTGAAGGTCCAAACCTCGCTTTAGTGAAGCGACTGCGTTTCTGCAACTTTGCCACTTTTATATAAAAATATATAGTATTATTCTATAACAGACGTAATCATAATATGTCTGGTTATTTTTCACTATCAATTTATTATAATTTATAACAAATAGTCTAATGATGCTTTTTAAATAAATTGAAATGTTTTATTGCTCTATTAAAAGTTAATTACAATATAAATGTTTGTTCTGATCAGAACGTCACACACTGGACTGCATGAAATAATGCTGCGATGTGATTGGCTGATGGACCTTACACGCATAAACCTTTACGTTCCTCTCATTGCACTTTAAGAAGTCAAAGTCAAACAGACATCACGAGTCACGATTGATCTCACACATGGTGATGTGAGAGAGAGAGGCAAACTCAAACCCGCTCATCTCTAACTGAGGCTACACAGGGGCCCGGGACAGGGGACAGGGGCCCGGGACAGGGGCCGCACACTGTTCACTCCAAAGTCTCACGTCAGAGGTTCTGGACAAGACGGCGCTCGTCCAGACCGGATCTCCGCCTCTTAGTGACCCGGGGCATAGACGCCCCTCACCGGCCTCACCTGCAGCTCACACTCCCGGGCTGGTGTAAATGTGAAGCTTATTATTTTTCATTCAGACATATTATTGTGCGCGGGGCAGAGCTCTCGTCGCCTCCAGCCTGAGCGAACTAACGTGACAGAATCGTGTTGTTTCAAACAGCAGCATTAACCGTCTCTTTGTAAGAGAAGTTCAATACCTGGAGAGTGTTGTTGAGTTTGCAGTTTCTTTACATCGTCAAGAAGTTTCTTCTTTCGTTTTTCGGCATCGGGGGGATATATTCCTCTGGACATGAGGACCACGCAGGGACCACGTTATGTTGTGTTTATGTTTTGCTCTTCTCCTCGCGCACAATGAAGTTGCCCAATCAGCGCAGGTTTGGTGTCTCGGTTGCCAGATTGTCATTACAAATAAATGCGGTTTGTGCGTTATATGTTACCGCTGTGTGCGCTGCCGCGCTACTACACTAGTGGCGCACGCTGCGCTTGCACTTCGCATAAGACGGGTTGCCAGATTAGGGGCCCTATTAACGCTTCGGGGCCCTACGCGGCTGCTTAGTTCGCTTATAGGCTGGGCCGGCCCTGATTCCTTGGTATCTCTCTCGGGATTTCTTCTCATAGTTGCAATTTGTCCTCTCTTTTATAATGGTGGAATAGTTGGACTCATGAACACTTTTTAAACACTTTAACTATAATTTAATCACCCACTGCATTGTTCACTTTCTGCACTACGTCTGTAAATTCAACTGTTTTTATGTACAGACATTTTATCCCACAGCAGATTTAAATTGTTGTTTCTTTTTGATTTTATATAGGTTGTTTTATCATTGTTCATCGTTTTATGTTGCACCGAATCACCAAAACGAGTTCCTGTTTGTGAATTATGTTCATTAGCAACGACAATAAACCTTTTCTGATTCTGAAAGCAACTGTCCAGAACTACTAGAACTAATTGTAGCGTATGCAGTGTTTTTGTCATTCGATGATCATGATTATATTAATTTAGATGTTTCTGTTTTTTTTCTGTTTTTCCCGAATGACAAGTTAAACGTTTCCTTATTAGTTTACATTGCAGAGTTTGTATCTAAACTCTGAGCTTATTGTGTTTTCGTCATGCAATGATCATGGCACATGGAACTACTGGAACTTAAAGTAGTTCCAACTTTGTAGTCTCTGCAGTGTTTTCATCAATCAGATCATGTTTTCAGTCATGACAAATGATAAGTTTCCCTATCAGTACCCTAGAACACTATCTGCTTTTCTTGTCTGATTTTCATCATTTAAGGTTCTTTTGCAGAGTTTGTCAGACTTCAGCGATGTCCATGTCGAAACAGCATGAGTGAGTGAGTGTGACCAGTTTTATCACGGTCCACCACGTCACACACAGACTGCTTTCTGCACGGTGCTGACTCTTGTTGTTGTGTTACTTTTATTGGCGGTTGGCAGCCAAATGAAAAGATGAATTTACCGCAAACTACTGTAGTTGTACGTCTTCAAAGTATGTGTTGTACGCTATACTGTAAAAGAGGAAAAAAAACAGAGAGAAAGAGAGAAAGAAAGAGGAGACACATGTTTGTTTCAGTGTCTTCTTCTTCTTCTTTGGTGTTTTATGGCGATTGGTATAAGATTAGATAAAATAAGATAATCCAAGTGACCATGGGATAAAAGCGATAGGAATTAAACGATTCGATGTCACATGACCGGACATCACAGGCGTGAGGTCATCCTAGTGTTTTTGTCGTTCAGCGATTATGGCAACTGTACAGGATATGGCTATGCATTACGCAGTCACGCTGCACAGATTCCAGTGATGATTTTTTTTTATTAAGATAAGATAAGATATTCCTTTATTGTCCCACATGGGGAAATTTCATTGGTGCAACGCAGGAAGATACAGAGGCAGATACAGAAGAAAAGAACAGATCACTTATAGGAAGTCTGAAAAACACTTTCAGTAGAAGATCTCTTATAAACAAAAACTCCCATAGACAAATGAATAAATACATAAATACCATTTCATGTGATCACGACAGTAATTGCACATGAATATGTGTCACGACAGCACATAGATTGCACATGAATTTCACAGTAATTGCACATATGACAGAATTGCACATGGTTAGGTCAGTATTGCGAGTGTTCAGGACTAACAGTGTTTGTTATAAAGTCTGACAGCAGCAGGAAGGAAAGACCTACGGAACCTTTCCTTCACACAGCGAGGGTGGATCAGTCTCTCACTGAAGCTGCTCTCCAGAGTGGACAGAGTGTCCTGCAGGGGGCGACACTCATGGTCCAGCATAGATGTGAATCTAGCCAGGACCCTTCTGTCCCCCACCTCCTGCACCGAGTCCAGAGCACAGCCCAGGACGGAGCTGGACTTCTTGATGACTTTGTCCAGCCTCTTCCTCTCCCTCTCTGTGATGCTGCTGCTCCAGCAGGCCACACCGTACAGGAGCTGATGCCACCACAGAGTCATAGAAGGTCTTCAGGAGTGGCCCTGTCACTCCAAAAGACCTGAGTCTCCTCAGGAGGTAGAGCCAACTCTGGCTCTTCCTGTACAGTGCGTCTGTGTTATGAGTCCAGTCCAGTTTGTGGTTCAGATGAACACACAGGTACTTGTATGAGTCCACTCTCTCAATGTCCCGTCCCTGGATGTTCACTGGTGAGGGGGCAGTGGGGTGGCGTATGCGGAAATCCACCACCATCTCCTTGGTCTTCCCCGCGTTGATGAGGAGGTGGTTCCGCTAACACCAGTCCACAAAGTCCTGCGCCAGTCCTCTGTACTCCACATCATCGTCCTCCGTGATGAGTCCGATGATGGCAGAGTCGTCAGAGAACTTCTGCAGGACACAGCTGTTCGTGTCATGTCTGAAGTCTGCAGTGTAAAGGGTGAAGAGAAAGGGCGCGAGGACAGTGCCCTGGGGCGCCCCCACACTGCAGGTCCGAGTGTCAGACACACAGTCCCGGGCTCTCACAAACTGGGGTCGGTCCGTGAGGTAGTCCAGGATCCACTCTGCCAGGTCATACTCCACACCAGCCGTCTCCAGCTTGTCCCTCAGGAGCAGCGGCTGGATGGTGTTGAAGGCGCTGGAAAGATCGAAGAACAGAATCCTCACAGAGCTGCCAGGCTTTTCCAGGTGAGAGAGAGAACGGTGCAGCAAGGAGATGACGGCGTCCTCCACTCCGATGCCAGGCCGATATGCAAACTGCAGCGGGTCCATGGCTGAGCTCACGGTGGAGCGGAGGTGGTCCAGGACCAGCCGCTCCAGTGTCTTCATCAGGTGGGACGTGAGAGCCACTGGCCTGAAGCTGTTGAGGTCTTTGGGGCGCGGTGTCTTAGGCACAGGTACCAGACAGGAGGTCTTCCAGACCTGTGGTACCACCCTCAGCTTCAGGCTCATGTTGAAGACATGCTCCATAACTCCACACAGCTCATCTGCGCAGGACTTAAGGAGCCTGGGGCTGATGCCATCAGGTCCTGCTGCCTCCTCATTTTAATCCTCTTCAGCTCACTCCTCACCTGTGCTGCTGTGACAGTCAGTGGTTGGCAGGGGGACTGTGTGCTGGGGGGATGGGTGAGTCCAGGCGAAGTGGGGAGCTGATGGTCCGGGGCAGAGAAGCGAAGAGGAACAGATGCAGGTTCAATAATAGATCAATAGATAATTTGTTCATATGGTTGTTCATATTTTAATGTCAGTGTAATTCCTCATTCGTCCAGGAGTGTTCCATTGTAGAAAAAGGTTCAGTTGTAAGTCATCTGGACTCAGTTTAGAAAAAACTAATGATTTTAATGCATCTTTCCTGTTCTGTAAAGCACTTAGAATTACTTTGTGAATTGAAAACACCAAGTCTAAAGGATAAAGTCTAAAGAATAAAGTCTGAAGAATAAAGTCTAAAGAATAAAGTCTGAAGAATATAGTCTAAAGAATAAAGTCTAACCGCCATCAAAAGCAACACAACAACAACAACAACAATTGTGCTCTACATATAAACTTAACCTTGTCAAGTTGTCTATATTTGTTAATTTCCCATACCTATTTAAAAGTTTCAAACACAGATGAAGTCCTATATGCAGAGCAGTTTAATGAGATCATTTTTCTCTCCCAAAGTGACGTTTAATAGTGCGATAAAAGCGTGTTCTTCACATTCTCTTTAAGGCTGATAAGCGTTCCATTAGTCAGCGGCTCTGGGTTGCGCCTGTCGCCTGTTCTGCTGCTGCTGTTCCAGTCATGGCCAGAGAGCAGCAGCTCTGACCCGCCGGACCTTTTACCCACAACCTTCGGGAAAATAAGGACGTTTAAGGTGAAGACGGGCCCGCACATCTGGTGAGTTAAAACGCGTTTATTCTTTGCTTTAGACGAGGACACGCTGGCTGTATTCACTGCATTGAACTAAACTGACTAGCGTTAGCTTTCACAAGGCCGAAAACTACAGCTACTTTCAGCTGCCCGATTTGTTCCCAAACAAGTTCTGCGCATGCGCCCGGCGTCTGTACGGCACGGCGGAAGGACAAATGACATCCGACTCTAGTTTGTCACCAATCGATGTTATTTATATTTGACAGAACTAAAATATTGAATTGCTAATTTGTGCTTTTTGCAAGCGTCGGAATTATATGACTACGCAATGCAAACGGAGAGAAGGCTGAACAGAACGGAATTAACATATCTGAGGTCAGTGTTTATGCTTTTTTACCTTGTATTGTGCATAACTTTGCGAAACGCTTTTATATTTGCAGGATTTACGTCATATTTATTGTATGCATTGGCTACTGTACGGCCCTGGACATTTACCCGTGTCTCGTGCAGTCGAAATGATTCAAATGTAGTAATTTAAGACTGCATCACGCCGGCTTTCTTTAAAGGTTAGCAACACGAATTGGGCAGTTGTTAGCAAGCCGACTAGCTGTCAGCATTTATGATAGCTGCTTAACTTTTGCAATGTACGTTTGCTAAACCAGTTTGGCAGCTCTCACAGCCAAATATAAAGTGACCCGTTTGTTTGCACACACGCGTATCCTCAGAACAAGCAACGTTATGCGGCTATTTGACTAGTTTCCGGTGAATAACCAAAGCAAAAAAACAAGCTGGGCTAAGTGGCTAGCTTCATGCTAACTAGCCACAGAGCAGAGATAGCAATCGCTGCAGATCAGTGCCATCGTGGGCTCTTTTAATCCAGACAGCATTATCTGACAGCTATTGTCCTGTGGTGACATTAAGGAGTCAAAACAGAGCTTTAGGGCAGATTAGTGTGCGGGTTTGTGGGGCAATCGTGTCTAGTCCAACGACGTTTTGTTTGTGCGGGACAACAACATTAGCTTCAACTTCAACACCTGCATCTGTTTATTGTTTGTTTGACATAGTTTGTTTTGTGCATTATGTGAAGAAGCGGGTTCCCATCAATAGAGGAGACTGGTGGCCCCCCATAGTCTTAAAACCAGTTGTTGAAGGAGCTTTACTGGGACAACAAATCACACTTTGCTGCACGTTCTATTGACATAAACAATGTACAGGTAATTATACTGATAATAAAGTGGACTGCTTGAATATGAAATAAAAGCAATAAGCCTACTCTGCAAAAGGTACAGGATAAAACTATTTCAATTAATACAAATCAGCCAATTAAATATATGAGACATGATGGAATATAATATAAAATGGCATGTTGTAGATTGAGAATGTTATCATCATCACATCACATTGTCGGCACAAAGTAAGAGCCCTGAGGCATGGCTCGGCTAAATCTGCTTTTGAATACGCCGTTGTTTGTAGATAAAGGCTTCTTGTATTAAGATATGAAGTGGCTCTTGAGACGGTGGTGTAAAATATGTAACAGGGTTTTAAAGTTGACCAGTTTCTCAGTTTAAATCAGGGATCTTCCTTAGAAGGCATCAAGGCAAAGCTTTGTTAAACCACAGTATGATTTAAGAAGGTCTGTTTAGTTTCGATACGAGCTGCTCATGATGTACTGTACATTTGGCTGTAACGATAACATTTACATAATGTTTTTAAAGTATGATTCTGTTTAGGGAGCACGTTCTAAACAACTCCAGGAGCTTTGACATTTGCAAGATGACAGAAATATGAACTGAAAAACTAATGCCATAATCACACGCATTTCAGAACATGTTCGTTTAAACTACAGCTACAACAACATTTTTCTATAAATAAATTGGATTCTTTGTCCTTTGCATAGGAAATTCTTTGATCTAAATAATTGCAGCCTTTGTTATTTGGTTATTCGTCCACTCGACGCAATGTTATGCAGCTCGATCAAGTATCCATAGAGAAACGTTGTTGTTGTAAATTTCATATGCTTGTGTTAGACATCTGTGCTTACAAATTTGTGATAATAACATGGGGATTAAATGATGGATTAAGCAGACAGCCAAAGACAAAGACAAAACCCAAATTAACAGCTGGACTAGACCCGTATCGTGCAATCATTTCACTATATTAGGCGGCAGGACAGTAAAACGCAGGGTCGTATTCGTATCTGAAATATTTCAAACCGTCCCAGGCGTCATGGCACCTCTATCAAGGCCAGTGTTTACAAAGCAGACACTCGCATCTCCTTTTTGCACTTTGTCGAAACACAGCCGAGCTGACCGAGCAGATCTGCGTTGAACTATCCCAAAAACAACAGTACACTTTGTTTCTTCTGCTCGTACGCACAGTTTTTCACGTTCAGCAACGACATCTCGGCAAAGCACAACTTATTTTTAGTGAATTATAAGCCCTTCTCCCTCGTCTACTTCATCATCTATTCAGCGGTCGGTGTAGACACGGACTCGGGTGCGGCGGATAAACGCTTCCAGCCGTTTAACCCGCGGGAGCATCTGAAATCGATGTGCGCGTGGAAGGTATCGTCCAAGTTTTCATTATTGCTGAGAACTCGCGCAGCGCAATAGTTAAGCTGCTGCAGTTTGTTGCCAGGGCAGTGTTAAATGCCGTGATTGACTCGCGCTGCGGCGTGAAGTCATAACTTGTCATCACCATAAACCTGCTGCAGTTAATCATTAGCGATCCGTGACATTTGCTTTAGACTTTGCGAGGCACCTGCTCAAAACGGCTGCGTAAAGTGGAACGGTTGCTGTGATTGGTTGTGTATCACATGTTTCCATGGAGTTCGAGCTGTTTGTGGAATTACATCACGCCGTAACTGTTTCCTCCAAATATATGATTCATACATTAGCTTCAATGCGTTTTCAATGGAAGTGTTAGCGTTAGCACTGCAAACATCGCACGCTATTCAAATTCAGGAGACAACTACTCGACTAAAAGTGAGCAACATAAACGTCTTAAACACTTGGGTATCACGTGTAGCACTGTTTTGTGTAGATTATTAACATGTAATAAACCAAGTCATAAACATTTCTTAAATCTGACGCTGTTGAACAAAACTGCACCAGAAACATAGCAGTCCACAACAGTTTGTAGTTTATTGTGTTTATTTAATCAAAATAATGTGAGAGAGACGGCAGAAAACAAAACTAAAATAATTTTAAAAAACGTCACATGACAATAAAATCAAATGATGTACGGTAAAAATAAATCTCAGCACATATTGTCCAACGTCAATGTCCTGTTTTGTCCAAAGTTTGTAGAATTTGTCCATTTTCAAATTGAACTCGAACGTCATTTTATACGTTTTTCTATCGATGATTTTAACACATTTCTTGATCGTCTGTTCAGTCTTTGTCGTTCATTTTTTTGTGTTGGATTTATTTCGCTGTATGTTCCAGAAGTATCCATGTACAGCGTCCATATCGGGGGATTTTGTATTATTTCATCAAGTACAGCAACGTTTGTGAACTTTACAAACTGGAGCTGGAAGTATTGGAACATATTGGCAAATGTAAACATACAAACCAAATGAGTTTAGTGAGGTTTGTTTTGTTGCTTCTTTGAATTGAATGTGATTGTTATATCACACAACACAACAATAGTAATAACTTAGAAGGGTTTGTATAGGGTCAAAATGAGACTGCTGTGTGCTCTCTGCATGTCATTATAAAGCTTGTTACAGTCCAAGAACCAGGAAGTGTGCCGTTAAAGCAGTGGCATTATTAAAATAAACTCATTACAGTGAATACTCGAGGAATAAGTTTGAATTGCCGCAAACAGTTTAAAATGGCCTAGTTTTATTTTTCATGATTTTAAAACCGTAAAACCCGGGTACAACGCCTTGAACTCATTATTTACTGTGATTGATTTAAGTGAAGTAAGTAACATCGATACGCGTCTGTCGGGTCATTACTGCGAAATAAAACCGCAAATCTCCTGAAAGACTTAACAAATAAACGTATTAAGCAAATGTAAACAATCCAATGCATTTCAGCTCCAAGCTTACACTATATATGATATTTTGTTGTTGTTATACCGCTCTATAATTACAGCTTCTCCTTTCGCCGATTGCAGTCATTTGTAAGTGCGCCTCGTGGTTTACTTTTGGGACCGATGTGGTGAGGTCTCACATGGTTGTCGACTGCACTCTTGGCAACAACAAAACTGGCCTAACTTTTGACTGAAATATGTTGTTGCTTCTGTAAAATGCATCTAATTATTGTATTATTAAACATGTGTTGTATAGTCCAGACGGGACAAACCGTTTGAAAATATCGTGCTTTACTTTCTTTCATTCAGGCTTCACTTTTGCCGTTCGATTTGATGTGTTGCTGTATAACTTTCTGTACCGTCTTCAATTCTCGCTTCGAACGACATTGCGCTTAAATTTCAAACTCGGGATCTGTTTTATTTTGCATTTGTGGAGAATCTCGAGCCGTTCGAGCCTGTTATTGTCTGTGCTTTGTCCCGCTCTCTCATCGAGGGTCTCTTCTTCATAATTGCGTCCTTAAGATGCTCGGGCTGAGTCATCGCGGGGACGCCGAAGGAGACGGGCAACTTTGGGCTGCGAATTTAGAAGGATTTTGTGCCTGTTTTGGGGAATTTAGAAGGATTTTGTGCTTGTTTTTAAGATAAGATAAGATAATCCTTTAATATCCACACAAGGGGAAATTTGGTTGTTACAATGCAGTAGAAACAGGAGGAAAGGACAGATTATAGGAAGTTTCAAAAAACACACTCTTAATAGAACTCTTAACAAAACAAAAACAACTTAACAAAAACTCCTCACCTATCTTAATAGGGAATGGAGGGGGGGAAATAAAATAGATAAATAAAAATAAAAAGATAAAGATGAAAATCATTATTGTATTATTATTATCTTATAACAGAATAAAATAAAATTGGGAATTTAGAAGGATTTTGTGCTCGTTTTTGGGAATTTAGAAGGATTTTGGGCTCGTTTTTAGGAATTTAAAAGGATTTTGTGCTCGTTTTGAGGAATTGGATTTTGTGCTATTTTTGACGAATTTAGAAGGATTTTGTGCTCGTTTTGGGGAATTTAGAAGGATTTTGTGCTCGTTTTGGGGATTTAGAAGGATTTTGTGCTCGTTTTGAGGAATTGGATTTTGTGCTCGTTTTGAGGATTTAGAAGGATTTTGTGCTCGTTTTCGGGGATTTAGAAGGATTTTGTGCTCGTTTTCGGGGATTTAGAAGGATTTTGTGCTCGTTTTGGGGAATTTACAAGGATTTTGTACTGGTTTTGAGGAATTGGATTTTGTGCTCGTTTTGAGGAATTTAGAAGGATTTTTTGCTCGTTTTCGGGGATTTAGAAGGATTTTGTGCTCGTTTTTAGGAATTTAGAAGGATTTTGTGCTCGTTTTGAGGAATTGGATTTTGTGCTATTTTTGACGAATTTAGAAGGATTTTGTGCTCGTTTTGGGGAATTTAGAAGGATTTTGTGCTCGTTTTGGGGAATTTACAAGGATTTTGTACTGGTTTTGAGGAATTGGATTTTGTGCTCGTTTTGAGGAATTTAGAAGGATTTTTTGCTCGTTTTCGGGGATTTAGAAGGATTTTGTGCTCGTTTTTAGGAATTTAGAAGGATTTTGTGCTCGTTTTGAGGAATTGGATTTTGTGCTCGTTTTGAGGATTTAGAAGGATTTTGTGCTCGTTTTGGGGAATCTACAAGGTTTTTGTGCTCGTTTTTGAGGAATTGGATTTTGTGCTCGTTTTGAGGAATTGGATTTTGTGCTCGTTTTCGGGGATTTAGAAGGATTTTGTGCTCTCTTTGAGGAATTTACAAGGTTTTTGTGCTCGTTTTGAGGAATTTAGAAGGATTTTGTGCTCGTTGTGGGGAATTTAGAAGGATTTTGTGCTCGTTGTGGGGAATTTATAAGGATTTTGTGCTCGTTTTCAGGGATTTAGAAGGATTTTGTGCTTGTTTTGGGGAATTTAGAAGGACTATGTGCTTGTTTTTATACGTGCACAGTAAAACAAACCGATAAATGAGGAAAATGCTACAATGTGCCATCTGTCCACGTCTTAGGGTTAGAGGTGGGCAAATGTATATCGAAATGTAGATATCGTTATGGTTGTTTTGAAGAAATGCCAAATTTGAATAGTGAGTAAATTGTCATAATAAAAATGCTACAAAGCTGATGTTGAAAAAATGATGACCTAATACTTCAATACTGCCCATGCATAGTAAGGTTTTCAATATATATATTTTGTTCTTAATGATATTGAAACCCTCAAATCCGTAGACGCTTCCTACAATCTTAATACAGTGGCTTTTAAAACATAAATCACATTACATAACCAACAAAAGTTATAAATCTACACTTACAGTGTCTTGTTCTCTATAAAATATTAGTTCAGCAGTTCATTTGGGTCTTCTCTGGCACGGGAATGCTCCTGGGCGCATTTAAAACGTGGAGCTGAATCCTGCTTTTGGAAAACATAAATCTCTAATTGCAAATCTCGTTCACATGTTCCAGTCATGACTCACATTCTTTTGACTCTTAAACACTTTCTGCTGTCTCTGCAGTGCTGTTACTGTATGGAATGAGTAACAAAACCTCACAGTAGTTAAGAGGCTCTTGTAAAGCCGTGTCTTAGAGGTCAAGCGTGGATGAGAGCTGAAGTCATATCTGCACGGCTCCTTATAAGGCCGTTTCCACACCGACAGTTTTCTGGGGATCATCAAAATGGCCCCGATGCATCACCAAATGATATTTTTATGGCCCGGGATACGTCTCTTTCACATCAAGGAGACTGTGCTCTGTCAGAGGGGGCAGTTATTTTTGTAATGTAATGTTCTCTGCAAACAACAAAACAGTCCATCTTATTCTGCGTAACGTTGGCTTGTCCTGTACTTCTACTGACAAAAATAAACTTTGCAATATTGGCCAGAAATGCAAAACGTCCATCGAGAAAGTTTGGCAAAAGGAAAACATGGAACGACTATTTTTACCATGATATTAATGAGAACATTTGATTTAAAATGATAATTAGGGATGCACATTTTGCATTTTCCTCTTTAACTAATGAATGAGAACGCAGTACTCTTTTGTTGTTATTTTTTACTGTACAAGTCATACCGTATTTTCTGGACTATATACTATATTTATACTTGTATACTTATACTCCGGAGTGACTTATATGTGATATTATTTGTTATTTTCACACTTGCAACCGCATTTCATACTCCAGTGCAACTTGTATATGTTTTTTTCCTTCTCTTATGCATTTTTTGGTGCAACTTATACTCCAGTGCGACTTATAGTCCAGAAAATACGTTAATTAGAGTGCATAACACGGCTGAATTAAAGCCCCTGTAAACGTTGTATGACACACTGTTGTTGTGATGGCCAAAAATACTAGTTCTGAGTTTGCGTCAGAAGTTGACTCCATATCCCATGATCCTTTGTGCCGCGGCACCGTCAGAGCTGCTGTTTGAGCCAATCGGATCGCACACTACACGCTTTCCACATGGCTTTAACAACAACAACAACAACAGAAGCGCGGAGCTGCACGCAGATGGAGCAGAGAGGAAAGCCGAGCAGAGAGTGTGCTTGTCCCGCTGCTTTGAAGTCACAGATTTGGTTTGGTTTCCCCAAGACATTTTAAAGCGCTAAACGGGAAAAGACGACAAACGGTAGCTCTGTGGAAGTACAGCGTGGTACTCATACTTGAGAAATACCAGCACAGTGAGGGCCATCACTTTTTTAATTAAATGTGTTTGTAGAGCACAACACAAAGTCTGTGATCTGGGCTTGCTCTGGGCCTGCTCTGGGCCTGCTCTAGATCTGATCTAGATGTTATCTGTCAAGGGGCTCAGCCACAGAACCCCAGACCCTACTGACTCAGTGTAACGAATTTGAAAATAATCCTGTTGACTTATGGTTTTCCCAAAAGACAATTTCCCTCCGATTACTCTCTGGAAAACAACATATGGCCCACATGTGTTCAGCCTCATCATGTTTCCCCTCTGTCTTCATACCTCTGATATCTGGCCCAATTGGTATTTCTGCTACATGGGCCAAAGGGTGCTATTCCATAAGAACCAGAAGACAGTTTAACCCATTTTTGCGCCGGCCTGTGGGCAGTGTAAGATAAGATATTCCTTTATTGTCCCACATGGGGAAATTTCATTGGTGCAACGCAGGAAGATACAGAGGTAGATCCACAAGAACAGATCACTTATAGGAAGTCTGAAAAACATCTCTGGTTTCCCATGCCTCAGCCAAAGGTGCCACATGAATGGCACTATTTTAGCAGGTCACTGCCAATTCACTTAACTGCATGATATGATTTTATTTTATTTCTAGTGATGCATCTTTCTCTGTGAATATTAGCATCTTTCTCTGTGAATATTAGCCTATTATATAGGCTGATTAACATCAAATAATATACATTTTGTAGCTTGAAACCAGCAGAACAATGCTAATGTGGCCGTTATTTCCCCTTGTGGCCCTGATCTACTGATTCTAATGCCCAAAACACACTGCACAAGCATTTTGGAACAAAACGATTGGCGGGCACCAGGCTCTCTACTTCATCAAGTGTCTGCTTCAGCAGATTGGAGTTTGCAGAGAGACAGCAACTGCTGTGCCTCTCCGTGTACACACTGTGCCTCTCCGTGTACTGTGCCTCTCCGTGTACACACTGTGCCTCACCGTGTACACACTTTGTCTCACCGGTGGAAAGCAGAGAGAATTGACTGCAGTTGTTCTCTATGGTAAAGTCTAGATCGGACTACAGCCCATAGAACGGTCTAAGCCAAAGCTGCTGAATATGTTCAGCTTCACCGTCAGACGCAAGATTTTTTGAAGCGAGCCTTGCACCTGCCTGCAGGAGGCACTTCACTTGCCGTTCCCAAAAAACAGTGTGTTTCTAACCAAGCTCACTGTTCACTGCCCCATAGTGAGAGGGAAAACAGAAAAAGGAGAAGTGACTGTGGGGAAGGAGGAGAGTAAAGTCTGTGCAGGTCTACAGGGAGAGAAAGCACTAAAGTGCTGAAGGTAGAACAGTTCAGCATCAGTGATCATAGACTACACACTGCATTGCATCTCTGACTCCCAGCCAGCTGGATCCACAGATCAGACACTCGTGAATGTTGTGAATAAAGAGTCAGGTTCCCACTCTTCATAAAAACTATATTTTTGGCTTCTTTGCAGCTCACGCTGCTGCACATGGATGGCTGCAGGTCACTGCGCCGTAGCCAAGCTTAGCTGAGACAGCCAAGCCAAGGTTTTGGAGATCCCCCGCTTTTAAGGCTTTTCCTACGATAAACATAGTCCACCCACTGACAGAATGTACAAGTCCTTTTTCAGTCCGTTAAGTTTTTATTTGGACAATATATTTCCTAAAATAATTGGTGTGCAAAAAGTATATTTAGATCACGGTAATATTGATATCTCAACAACCATATTGCAATCATTTCCAATATCGTGCATGAATCAAATCCACAACCTTTTGTCTAAAAAGCACATATTCCAGCCACAAGTTACAGGTAAAATTGAGAGTTGGCTCCGTTTACAGCAAGAATGCATGTTTTTAAAGCTATTTTTAAGCAATAAAAACGCCTCATTGAATAAACAAGTGTAATTTTGCACTGTGACACATTTCAGGCAAAGCGATGACCCCTCCACAGAGACAAATACCATTAAAATGATCATTTCATTATTTTTCTTTCATTATTTTTCTTTCATTTGTTGCAGAGGAGCCATGGGACACAGAGTTGGCTGAAGCAGGAAGTCTAGCAGCCACAGACAGTGAGTGAAGCCATGACTGACCATCACCACATCAAGATACACACAAAGTCCAAACAAACTGCCAGAGTAGCACCAACGCTCCGATAAAAGTGCAATAAAGCTGATTTAACTTAACTTTAGCCGACTCGCCTCTAAATTTACCAGGTTCAAGCGAGGTTCATATTTGACGAATGGGGAGAGTAAAGTGAAATAGCGACGTGCAAATTCGTCCTGTTGCATGTGGTTCTGATCAGAGACAGGTTCCTCCATCCAAAAGCACAAGGTCGGAGCCAGCGAAAGGCACGCACATAAGTTCATCGGTGGCTCGGGCCGCACAATATCGATCAGAAGAACATCAGCGTCGCGATATCGGAGAGTGTGTGTGTGTGTGTGTGTGTGTGTGACACGCCGTTTCTTCTTCTGCGTTCGTGCCGGACACAAAGTGCACACGGCGACGCTTTGAAATCCAATTAAACGTCGTGAGAGTACAAATCATGCCAGTCCTCCAAGTGATGTGAAGCGTGAAGAGCCTTAGAAATGGCGATTAACTGAACGTCCCTCATATTTTATCATTTGTTCAGCTTATACAATGCACGGCCCACAGTAAATTATAATGGAAGCGGCCGACCTTTGACCAAAAATGCTAATAAATCAAATGCATAGCCTACATAAGACAAAAAAACGACAACCACCTGATATTTTTTTTGAATGAGCGCAAAATATCGCAATAATATCGATATCGCAGTACTTGACTCGCATATCGCATTTTTTTTCAGAAATTGTGCAGCGCTAGTAGTAGAACTGTCAGTGTGTCCTTGGGCAAGACACGTCACTAAAGGATATCACAATCTTTCAGCTGACTTTGAAATCAAACCTTCTGAACCGCCAAATGGAAAAGAGCAGTTAAAATGATGCGAGGATACAAATTCAACAGAGATTACCGATTGGTTTACTTGTTACCGTATTTTCCGGAGTATAAGTCGCACCGGAGTATAAGTCGCACCGGAGTATAAGTCGCACTGGAGTATGAAATGCGGTTGCAAGTGTGAAAATAACAAATATTATCACATATATCACATAAGTCGCTCCTAAGTATAAGTCGCACCCGGGCCAAAACTATGAAAAAAGTAGTCATATAGTCCAGAAAATACGGTATTTGTCTTTTATTACAATGTTTTTTGGTCTTTTGATTATAGCTTGACCTGTATCGTGATCGGAAAAGTGTTTTTAGTTCAGTCCCGGGCCAATGCGTCCAAGAAGGCAGCAGTAAAAGCTAAAAAATCCACTTGGAGACGAGCTGCTGTCGTGACCTGGTCGTGTTTCTGTTTGATTCCAAGTGAGATTGGATGTTATTGAAGTGGAGTGTGCTTTCAGGGTTTCCCACTGTGGGTGACATGGCCACTGCGTCATCGAGAGCAGAGTCCAGCCACAGCCTCAGAGGAACCTCGCAGCTCCATGCCATCGGTGAGGCCTTCAACACTCATGTGGAGAAATCTATGCTAAATTGCTTTGTTTGTCTTAATTACATAAGTCAATAATGAAAGAAAGGGGGGAAGAAGTGATAGTATAAAATGAGTATAGATGAGTGAATAAAATATAATAAGATGAATAAAATATAAGATGAATAAAATATAATAAGATCAAATAAAATAATATGAAGTTAAATTAATACAATAAATATAATAAATGAATAATGAATTATTTGACAATTTATCCTAATATTTAGCTATTTTTAAGATGACGATTTCTCATATCTATTAGTGTTTAAGGAAGGAATTTTCCAATTTTAGGATAAAATATGAGCATGGAAAATTTGTTAAAACTAAAACATCACACAAAAAGTTTAAGAGTGTATTATACATGAAAAATAACCTTCATAAAGTTTTGAAATCCAAATGTCTCAAGGTTTTACAGACTGCACCTGCACTCGTTGATGTTTGGTATGTTTTTTTTTTAATGTTTTGCCAGTTTCCTGTGCCAAAATCAAGAGGAAGAAGAGTCTGTTCGGGGCGGCCATTTACGTGGAGGCGTCGGTGGACGGAGAGTCTCGACGGACCGCAAAGTCCCACAGCTCCTCCAGCCCCAAGTGGGACGAGAGACTCACCCTGTAAGACCCCCCCTCATACTAAAGACCCCACCGTTTCAGGGAGGATTATTTATACAATTATTCATGTTATAATGGACTTTGGAGTTTACAGCTCATTGTTCCTGTCTCGCCATAAGGTCATTTTAAGTCATTACCTTCAAGAAATATTGCCACGCCTTGTCAAAATGAGAAAGAGTTCTGTTGGAGGAGAGACATTATGCTTTTTATTTGGGGCGTATTTGATATTAAACATGCGCATTATTTAATAACATCGTCCTTTTGAACTGAAGCATATTTTCATTTATGTGTTTTTAGTGTTGGAAAGATGTAGTATATAGTATAGTAGAGTTTGTAGTATTTCAAACCTGCCATAACTAGTATCTAATCTATAGACTTTTTGCATCTATGTTAATTTCTTACATCATTTATCTTCTGGGAATAAAATAAAGTTGAAAAGTTCTTATAAAACTAACAAGTGGATCATCTGATAATGGTTTATACAGTAAATACGCACTCGGGCAGTTCTCAGTCTCTCTCTGAGTAGTCTAAGCCATTTTCTAACCCTTTCTCCATCTCATTAGCTAAGAAAAGATGCCAGACGCTAATGCTAATTGCTAATTAACGCGGACAAGATGGATGACTTTGTCCTCGTTGTGCGTCATCCGTGTTCGGAGCTGCTAATGGAAGCACTTGATATTCACAAGGACTTGATTGTCATTGGCACATTTTGACCTCTGCAAACAAGAAGCATTTTGTGTCGTTTATTTGGTTTCATAAGCGATTCAACTTGATTTTTGGGGGAATTTATTTCAGGATATATGATGGTTTAAGTTAATTCTCACAAAAAAATATTGGTGCATTAATGGGTTACTTTCTACTACTTTGTACTAATCAGATAACAAGAATAATAGAATAATAATAATACAATAATAGAATAAACATTACCGTATTTTCTGGACTATCGCACCAGCCAAAAAATACATAATAGAGAAGAAAAAAACATAAGTTGCACTGGAGTATAAGTATACAAGTATAAATATAAGTATAAGTCGCACCCCGGCCAAAACTATTAAAAAAAAACAAAAGTGCGACTTATAGTCCGGGAAGTACGGTAATTTGATTAGATTTTTGGTGTTTACATGAGAAATCCGATCATTAAAATGTGTCTGTGAATAGATTTTTTGATAAACTGTCATGACAAAATACAATTAATTTAAAGATAACTTTAAACGTCTATGAATTTTGTCTTTGTCACATTTCTTTACCATTTTTTTGTATAACTTGTCAAAATCGCAAAGAAATCAGACTACTCGCATCAGATGGTGACATGATGACTAATCGGATAACTCCAGGAATCCAGATCATTTGGTGTGCATGTAAACAGCTGGACTTTATCTGATCAATGCAACTTGTTGTCCATCATTTATTTAAATGAAAAGGAACCGTATTTACCCACTGACTTGTTCTAACATTTCAAACCTTTCCCTTTGGCACGTGTCTTTGTAGGAATGTAACGCCGCACTCCCAGCTCGACTTCAAAGTATGGAGCCACAACACGCTGAAGGCCGACGCTCTTCTGGGCAAAGCCTCGCTGGACCTGATGCAGGCGCTGGAGCAACACGACAGAAAACGTACGTACCGCGAGAAACGTGAGCGCCGAATGAACCCTACTTTCCTTTTCTAGTCCAGGAGCGATCCGGCGCCTTCCTCATGCCGATCCATTTGACTTCCTCAAGGTTTCGGACGACCAATGACCACAGTTTACCTGCTGCACATTTGGAGAATCTCAAACTTCCTGTAGCATTAGTTAGCATCAGCATTAGTTTGCGTTAGCATTAGTTTGCTTTAGCATTAGTTTGCGTTAGCATTAGTTTGCGTCAGCATTAGTTTGCGTCAGCATTAGTGTGCGTCAGCATTAGTGTGCGTCAGCATTAGTGTGCGTTAGCATTAGTGTGCGTTAGCATTAGTGTGCGTTAGCATTAGTGTGCGTCAGCATTAGTGTGCGTTAGCATTAGTGTGCGTTAGCATTAGTGTGCGTTAGCATTAGTGTGCGTCAGCATTAGTGTGCGTTAGCATTAGTGTGTGTTAGCATTAGTGTGTGTTAGCATTAGTATGTATTAGCATTAGTTAGCATTATAATTAGTTAGCGTTAGTGGACGTTTTCAATATCCAGCCTAAAAAATAGACTTAAATGTAAATAACTTTTTTTTTTAAATCTGGCTGACTAAAATCTAACTTTATTTTGTCTTTCGGAAAGTATTTTTATCTTTTTATTTTTTTTGAAGCTGATCACAAATTTGAACAGTCACAAAATAAAAGATTTCACGGTTGTTTGGTCCCAGTCTCAATAATCGCGAATAATCATTAAATCTAAATTAAATTAAATTCTATTTAAGAATATAAGGGTTTTTGTCTATAAGAGTTTTGTTTATAAGAGCTTTTCTATTAAAGTAACTTTTTTTTTAAAGCTTTCTATAAGTTATCTGTTCTTTTACTCCTGTACATACTGGCGTTGCAACACAGAAATGTCCCCATTGTGTGGACAAATAAAGGCTTATCTTATCTAAATCGCAATGTTTTTTCTCACAATAATCGTGACACAAAAATCTGATATCATCTTTATAGCTTCTTAAAAATCTGATATCATCTTTATAGCTTCTTAAAAATCTGAAATCATCTTTATAGCTTCTTTAAAAATCTGAAATCATCTTTATAGCTTCTTTAAAAATCTGATATCATCTTTATAGCTTCTTTAAAAATCTGATATCATCTTTATAGCTTCTTTCACCTCAAATTAACTGCATTTTGCCCTTCACCTGTAACTCGGCCAAAGCCTGTGCAAGCCTGAATGGAACATGTTTTTAGGGCCATTATTTTAATAGTTTAATAGATAATGATAGAAATAGATTGGCTGAAGACGTCTTGATAGAGAATAATTTAAAAGGAAGTGCATCATTAAGTACCTTTAGTCCATAACACCTAAGACAAAAGACATTACAAGAGCATTACACTTACAATACATTAGACAATATACAATACACGGTTTATAATACACAACACAGAGACAAACCTGCTCCAATGTGACCGTCTCCCCGCTGCCAGAGCACTTTTGATAACAAAGAGCGTATAAAACATAGGTTCATATGAATACAGTTCGTGTAGCCATCCGTCAATAGTCCAGGAGTGATTCATGGCAGAAAAAAAGCAATCATCTTGACACATTGTGCAGACTCAACCTGTGGAACTCCTCCATGATAAACGCAGAAACGAGAAGAACATTGCACATATAGACATTTTTCTGTTTGAGTTATTTCACAGCGCTGGCAATAAACAAAAACATAACCTTACGTAAGCTGATGGATGTTTAAGATTTAAGAATATATACGTAACATATTCCAATCTACAGGGGCTCTGCACTGGAATGATCTGCATCCAACTTCTTTGTAGATTCATGGGACAGAAAACGTGAGATAGTGAATGCTTCAAAGACGAATGACACAAATTAGAAATGGTTTGAGATACTGAAATACTAGTTTTCTGTATTTTTAAAGATGTTTTTGCCCCGTAGGCTTTATTAGACAGGAGAGGACGAGGTGAAATGGGGAACGAGAGGGGAAGACAGCACCTGAAATACTAGTTTATTCTTTTTTTGACATTTAAATTACAATAACAGACATCTTTTAGCTTGAGTTTGAAGTCCAGATAATGATTAATGATTCTTTTAATCGTCACAACCTTACATGCGTTTATCTGATTCATGATTACCACTTGTCATTGTCTGCACATTAGAAGTAAGTGGAATTTAATCTCCTGCGACAAGTTGGCCACTGTCCAGGGTGTACCCCGCCTAAGGCCCGAAGTCACTGGGATAGGCTCAAGTCACCTGCGACCCCAAAAAAAGGGAACAAGCGGTAGAAAATGGATGGAATTTAATCTCGTCTGTCCAGGCTGACGATTAGCAATTTCCTCTCTAAAAAGATTGACGATGTGTTTCTTTATTCTTGCGCTAATAGACATTTCCAAATTAGCCAAATTCACCTACATTTTATAGATCGTTCTGTTGTGTTTGGGACCTTTTTGGGGTCTCATAAAGCAAGATTGCCGTTTTGATTTTCCTTTTAATTACAAACTGGCTCCTGTGGTTGATTTCACAGTTGTGTTTATGAGATTGGATAATGGTAAAACTGTCCATAAAACCTCCATAAAACCAGATCTAGACCCGGTTTAGCCCTTGTACGTTAGTGTTTTCCCACGTTTGCCTGTGACTGTTGAGCCTTTTTCATTCTGTGCGTGTTTTCCAGTGGATAATGTGAAGGAGGTGCTGAAGCTGAGCGTGGATCAGAAAGGGGCCGTGCTCCAGACGGGAGAGTTGACGGTGTTTCTCGACGGGCTGCTCCTCTCCGAACAGAACGAACTGGCTCCTCTCACCAACGGCAACGCAGCCAACGGGAGTAAGACGCTGAAATACTCTTTGTTTTTATGATATGAAGGCGCCTCTGTGCTTCTTCCTCGTCACTTACAGGGTGTGGGTCCTCCGATGTCATTTAAGAATTAAGAAAAGGAGTGGGCGATTCTGACAAAAACTAACATTTTTGGGATTATCTCAACAGTGAATGTGCTAAAATGAGTCAGTAAATGTCTTGGTTGCAATGAACATTAATGGACCTTAAAATTAACCACAAAAGTGCAGAAATGTCATTTTATTATCTTGTTTGGAAGATTATACTAGAATAAAGTGCAGAAATATCCATTCATACTCTCTGTTTGGGAGATTATACTAGAATAAAGTGCAAAAACATCACTTTATTCTCTTGTTTTGGGACATTACACTAGAATAAAGTGCAGAAATACCCATTTATACTCACTGTTTGGGAGATTATACTAGAAGAAAGTGCAGAAACATCACTTTATTCTCTTGTTTGGGACATTACACTAGAATAAAGTGCAGAAACATCACTTTATATTCTTGTTTTGGGACATTACACTAGAATAAAGTGCAGAAATATCACTTTATTCTTTTGTTTTGGGAGATTGAACTAGAATAAAGAGCAGAAGCATCACTTTATTTTGTTTAGGAGATTACACTAGAATAAAGAGTGGAAATATCACTTTATACTCGGAGATTACACTAGATATTTATTTTTGAGTTAATCTGTAATCGTTTGAATTACAGACAATATGCAAAATGATAAATGACAATGATGTTTATCCCTCACCTCATGTATGTTAATATTATATATGTTAATGATGTTTCTTTTGTATTGTTTGTAGAAGTCCAACAAAATGGTGATGCCATTCACGAAAACGGAGAATCCTCATCCTCAAGGGCTGCAAACAGGTAACATTTGAAAACAATCTAGTGCGAGTATGTTTTATTTTATTGAACACTATTTGAAATGCGTAGTTCTTCTCTTTACCACAAGGCCGTCCTCTCTCACTCCCTGCAGTGGTGTTTCCTGCACTTAAAACCAGTGACTGTGAAAGGATATCCCCAGTTTGATCTATTCCGTGGCTGTAAAGAGCTGCTCTCTGCAATGCAGTCTCTGAAAACACTGCACTGCACTGCACATGCACAAAGGTTTAAATGTTAATTATGACCCAGGCTGAAATAATAAGACAAAGGCAAGGTTACTTATTAGAAAGAAATGATCTTTTATAAACTAAATATACCGTATTTTCCGGACTATAAATCACTCTGGAATATTAGTCGCACCAGCCAAAAAATGCATAATAGAGAAGAAAAAACATCTATAAGTCGCATTTTTTGAGAAATGTATTTGATAAAATCCAGACCAAGAACAGACATTTCATCTTGAAATACATGACGCACAGACAGAACTGTGGTAAGTGTCTGGTCTGTTAACGTAACATATTAACAGTTATTCAGATAACTATAGCATAAAGAACATGCTAACAAGTTTAGCAAAGCATCAGTTTTACCCCAAATCACTAAATCCATTGAATTCTTCTTCCTCTGTGTCACTTCTAAACAACTCCACAAACTCCAGAGGTAGAGGAGGTGCAGATTCTTCTTCTGCGTCGCTTAGAGCCTAGATCGCGTGCAAATAATCAATATGTGAAATGAGGTTGCCAGTGTGAATATAACGAATAATAACACGTATAAGTCGCTCTGGAGTATAAGCACCCCGGCCAAACTTTGAAAACGTATAGTCCGGAAAAAACGGTAATAAAATAAATACATCAAAATAACCAAATGTATTTTATTTTGCAGGCTTTGACCACAAATACTCTTCTATCCATTAATCTAAACTTGAATTAGCTGAGTACAATAAATTTGCAAATTTGATCACTTTTCTTGTACTTGACCTTTTGTACAGAGATATTGACATTGTTTGTAAAGAAAAGTGGTATAATCTGTGTCCTCTACGTGGCAGCGGTCACTTCTTTTGAGCCTGGACTGAGGCTATTTAGTGTAATTCCAGTTTTATTTCCATGCTTTGGTGGTGTCCTCTGTGTGAATCTCAGAGGAGGCTTTGTCCTGCGTCACTCGTCCTCCGTGCGACTCGTCCTCAGACAACGGCTCCAATGTCAAAAGTCTTTTATGTGGCTCAAAACCAGACTGCAAATAACGACACCATTTACTCGGCCGTAAAAAACACCAGACACTTAAGTGGCTATTGAATTGTGAAAAATATACTCCTTTCATACTTCATATTATGTCTGTTGAGCTTCACAATGTGGCTAAACCTGACTTTAATATTAGATAAAGCTGTTTTTACATTGAAATATGGGCCAGGGATGTCACAATATTGAGGTTTTGCGTGATCACAATTTTATGATTATTCACAACACCGTGACCCAATAACTGAGACTGGGCAATTCATTATTATTGTTTGACTCAAGCTCAACATTCATTGTTTTTATTGAGAGGTCGACAGCCAATCCTCCGTCAGTAAAAGCATCCAATCACCTTTTATTTATGCAAAAAATCAAAATAAAACAACGGCTCTTGCAGTGCTCATTCAAATAATAATCTAAATACAATAATGATAAAAAATTTGTGGTTTGGAGCAGCGTTCAGACTTTGGAGGAACATTTTTGATTGTGTTTTGTGTTAAATGGCAGTTATTAAATGAAAGTCAGTACTGAACGCCTGGACAAATGAGGGATTACCACGACATGTTTCTAATACTGAATGCCATTAAAAAAGAAAACTTAAATTGGAATCAGAAATTGACATTGATTAATATATTGTAAAAGACATGGTAAAAAACTGAAATCTTTTATTTTCTTTAATTCTCCTGACTTATATCCTGCTTCCGAAGAGTGCACACGCTTTTTTGCTCGCTCCGCTTGCTATCGCTGCTTTCCTTATTTATTTTGCTTTTTAATCAGTTTTTGTCTTCCAAACATTTTTGCTTTAGACTTTTTCAAGTAAACCAAGGATTTTAAGAACATTTTTCCAGTTTTAACGACATATCTGACGCCAGCGACATGTCCGGGAGAAGAAGGGAAAAAGACTGTGAACGCTGTCGGAAATATCAACAAGGAATTAATGAGCTGAAAACACGGATATTTGTTTTGGAATCTGAAAAAGTTCTTCACGAAACCATTCCTGTGTCAACCGATGGTAAGAAGAGCACACTTTTTACAAGAAAAACTGCTACTTTCAACCTAAACCGCAGTGACTCTGTGTCGTTTACAAAACTGTCTAAAAACCAGAAAGACCAGGCTGTTTCTTGGAACAAACTTGGAGCAAAGCCTAAACGATACAAAGATAACGTGAAGTCACCTAAAATACAGCTCACAAACAGATATTTACCACTTTCAGAGATGGAATTAAATGAAAAAAGAAAAGATGACGTGGCCAAAATACAGCGAGGAGAATCTGTGCCAGGAGCCAAGGTCACGCAGATTGTTTTAGTTGGGGACGGCGCGATAAGTCACGTGACGCATGAAAAGATAAACACACATTCTTTTCCAAGCGCCACTGTTTCTGAGATAACGTCACTCCTTCCAAATATTATGGCTAAGCATGGAGGAGCTAAACAGCTGATTGTGCACGTGGGTGCAGTGGACATGCGGCGGGAACAGACTGAAGTTTTGAAAAAAGACTTCTTGAAGTTATTCGACGTGCTTGATAAAATGGAAATCAAAACATTCATAAGTGGACCTCTTCCAAACATCGACAGGAGGATAAACAAGTTTAGCCGGCTTCTTCAGCTGAACACATGGCTGTCCAAAGAGTGTTCCCCGAGAGGACTACACTACATTGAGAACTTCTATCTATTCTGGAAACGAGAGGACCTGTTTAAGAGAAATGGCCCCCACCTATGCAGAGGTGGAGTGAGGGTGCTGACAGAGAACCTGCTCCACGCTCTGAGGCATTGGACTGGGCCTGGATAGGGTCCTGAGCAGATAGTTAGAGAAGAGAGGAATGAGAGAAGAATTCCTGCTCCATCAGCCAGAGACCGAGCCAATGTTTCAACATCAAAAGCACCACAACCTCAGCCTCCACCAAAGGATTCATCAGCAGCTGCTCCACCACCACCAGCAAAGGATTCAGCTCCAGCTGCTCCACATTCACCTCCACCGCCTCCAGCAAAGGAACAATCTTCAAAGGCCTTGGACCCATCTGTGACAAGCCCAACAACATCCCTGTCATCGCCCCTGCCTTCACACCAGCCCTGGGTTCCCCCTGCAACATCCACTCCCACTAAAGATTCATCATTCTCCTTCTCATCTCCACTCTCACCCATGGGCCTTCCCAGCCATTTTGAAAGTCTGATCAAATCAGGCATTAAGATGGCTCCACTCACGCCCAATATAGCAAGGGCTACGTCAATACTTATCAACTCTTCCCTGCACAAGCCGACTACACAAACAAAAGCCCCACCACCCATCTCCCCTCGCCTCTCACCTGGTCCCAAACTCTCCTTGGCTACAAAAGCCCCACCACCCATCCAACCTCGCCTTTCACCTGGTATCTCCCATAGCTAGGATGCACTGGGTCTCAGCGTTGCCGGGACTTATTGTCACATTAAAAATCAAACCAACCCGGGGCCCTATGTAAAAAGAGCCCCCCCTAGTGCTATTTCTGTAGTCACATCATCACACAGATGGAAAAACAAAATGTGAGTCAGGCCAAATCTGAGAAATGTGATTCATATTCCCTGTGAAAAGATAAAGCCCAGTCTCACTGAAACTAGTCTGAAACTTGCTGTGCTAAATGTCAGATCCTTATGTAACAAATCTCTCTTAATTAATCATTTTATTTCTTCTTATAATCTTGATTTTATGTTTTTAACTGAAACATGGCTTGACAAAAACACAGGAAATGTAGTTCTGATAGAATCTGCTCCACCCAACTTTAAGTTTGAATCTGAAACACGAGAAAACAAAAAAGGGGGTGGAGTCTGCTGTCTTTAGAGATGAAATAATTACCCGCCGGTTGTCTTTTGGGGTGTTTTCATCATTTGAGTATGTATCCTTTAAAATGGAGCTAAAACGGTCTCCATCCATTCTCTTCATTGTTTTATACAAGCCTCCCCAGCACTGCCAAAGTTTTATTGATGATTTTACTGAGATGCTTTCAGTCGTATGCACAGACTTTGATGGTTTGGTCATTACAGGTGATTTCAATGTGCATGTTGATAATATTTGTGACAGAAACGCTAAAGAGCTTGATGCTGTCCTTGAAACCTTCAGTCTTACTCAGCATGTGAGAGGCCCCACCCACAGCAAAGGACACACTTTAGATCTCATAATTACAAAGGGGGTAAATATTTCAAATGTTAATGTGATCGATGTTGCTCTGTCTGATCATTTCTGTGTCTTCTTTGACCTGTCTGTTTCTCCCAAACCACCGGTTGGTCCTGCAGTTGTTCAGAGGAGACACATAAGTGACGGCACAGGTGCACTGTTTATGGAAATGATAAACTTTGAAAATGTCTCATGTTCTAATGTAAATGATTTGTAGAACTCTGTTACATCTAGTGTTTTGAATGTTCTGGACACCATCGCCCCTATAAAGGCTAAAATGGTTAAAAATAAGCAGAAGGCGCCGTGGAGAAATGATGATTCGGTCAGGGCACAGAAAAGGGAGTGCCGCAGGGCCGAACGGAAATGGCACAAGTCAAAGCTCCAGGTTCAAAAAGAGATTTACAAAGAGAAGCTGAACATGTACAACCTAATCTTATGTAGAACTAGGGAAAGATATTTTTCTGAAATAATTGGAAGCTGCAGTAACAACTCGCGTGTCCTGTTTGCCACAGTAAACAGAGTAACAAACCCTCCAGCTCAGCTGCCGTTAGAACTCATTTCCACATCCAAGTGTAATGAGTTTGCATTATTCTTTAATGACAAAGTTCAGGGCATTAAAAATGCTATAAATCCCACAATGCAAAAAATTACCCTAAAACCACCAAGACACTTAGAGCTAACTCACTTTGCACCAGTAAATGACAAAACTGTCCATGAGATCATCACCAGTCTGAGTTCATCTACATGCTGCCTCGATGTGTTACCCACCAGATTTCTAAAGTCTGTGCTGAACAGTTTGTTAGCACCATTCACTCACATAGTGGACAATAACATTGATCTGCTTCTCCTCTGTGAAACATGGCAACAGCCCCTGGACTTCTATGCTCTCAACCAAGCCACTCCCTCCAACTACACTTACACTGCCAAACCCCGCCTCTCCGGGCGTGGGGGAGGTCTTGCTGTTATTCATAAAAAATCTACATCCATCACTGAACTGAACCTTAACCTTCCATCCATCTCATCATTTGAATACCTCGCCTTCTCCCTCCCCAACTCTATCACCGCTATCCTGATCTATCGTCCCCCAAAGCCCCACCCCTCTTTCCTCACTGAATTGTCTGAACTCCTCACCATCGCATCCTCTCTCTCTGCCCGCCTCCTACTCACTGGTGACTTCAACATCCACATTGACTGCCCCAACGCCCTACTGACATCCGACTTCCTCTCTCTCCTGGACTGCTTCCATCTCACCCAACATATTGACTTCCCCACCCATACCAAAGGCCACACTCTGGACTTAGTCTGTTCCTCTCTCCTACCCATATCTAAGCCCCACCCCCTCCCCTTCCCACTCTCTGATCATCTCTGCATCCTTTTCTCTGCCCCCCTACCCTCGCCCCACAACCCCAAAAAACGCACCATCACCTACCGCAATATCAAGTCAGTCAACCCCCTCACGCTCTCCCAGCTCATATCCTCTGCTTTCCCCCCTGACTCCCCCCCCCTCTTCCCCCGACGACTATGCTGTCATGCTCAACACCACCCTCTCCGACTCCCTTGACTCCCTAGCCTCCTGGAAAACCTCCTCCGTCTCATACATCAACCCCGCCCCCTGGTACACCCCTGAACTCCGCACCATGAAGCAGACTGGCCGCCAACTCGAACGACTCCTCAAAAGAACCCGCCTCACCGTCCACGCCGAAGCTTTCAAATTACACATCTCCTCCTACCGTGACGCTCTCCAAGCCGCCAAATCTGCCCACCTCTCCACCCTCATCAACAGCTCCCACCGGAGCCCTCGCACCCTGTTCTCCACCGTCAACAAGCTGCTCCAGCCACCGGACATCACTCCACCCTCCTCCCCTGACCTCTGCAACTCTTTCCTCCTTGCCTTCAATGACAAAATTTCCAAAATCAACAGCTCCATGACTGCCGTCTCCATTAACTCCATCACCACCCCCACCCCTGCCCCCCCTCCTCTCCCTGACCACCCACCCTTCCCTCCCCTCACCACCTTCTCCTCTGTTAACTCCTCTCATATCATTGACCTCATCACCGCTTCCAAAACCACCACCTGCTCTCTCGACCCCCTCCCAACGACTCTAACCAAGCCTGCCTCCCTGCTCTCATCCCCCATCTCACCACCCTCTTCAACCAGTCTTTATCCCTCGGCCATGTTCCTTCCATCTACAAACTGGCCTCCATCACCCCCATCCTCAAAAAACCCACCCTAGACTCCGCCAACCTCTCCAACTACCGCCCCATCTCCAACCTGCCGTTCCTCTCAAAAACGCTGGAACGCATCGTCGCCGCCCAACTTCACACCCACCTCCAGTCAAACAACCTCTATGAACCCCTCCAATCTGGCTTCCGCCCACTTCACAGCACTGAAACAGCCCTGGTCAAAGTACTCAACGATCTCCTCACCTCTGCAGACTCCGGGGCCCTCAACATCCTGTTACTACTAGACCTCAGCGCAGCCTTTGACACTATAAACCATTCCATCCTCCTACAAAGGCTGCGCCAACTGGGTGTTGAGGGCTCTGCACTTGACTGGCTCACATCCTACCTTACCAACAGGCAAGAGTTCATTTCCCTCTCCGGTCACTCATCCACCCTCTCCCCAGTAACGCAGGGGGTCCCCCAGGGCTCAGTCCTCGGCCCCCTCCTCTTCATCTGCTACATCTTCCCCCTTGGTCACATCCTCCGCCAACTCAACCTGGACTTTCACTGCTACGCTGACGACACCCAGATATACCTCACCACCAAATCCACCCAAAACCCTCCCCTCAGCCACATCGAAACCTGCATCTCTACAATAAAATCATGGCTCACTCTCAACTTCCTCAAACTGAACAGTGACAAAACAGAGCTCCTCCTCATTGGCACCAAATCCACTCTCAATAAAACTGGTCCCTTCTCACTCGGCATCGACACCTCGACCATCACCCCCTCTACCCTGGTACGCAATCTCGGTGTCATCATGGACCCCACCCTCTCCTTCACTCCCCATGTCAGCCACATTGTCAAGACCTCATACTTCCACCTCCGCCGCATCGCCAAAATCCGACACTGCCTCACCCTCCCCGCTGCTGAATCCCTCATCCATGCCTTCATCTCCTCCCGCCTTGACTACAGCAACTCCCTCCTCACTGGCATCTCCTCCCATTCCCTCCACAGACTCCAAATGGTCCAAAACTCCGCTGCCCGCCTCCTCACCCACACCCGGTCCCGTGATCACATCACTCCCGTTCTCCGCTCTCTCCACTGGCTCCCCATCAAGCAGCGCATAAACTTTAAAATACTCCTCCTCACCTTCAAAGCTCTTCACCACCTTGCCCCCCCCTACCTGTCTGACCTCCTCATCCCCCACCGCCCCTCCCGAGCTCTCCGATCCTCCTCCTCTCTCACCCTGACTGCACCAACATCCCGACTCAAAAGTTTTGGCGACAGAGCATTCTCCCGAACAGCACCCCGACTCTGGAACTCCCTCCCCCAACCTGTCCGCCACTCTCCCTCACTCACAACATTCAAATCCCGCCTAAAAACATACCTCTTCACCCAAGCCTATGACCTCCCCTACCCCTAGCCTCCTCTACCCCATTGCCTACACTTCTACCCCCTGTTACATCCCCATCTTTTTCTCTCTACTTCTTCTGTCTTGTTCATTTTATCTGTATATTAATGTGTTCTGTACGTGTTGTCCCCCCTGTCTGTAAATACCCCCCCCCCTTTTTTATTATGTTCAGCGTCTTTGGGTCACTGAAAAGCGCTATATAAATAAAAGTTATTATTATTATTATTATTATAGTTAACATGTCGCTTCAATCTGGAACATTCCCAATGTCTTTGAAAACTGCGGTCATAAAGCCTCTCCTAAAGAAGAGCAGTCTTGATGCCGCAGTACTGAGTCATTACCGGCCCATCTCTAATCTACCATTTTGGGGCAAAGTCCTTGAAAAGGTTGTTTACCAACAGCTCACAGATTTCCTCTTAATAAACAACTCATTTGATGTTTTTCAGTCAGGTTTTAGACCTCATCGCAGCACTGAGACTGCTCTTGTCAAGGTGACAAATGACATCCGCCTGAACACTGACACGGGCAAAGCCTCAGTCTTAATTCTGTTAGATCTGAGTGCTGCTTTTGACACTGTCGATCATGGGATCCTCTTACAGAGACTAGAGGACTGGGTGGGCATCACTGGCACTGCCCTAAACTGGTTAAGGTCCTATCTGGAAGACAGGAAGTACTTTGTTGAAATTGGTAGCTGTGTCTCAGACCACATGACCCTGACCTGTGGAGTGCCCCAAGGGTCAGTCCTGGGTCCCCTTCTGTTCAACCTCTACATGCTGCCGTTGGGTCAGTTGATACGCAGTGAAAATGTGTCCTATCACAATTATGCAGACGACACTCAGATCTATGTTTCACTACACTTCGCAGGTGACTATGGACCAGTAGATTCACTCTGTCACTGCATCCAACAGATCAGTTTGTGGATGCAAAACAACTTTCTCCAGCTGAACTCCGACAAGACTGAAATAATCGTTTTTGGCCCACAGAAACAAAGAGAAAGTGTTAGCGGTCACCTCCAGAGTCTCGCTCTAAAACCTACAAACCAAATTAGAAATCTGGGGGTAACAATGGACTCAGACTTGAACTTTAATAGACACGTCAAATCAATAACATCAGCAGCTTTTTACCATCTAAAAAACATTGCCAAAATCAAAAATATAGTGTCAAAACCAGATTTAGAGAGACTTATCCATGCGTTTGTCTCCAGTAGATTAGACTACTGTAACGGCCTGCTCACTGGCCTCTCCAAACGAGTTGTAAAACAGCTGCAGTTCATCCAGAACGCTGCTGCTCGGGTCCTGACTAGAACCAGGAAGTACCATCACATTAGTCCTGTTCTCAGGTCTCTGCACTGGCTCCCTGTGGCTCAAAGAATAGACTTTAAAGCAGCTCTGCTTGTGTATAAGTCTCTCCATGGCCTAGCACCAAAGTACATCTTGGACATGTTAGTGCCATATGAACCATCTCGGACTCTGAGGACCTCAGGGACCGGCCTCCTGCTGGTGCCCAGAGTCAGGACAAAACATGGGGAATCTGCGTTTCAGTTTTATGCAGCTAAAATCTGGAACAGTCTTCCTGAAGATGTGAGACAGGCTTCTACTCTGACAATGTTCAAATCTAAGCTAAAAACAGTTTTGTTTAGCTGCGCATATGACTGAAAGGATTTTTTCTTTGCACTCTTCTCTTTTGTTTGTGATTTTATTAGTTTAGACAATCAGTTGGATTGATAATTTTTAATTTAGTTAATTTTATTGTATTTCTGTTTCTGTAATTTCTTTGTGATTTGAATGCATTTTTCCTGCTGTGTGAAGCACTTTGAATTGCCTTGTGTATGAAATGTGCTCTACAAATAAACTTGCCTTGCCTTTATTATTTTCAAATTATTTTCGATTATGAGGTACGAGCACACTACACACAAACGCCACATTAAAATTGTGACTAAACTAGGACTAAACATGGCCAAAAACACAACCAAATCAAGTCTACATAAGAATTAAACTGGGCTCAAACCAGGAACAAAACAGCACAATATCCACAACACATCACAATGAACCGACAACACGACACAACCAAAAGTTTGCAACACAACAAAATGGAAACAACTGCAACAGAATCGGATTTTTTTTTATTTTGTTCAACTACAAAGTAAAATAAATTGAAAAGAACAAAAGGTACAGGGACCAAATCCCACTAATTTGCTTTGCTCTTTTAATTTGTAGTTGTCGTGACCCCAGGGGGCCACCGTATGTTCCTCTCGTACGTTCCTCTCGTACCTTCTCTTCTCCTCTCTGTGCAGCATCACGAACGGCACAGAGCTGGGCGTCCGGTCCGGCTCCGTCTCCACGTCCAACAGCGTGGACAGCGGCGCTCCGTCCAGCTCATGCAGTCCGGCCCTGGGACACGGCGTGAACGGAGACGCCTCGCACAAGAACACGCCCACGCACCAGCCCTCGGACAGCGACAACGACAGCAGGACGGGTGAGCGGCCGGTTTCGAAGTGCAGTTCGGGGAGTGATTGGTTTAGACGTGAGCCGGAGGACGGGTCAGGAGTCTGTGGTGTCAACGGTGTGTGCAGCCTTTTTACACAATAGCTTCAGAAAGTAGTGCCATTATTCAAGTCTTAAGTGGTCATTGTTGTCTGTAAGGGACTGTAAGCAGTACATTTATTATTTAAGCTTTGTGGAGCCAATCCCAAATGAATAATGATAAGGTTCAACAGTTGTGGATCATAAATTTGGGTAATTGTTGCAAAAACAGTGATGATGGTAGTTGTTGTAGAGTTATATAGGCCCTTGCCCTAGAAAATTTTATGTCTTGATGCAATACTTCACAAGATTAAATTGTGATCTTTTACTAGTGAACATTTTCTGTTTTGTCATAGCCATTGTTTTACAGTGTCAGTAATTGTCTTAAACAGACAGTTTTCCCCACTCCTCCTCCTCCTCCCCCTATTGGTCCGCCTCTTTCCTCCTATTGGTCCGCCTCTGTGTGAGTGACAGTGTGGGTGAATTATCAGAAGCAGCAGATCGCTTTAGTGACCTGTTAAAATCAAAGAACATTGTGATATTTATTTAGATGCAGAAGCAGGAATATGGGCAAAAATCTGGATTTATGATGACAGATGTGGGTTTAGTTGCAAAAAAATTACTCAAGTAAGACGGCGGTTATTTCAACTAATAGTGTAAAGTAGTGGTCCAGGAAATGACTCGGATGTCTGTTTGGAAGTACAAAACACTTACCATGAACATTTACTGATGACGCACAGCAAAAAGCACAAACACAGAAGTAGAAGAATATCTCAAAACCACAGTTCAACATGAATCACTTTATCTTGTTTTGTTTAGTAAATGGGGAAACTTGTGACGTCGCTCCCGGACCGTCCTGTCCAAACACTGGTGAAGCTCCCCCTGTGGCCGGCTCCGAGAACTGCTCTTCAGACACTGTACCACCGGGTGGTGCCATAAACGGCACATCCCCCTCCTCCTCCGCCACCGCACAGGCCTCTTCTGCTGCCTCCACCTCCTCTGTGACCACCTCCACCTCCACAGCAGCGGGGGGAGCCACCAACTGCACCACGTCCACGTCGTCGGGTTCGCCTCCGGCGCTGGGGGAAACTGACGTGGCAGGAGGAGGCGGGGATGCAGCTAAACCCAGGCAACAAGCAGCAACCGCAGGAGGAGCAGATTCTTTACCACCAGGGTTAGTTTTACGCATTGTGCTAACTTTAATGCTGACTTTAGTGCTAACTTTAGTGCTAACTTTAGTGCTTACTTTAATGCTTTCTTTAATCTTTAATGCTAACTTTGCTTTAATGCTAACTTTGCTTTAAAGGTTGAATGGACGACTTTTTTGGCCCAAATCTGAGTCTCATTTCCTCGTGGCGTGGACTGCAGATTCGTCCTGCCACGTATCAATCATAAAACGCACCTACCGTTCACCTGCAGCCGCGTGCGGCTCGTCCCCACGAGCAGCACATTTCCGCGTGTCTAAGCGCATTGATCTATCATAATATAGTTCCCTCAGTGTACGGGACAAAATTAAGACGGAGAAAGACAGTTTGAGCTGACTCGAAAGAAGACGGAAATCTATGGGAGACAAGAGATGCGATCCGTCGCGCTAATAAACAAACGAACGTGAGTGTTGTATCCGCACGGGGGAGTGCGCATGTGCACTTCCGCCTGAGTTCTCAAATCGCCGAAAAATCGTCCATTGCGCCTTTAACGCTAGCTTTACTTTAACGCTAGCTTTACTTTAACGCTAGCTTTACTTTAACGCTAGCTTTACTTTAACGCTAGCTTTACTTTAACTCTAGCTTTACTTTAACTCTAGCTTTACTTTAACGCTAGCTTTACTTTAACGCTAGCTTTACTTTAACTCTAGCTTTACTTTAACGCTAGCTTTACTTTAACTCTAGCTTTACTTTAACTCTAGCTTTACTTTAACTCTAGCTTTACTTTAACGCTAGCTTTACTTTAACGCTAGCTTTACTTTAACGCTAACTCTACTTTGAAGCAAACTTTGACGCAAATTTTGAACTTTGACGCCAACTTTGACGCCAACTTTGACGCCAACTTTGACGCCAACTTTGACGCCAACTTTGAACTTTGAAGCCAACTTTGACGCTAACAAATTACGGTAAATAAGAACATTAAATATGAAAATAAGTTTGTCATAATATCGTACAAACATAATTATTGCGACAGTAAAACGAGTCAGGATATTAAGTCTTGTCATATTCCCCACCTCTATCTAAGACATATTTTAGATTAGACCTTTTTATATAATTCGTTAGAGGTTTCTTGAATAAGTAATACTTGTCTGATGGATGACCTTTGACCCTCTAAAATTCTTTCCTTTTGCAACTATAATTTTGAACCTTCCAATTTATTTCTATCCTTGACAGAAATCTCTCTTCAAGTCTCTTCTTGTCTTTTCTGTTCCATTTCCTACAATAATTTACCCTCCAAGCGTAAAAATAGCATTGCTCTTTGGGTTAATCTTGTGAATAAATGGACGTGCTCAAATATATCAGTCTCCCAGAGCGTTTGGACTAAATAATCCTCAATATTTACAATGTTATCAAAGAAACGAGGACTTTTCATCCAGGAATAATACGTTTTGGAATCCCGTCTTCAGTAAATCACACTTGTGTTCTTATTCAATTCAAGCCATCCAAATATTGTGTTTGATCAAAGTACTTTTTTCAGCCTGGAAGGTTTGTGTAGCTTACAAGCTCATAAATAACGCTTTGTTCTTTGTTTTTGTTCATTCCAGGTTAGATATACATACGTTTGACCTATAGTTTTATGATGAAGTCTAGCTCGGAGCTTATGGTTTAAACTGGCATCATATCCATCCAATGTGGAAGGTTTTAAAAGGTTTACATATGTTTTTCCAACTCAAATATGGTCCTCTGTAGAACACTGCCTGATCTGCAACATAACCTTGTATCTGTCTGTTTCATACCTTATGTCAGGGCTGTCCTAACTGTCCTGAACAATTTTTGTTGGCCCTCAGGCTTCCTCCTAAGTTGGCCCAAACAACAAAAAGTTTGAAAAATTCATGTTATACAAACCTAATATTAATGTTCCATGTCTTATTTAAGGTGTGGAGGCATCGGAACTGTCAAATGCAAACATTTTAAATGGTTCACTTCATTGTCGGGTCGTCGGTGGCCCGCTGCTCCTCTCAAGTTTCAAAATGCGGCCCTCAGTGAAAAAAGTTTGGACCCCCCTTCCCTACTTGCACCTTCTTTTTCTTCCTAGATTAAAAAAAGTATAACAAGAAACGCAATGAACTAGAACTGAAGACAATAATCAAACCCAGTAGACGCACATAAACCAAAATAGATGTCCCATTTAGTCCATAGTCTGTCAAATTTGTCCAATATAATTGCTCTGTGCCCCCACAAACGCCCCCCCCCCCACTTTGAGAGACGATAAAGAGAATTATCTATTTAGTTTTAGCTAAAGCAGCTGGGTCTATTATATTGAGAGAACGGCACTAATTCACTGTGTTGAGTCTACGGGGATCATAATGAAATGTTTTGACAACTCTACACTTTCCTTACAATGAGAACAAGATGTTATACATTGGCTCACACTTAATATTCCTTTGGCCATAAATACAGTGTAAAGAAAACAGGCGTACATTTTTGAAAACATGAGTGGATTTCGAGAGAAGGCGTGGTCTGGAACACTGTATGTCGAAATGGCAAAGCTCGGCCATTTTTGATCCTCTGCAGACGTTTGAAAACGGGGATGTAATTTTATTAATATAAGATTTAATATAAGGTAAAGAGGAGCGTGGAATTACACAGAGGGAACTACGTCAACGGCAGACTTTGGTTTGCAACGTTTCGCCACTTAAGTATTTTCTTCAGTTCTGACAGCGCCTTAAATACCTCTGTTTATTTTAGTCCATTGAACCACCCTAAAATGTGCAATGTCCCCTGTGTCTTATTTTACGTAGTTTATGTTCACGGTTAGCTTCATTGTTTTCCTTGTTGTTTTGGGTCTGAGGGTGACAAGTTGTAACTCAGGCCCCCAGCCACCAGGGGGCGCTACTTTCAATGTACTGGTAGTTAATTCCTTGTTTTTCAACTTTAATTTGTCATACAAACAAAATATTTCTAAGACTATTTTATGGATTTTATGTCATTTATTTTGTGAACAATATTACTTTAAAAAGAGCTTGAGAAATCGCTCATGTTTAGACTGTTGGCGCGAAGTCATGCGTGGTTCAAATTTAAGGTGACAAAAGCAGACCTGGAGTTGCTTCATTTATTTGGCTTCATTCACACTATTTTGGGTCCTTCCCCTTCCGACCATCAAAAACTCTTCTGAATCACCTCGGTAACACGTTTTCTCGATCTGGCTCGACGAGGCTCTGAGAATCTTCTTTGCCGTTTTTAAGTCCATAAAGCATCGACAGACAATTATTATTTTTTTGGGCATTTCTGCGGTCAAATCACGATCATTGCAAGTCGACAAGCAGCCTCATTAGCAAACCATTGTGTAATTCCCTCTGCAGCCATTTGATGGAACCCTTCAGTTACTCTGGCGTCTCCCAAGACTGTGGCATATAGTTTTTTTGTTTTTGTTTTAGCTCTAAAACATGACATGCCAAAGTAAATGTTCTCAAGAGCATGTTTAAATGCCAATAAAAATACAAATAATGCGTCATATATTTGTCCTTTAATTGGACGGTCCGGGTCAGAGGTCGTCAGCACTCAAACGACATGAATACAAGAAATATGGAGGTAATTGCGTCACTAAAAACTCGTCTGGTGATTGTTGGAGTTAAAGAAAAATGGCAGCATTAAAATATGACACTACGAGGTTTATACTGTGATAATATGGACCTGAAATGGCGATTGACGTGACGGCGCTCGTTGTGGATACTGAAATGAAACATATGTTTTTGTGTGTTTTTCCTCAGGTGGGAGCAGAGAAAAGACCCTCACGGCAGAACATACTACGTCGACCACAACACGAGGACGACGACGTGGGAGCGACCACAGCCACTGCCTCCTGGGTCGGTTTCATTACATTTAATTACATTTAATCTAGCAATATTGAATTTACACTGCGTAGAAAGAAAAAAAATTGATGATGCAAAAAAAGGCATGAATCAAATCAAAATTCCCAAAATTATTATTAGTTTTTTTTAAATGTTAATTTAACAAACAAAATGTATACTATCAATTTACATATTCAAAAACAATTTATTCTGCTCAGAATTGGGACAGTTTTACAGTTTATTACTATAGTTAACTGCATTATATTCTGAGACGGCACAATATATAGCAAAAAAGATGGATAACTGCATCTGACAGAAATTTACTGTTTTTAATGTTTTTTGTAATATATTAATTTGATTTATTTGGACAAAGTTTAAATAATACATTAAAGCTATTTGTCTTGATATAACTGAAGTCACTGTGTCAAAATGTACATTCAAATATAAGATAAGATAAGATATTCCTTTATTGTCCCACATGGGGAAATTTCATTGGTGCAACGCAGGTAGATACAGAGGCAGATACAGAAGAACAGATCACTTATAGGAAGTCTGAAAAACACTTTCAGTAGAAGATCTCCTATAAATAAAAAACTCCCATAGACACATAAATAAATAAATAAATACCATTGCATGTGATCCCGACAGTAATTGCACATGAATATGTGTCACGACAGCACATAGATTGCACATGAATTCCAACAGAAATTGCACATATGACAGAATTGCACATCAGTATTAGGTTAGGTCAGTATTGCGACGGGATAACGTGACGATCTCCGGGTAAGACGACTGTTCTCCGCAGTTTCATGAGTTCCTCCTTTGTGTAAACGCGGTACGGTGCCGGGCGGGGGGCGGGGCCGGCTGGAGCCGGGGGACTCAGAGCCAAGACACATCGCAACGACACGACGAAAACACTCAATCCAGCCGAATAAAGTCAAAACAAGTTAATTTAAAGCGATTCCAGTGCGTGTCCCGATCGTTCGTGAAGTTCCTCTTTCATATAAACGTGTATATAAACGTGTACCGACGACACGCCGTACTTTAGCGCGGCCGGAGGGCGCGGGGGAGGGGCTGGTGGGCTCGCTCGGAGCTAGCTCACGTCACAACAACACAACGAACGCAACGAAAAACGCTCAAATCCAGCCGAAAAAAGTCAAAAACAGTTGAATTAAAAAACTATTCCAGCGCGTGTCCCTATCGTACAGTAAAATAGAAAAAATATACTAACTATATTTACAAAATATAGGAGATAAAGCACAATAAGTGTGAGAAAGAAGAGAGAGCGTTTACACCGGGCTGCCAGCTGTACCAGCGCCTTATGACGTATCAATATATAAATATCACAGTAATATCGCCGTAACTTCCAATACCGCGCTGCTTTTGCTAATCGTACTGTAGCTATAATCCTCGTGTGTCCTCTTGTGCGCAGTTGGGAGCGGCGTGTGGACGACCGGGGCCGGATCTACTACGTGGACCACAACACGCGCACCACGACCTGGCAGCGTCCCACCATGGAGTCTGTCCGGAACTTTGAGCAGTGGCAGAGTCAGCGCAGTCAGCTGCAGGGAGCGATGCACCAGTTCAACCAGCGATACCTCTACTCTGTAAGACACGCCCACTCACTATAACAACTATATTCAGATGATATTTGAGTCGGGAGGAGGTGTCGGGAGGAGGTGTCGGGAGGAGGTGTCGGGAGGAGGTGTCGGGAGGAGGTGTCGGGAGGAGGTGTCGGGAGGAGGTGTCGGGAGGAGGTGTCGGGAGGAGGTGTCGGGAGGTGGTGTCGGGAGGTGGTGTCGGGAGGTGGTGTCGGGAGGTGGTGTCGGGAGGAGGTGTCGGGAGGAGGTGTCGGGAGGAGGTGTCGGGAGGAGGTGTCGGGAGGAGGTGTCGGGAGGAGGTGTCGGGAGGTGGTGTCGGGAGGTGGTGTCGGGAGGTGGTGTCGGGAGGTGGTGTCGGGAGGAGGTGTCGGGAGGTGGTGTCGGGAGGTGGTGTCGGGAGGAGGTGTCGGGAGGAGGTGTCGGGAGGAGGTGTCGGGAGGAGGTGTCGGGAGGAGGTGTCGGGAGGTGGTGTCGGGAGGTGGTGTCGGGAGGTGGTGTCGGGAGGTGGTGTCGGGAGGAGGTGTCGGGAGGAGGTGTCGGGAGGTGGTGTCGGGAGGTGGTGTCGGGAGGTGGTGTCGGGAGGTGGTGTCGGGAGGAGGTGTCGGGAGGAGGTGTCGGGAGGAGGTGTCGGGAGGAGGTGTCGGGAGGAGGTGTCGGGAGGTGGTGTCGGGAGGTGGTGTCGGGAGGTGGTGTCGGGAGGAGGTGTCGGGAGGAGGTGTCGGGAGGTGGTGTCGGGAGGAGGTGTCGGGAGGAGGTGTCGGGAGGAGGTGTCGGGAGGTGGTGTCGGGAGGTGGTGTCGGGAGGTGGTGTCGGGAGGAGGTGTCGGGAGGAGGTGTCGGGAGGAGGTGTCGGGAGGAGGTGTCGGGAGGAAGCGACAGGAAGGTGGCGTGAAACAAAACAGTCTGACATGTATCTTACCCAGACTGCACTCACAAACCACAATCACCCGGGAGTTATTCATACAGCAAAATACTAGGAAATGGTGTATTTTACAACGATTCAATTCACGATTCAGTCTCAAATCTTCAGCCCGCTCTCTCCACTTCTTCGTCTCTTTATGCCGTTTTTTCCCGTAGAAATGTTATGATCCGAAACTTCTAAACTAAACAATTTAAAAACCAGATTGATCATGTAAATGTAGTTGTCTTGGCTGAGGTTCAAAACGTGAATGTGCTCTAAAAAGAAACATGCAGAAATGATAACTTTATACTCTTGTTTGAAAGATTACACTTTTGTATTCAAGGTCATTTGTAATAGTTTTAATTATAGATAACATGCTACGTATTAAAATTTTGCTTATCTCTTAATCAGTAATTTTGAGATTACACATATCCCGCCTCCACACTATAATAAACTATAGCATGATAATAGCAGTAGTTTGTTTTATAAGCTTTTATAAATGTTAGCGATCATTATTCATTACAGGAACTCTCAAGCTGTTGTGAAAATAAAGCTGTAACTCACTTATTTCCAGTCAAATCAATCATTCTGGGAAGCATCAGGCTCAGTTTATACTCCAAACCCACAAGTAAAACATTACCCTAGAATAAGATGAAAAATGAAAAGGACTTTTATATGGATTCTGCCTGGAAGTTTTTGCTTTATTAAGTCCCTAAATCTCATTGTTAGTGAGTTTACCTTCAGCTTTTAAAAGAGAACAGTCAAAACGCAACAGAAGCTCATTTTACTGTCAATCAACCGATTTCCCCCAGAAACCAGCTTTACTCATTTATATATTTAACAAAGAAAATCTAGGCAGGATTTAAATCTGATTTCCTCTGAGCAGAGCTTGTTTCTACTAATAATTAGAGTAAACTATGATCAGAATCTAACCCTACAGCGTTTTCTCAGCTTCACAAAGGCTCCAGAAGTTCAGGAACAGCTTCAGCTTTAAACGGGGCTCATTTTTTCCGGCGTTTTTGGAAAAATTTGCCCCCAAACAAAAGTTTTAAAGCTCTTGTCTGACACTTTATATACATATGACGTGCTGGGCCACATCGTCCAGTTAAGAAGTTATTAGATGTACAGATTTTACGCTTGCTCGGAGCCCGCACACCTTGTAAAAGACGTTTTTACGAGACGTGGACTCGTAAAAGAGCTCGAGTGTGACCACAACGTTTCAGCGCAACTCGGAAAACAACTCAAACGTGACTGGATTAAGCGGTCACACAAAGTACTAATAAATCACATAAAAAAAAAACAACAATGACGTTTGTTCTTTTATAAAACGAATTGACTGGCAGAGTTTGGTAACTATTTAACTGAGCCGAAGATGAATGAACATGGGGTTTTAATGCAATGTTTGATCAATTATTTATTCATCTGTTGGTGTCAAAGGCATTAGCATTGTATTAGCTTATCATTCCGACCTATTTTCCCCTAAAACGCCCGACTAAAATGAACCTCAAATCAAACTGAAGCTGTTCCTGAACTCTGAGACTCTGATTTACATTTATTAAAAGTGGGAACAAGCTCTGCAAATCCCACCCAGATTTACTTTGAGCATGTGTTGGGTTTTGACAGTGCCTTTCTCAAAGCTGGAGCTAATTTCACCAAAATGAGTTTTAGGGACTTGTAATGAAGTAAAAAATGTCCAAGAGGAATCCATATTAAAGTCTTACCATTTTATTTTGAAATTTGAAGGTCATTTTATTCATTTCTGTGTTTGTAATTCCAAATGACCTTGATTATTTCCAGAAAGTTTGATTTGACTGAATTTAAGTGGGCTGCTTTCTTTTCATTTTATTCAACATTTCCACGAGCTTTGTCGATTTTTATCAGATTGTGGGCAAAATGGAATAAATTAAGGCAAAAAAAAAAAAACATTACCACCAATGTATCACTGTATTCTTATCACAAATCTCTCAAGCTGAGTTAAGATCATTTTAAATTAGCTCAGGAAAGGTCAAATGACCCTTGATACTAGCTTAAATCAGAACTGAGTAACCCTGGCGATAGAGCCCCCTGCAGATCCCTTGTGAAAATAGTCAGATTGGTACTTTTTTCTTTCTTTCTTTATCCTAATAAGACACTATAAACATGTACAAAAAAATGTCACATTGTCAAATATAAAAAAGAGCGAGGGTTTCTCAGGAGAGTCGTCCTCGGGTCTATTGATTCCGCCCAGAGACAGCAGGGGGCGACGATGGACACTTCAAACACCTTTTATAATACATATCTAACCATCACAGGGACTTACAAAGATGTTTAACAAGGTGAAAATGTTACTTAGTTCTGCTTTAAGTATGGATTTAGGAAACGTTTGACATTTATTTGTAGTATTAATGTGTTTTTGTAATTTAGTTTTGTTGTTGTTTACATTTGTGTCTCGTACTTTCAGGCGTCCATGATGTCCGCAGAGAACGACCCCCTGGGCCCTCTACCTCCGGGATGGGGTGAGTCCATTTTAACCACCTTTAATTCAATATTATTCACTCGCTTATAATTATTTACTGAATGGAAATGAATGGTTCCTGTTAGACGGTTTGAAATGACATGAAGTTAGTCGTTTTTTTTTATGAGCAGAAGACGCTTTGAATGATCGTGTTACATTCGTCTTTCCTCAGAGAGACGCGTGGACTCCAATGACAGAGTGTATTTTGTCAACCACAACACCAAGACGACGCAGTGGGAAGACCCTCGAACCCAAGGGTGAGCGGCGAGTGTGGGAGAGGGGAATCTAGATTAGATGAGGGCAGTGGATCTTCCTCTTATGTGGCCTTCAGAGTACCACCGGATCTAAATGGGTCTATTCTAGGTCTAAATTAGAGCTGAACTGGGTCTCAAATCAGACTTGTTGTACTAGTTCCAAACGAGGAATAACCCAAATGACCCAGAAGACAGAACTGTGGATTAAATTGACTCTAAATGCAGAAATGAATGTAACTGCAGAAGAATCCACGTACCACAGCCGATGCTCGTCGTTTAGAATCCAGAGAAACCGATGTCCGATAAGTTCTGGTGATATTTTTAGGGCCGATTTTGATTATTTTCCTCAGATTATGCTATTTTAATTCACTACAAACTGAACCACGGCCCTGTTTTACTGCAAACCTACACGAGAGCCCCGTATTCGCCGTCACATTATGTGCACTGCCCTCTTTGCGCTGAAGTGTTTAAATTAAGCTTTATGTTATAAAGGGAACAGGTCGACCAAAGGGGTTGAATTAAGGCTGATGACGCTACGCAAATATTGGTTGACAGTATCTCTAGATCAAACTCTAAAGCCAAAGTTATGACTATTGCACAAAGAGCAAATATACTTACTTTGTTTGTACAGCACTTTATAAACAGGACAGTTTCCATAGTGCTGCGCAGTCACAAAACATACAACAAGAAACAAAACACAAGATTAGGTCTAAGATGGGGATGAAAGTGACTGTGGGCCATTTACAACAAAGCTTAAAGGTCCCAGATCATGCAAAATGGACTTTTCAGAGCTTTTAACATTCTTACAGTGCTATCGGTGCCTCGTACATGTGCCCAAAGTATTTTTTTGAGTGATTCCTGCAGTCTTTAGCTAGAGAACAGTCTCTATCCTTCCCCTCGGATGAGCAGACGGACAGGGCCTACTCACCAGGATGAGTCAGCCTGGTGAGTGCCGCAGCCCCTCCTCCAGGACGCACTCTGCACCTGTAACACGCCCTTAGGGTAGACTACGGAATGGGTAAAATAGCATAATATGGGATTTTTAAGCAGTTTGGATTGATTATAATGATTCAAATTAAGTCAAAACAGCACAAAAATTATGTGTTTTGGATGAAAAACCTGCTGTAAATGTCTCACAAACTCTTTTTTGAGTTTACCCTCATGTGGTTCGGATCGTGCTGGCGACTTTGCCCTCACTCATCGCGATATCAAATTATAATCATCTGCATATCCAAAAACAAAACCAATCAATCCAATTAGAAGAACAACGCTGTAGCTCTACTCCCGGTTCAGTCTGGTTTCAGTTTTGCTTCAGTCCCATTGTAAGAGTGCAATTAAAAAGTTTCCATTCTTTCACACAAATCCCAAGCGTCTCTCTCCAAATCAATTTTACTCGTAACAAAATACATGGGAAAGAAGTCGCCGCGCAGTACATGAAGTAATGCTCTCACCATCGGCATTAAAATTGATTTTGTGAGAACTAAATGAGGTTTATAATGTGTTCTGAATTGCATATAAATCAAAAATAATGGCTAAAACATGAGCAATCCGTCTTGCAGTAACATAACTGTGAGTACATCCCGGCTGTGTTGAAAACCTCCCCTTTGAGAGCTTAAGATATGTCATTAAGTTGTAACTTTATATAGATACAATAACATGAACGGGCGATAACTGCTGGACACGTTCCTACGGTTGTTGTTTCAGTCTGTTCTGGGCGATTTGCCACTTGATTTAAAATGTATCTGTTGTTTAAAGGACGCACAACAATGCGAGATGATTAGTTTGACCTTTTGGTGATATAAGATTGTTTCCTCATCAAAAACGTGCCTGGTCAGCTTCATTCCAGTGCGTTTGATGGACCCTGTCGTGAGTCCTCTCCCTGTGGGCCTCAAAGACTCCCAGTTTTGCGTTTCAAGGGTTCTGGAGGTTTTGTTTAGTCCACAAATCATCGCCAGACTCGTCCCGAACGTTTCTGTCGTCAAGTCGTGTAACGTTACAACTGCGTGCCGGCGTTGGCTTACCCTAGATTAACTTGTATTTTTCAGTGGTCTGTGTAATCACTCATTTACTGGAATTTCCCCATCCTGGGACAAATGAAGCTCATCTTATCATTCGTCCAGCAAAACATTCAGTTGTTGTCATCTGTCAGTCCAGATTATTCAGTTAATCAATAATGGGGATTGTTTAGGTCACATTATAACCATGCAAAGCTAAAAAATAATTTATGACGAGAGAATAATGTGTTTCAGTTGAATCTGTGCTCTAAAAAAGTAAACGTGAACGTAAAACGCTTTTAAATGTGGCTTTTTACGCTAACCTACATATTATGTGGTTATTATGTGTCTTATCATTATATAAAGCTAGAATTGTGATTTGAACGAGGGAAAATTATGTATAAGCCAAGTTGTGACTAATAATTGTGAATAATTGTTAAATTGTGACATTTTGTCTCAAAATGATCATAAAATTAGACATCCCTATCCGTTACTAAGATTGTCCTGCTTCACGGTGAGTGTTTTAGTGGCAAAGAGCAGTTTAAATACGATGGTTTATTGTGATATTTTCCAAGCGCGTTCCCTCGATGGCCGAGTCGATGATTTGAAGCGACTGGATCCAGATTCTACAGATGTTTTATGGTGCATTTGTTCCGTTTCCCAGGCTACAGAACGAGGACCCGCTGCCGGAGGGCTGGGAGATCCGCTACACTCGGGAAGGCGTGCGATACTTCGTGGACCACAACACGCGGACCACGACATTCAGTGACCCTCGCACGGGGAAGTCCTCTGTGTAAGATCGATTTACACCGTCGTTTGTCATGAGTTAAACGCTGTGGGAGTCGAGCCGCAGTGGATATATTTGTGCAGAGTTTAGAGGTTACGTAAAGGAGTGTGCGAAAAGTAAAAGAGAATGGAAGAATCATCTGAAATATACATAAAATGGTATAGTATTTTCCAGATTATAAGTCACTCCGGAGTATAAATTGCTCCAGCCAAACACTGCATAATAGAGAAGAAAAAACACATTTAAATTGGATTTTTTTGGTTGAATTCATTTGATAAAATCCAAGACCAAGAACAGACATTTCCTCTTGAAATGCAGTTTAACATAATAACAGATTAGAGAAAATGGTGAATAGGTGTACGTATGCTAACGCTAACACCTTCAGCTACATGAGGCACAGACAGAACTGTGGTAAGTGTCTGGTATGTTAACGTAACATATGAACAGTTCTTCAGATAACTATAGCATAAAGAACATGCTAACAAGTTTACCAAAGCATCAGTTTTACCCCAAATCACTAAATCCACTGAATTCTTCTTCCTCTGTGTCACTTCTAAACAACTCCACAAACTCCAGAGGAAGAGGAAGTGCAGATTCTTCTTCTGCGTCGCTTAGAGCCTAGAGCGCCCTCTTGTGGTTGTCATGTGAAAATAATCAACACGTGATATGCGGTTGCCAGAGTGAAAATAACAAATAATATCACATATAAGTCACTCTGGAGTATAAGTCGCACCCCAGCCAAAACTATGAAAATGGTGCGAACTTATTGTCCGGAAAATACGGTACTAAGTCAAGACGACAACAAAAACATATAAACTACTCTGCACAGTAATTATAATCAATTCACTGCGAGTAATACTATTTTTGGTCGCTGGCTCCTCCATGAATTGTCGAATTACATTATTTTCCAATTCTTAGCTGAACCTGGGCTTGTTTTTGCAGCTGCCTGTTTTTACTGCTCAAACATCTGATTTTCACTTTCTGCTTTACTTCCTTGCAGCACCAAAGGCCCTCAGATCGCCTACGAGCGCAGCTTCAGGTGGAAACTCGCTCATTTCAGATACTTGTGCCAGGTTTGTCTTCAAAGTCACACTTTTCCTTACCTTAAACGAGCTCCTTTCTTCAGATTTTACCACGGATTACTTCACACAAACGGTCGGGTCAAATATACTACGTTAAAAGAACAGCATCGAACCCACGTGTACAGTAGTGTTCAGTTTCTGAGTGTGGTTCAGACACTCCTGGTGGTCTAAAACAGTATTGCATGGGCTGTAGCAACTGGTAATGTAATGACAGCAAATTACATGATAATTTAAATGTAATCAGTCCATAATGTAATAACAGAAATAAGTAATTTTGCTATATTATTGTATTATTGGCTTGCTTCCATGTCAGGCCAATAGCATAATAACTTGGATGTTTTTAAAAGAGTAATGTCAGAGTTCAAGACGTTTTTAATTTTCTTTTTTTCTGAGTGGGAAATGCATGAATTTTACGCCACCTTTTCCCTGAAGGCGTCTTACTTGAGTTATTTATTATTTGCCTCTTAAATTCCCGGCCCGTTCTCTCACTCGCCTGCAGATTTATCCCCCCGTGTCCCGCAGAAAATGATAAATGAATCTTAATTTTCTGTTTTCTGTTCTCCTCCTCAGTCCAACGCTCTCCCCAGCCACGTCAAGATCACCGTCTCCAGGCAGACGTTATTCGAGGACTCATTCCAACAAGTGCGTCACGTTGATTTACTGATTTCTTTACGTTTGAACCATGAAAACTGGTGTTGGTTTCCTCATATTTTATGTAATTTTTGCAGTGTTGGAACAGATTTTAGTGCTCGTTATTATGCATATGTGTATGTTTTTCGCCTTTTATTTTTAAGTCATCACCAGGCGTCGTGGGCGATACTGACAAAAACTAATATCTTGACCATTTTTTGGAGTATCCCGATTACAAAATTCAGCCGATAGTAAATCAGTCCAACAAAAATGTGTTAAAACATGTCTTTAAATTTAATCGTTGAGGTTTAATCGTCAGACAAATGTGAACTGTCTGTAAAATGAATCACAAAAGTGCAGAAATATCCCCTTTAGAACAACATGCTTTTTTAATTTTGTTTGGTTTTTACAGGTTCTTGTAGCATTTCTTTTACCATAAACTATACTTTTTATTCACATTTTGCATATCGTTCGTTATATCAATAATGTTGCATATTTTGTTCGTTTCCTTCTCGATATTGTCTCAGATTTATTCCAAGTTGTGCACAAATCCATCACATTTCATCTGTATTGCACAATTCATACAAAATGTAATTCAAATTGCTTTACAAAACTGTAAAAAATACATTAAAATCACAATACAAAGCACAAATAATCCCGTTAGAATGAAGTTAAAAAGATGTGGATGGAAAGGTTTGAGCGGAAAAGTGCCGTCATGTAGCTTTAAGTGTGTAACATTGTAGAAGCCGTGGGACAATCTGATGTGTTGTGTTTAGATCATGGCCCTGAAGCCGTACGACCTGAGGAGGCGACTCTACGTGATATTCCGAGGAGAAGAAGGGCTCGACTACGGAGGCCTCGCTCGGTCAGAAACTGCATTTATTCATTTACGCCCGTGTCCGTCTTTCTTTAACGCCGTTTTCCACTCGACGGAAGAACGAGATTCAGAAGTTTGACCGCTCTGGATCTCCGAAAGTACTTTAATCTAACGCTCTGCTCAATGTGTCGCACTTTGACTCAGAACGATTATTAAAGGCGCAATGGACGATTGTTCGGCGATTTGAGAACTCGGGTGGAAGTGCACATGCGCACTCCCCCGTGCGGACTGATACAACACACACGTGCGTTTGTTTATTAGCGCAACGGATGGCATCGCATCGCTCGTCTCCCGTAGATTTCAGTCCACTTCTGCGTCAGCTCGAACTGTCTTTCTCCGTCTTCATTTTGCCCCGTACACTGAGGGAACTATATTATGATAGATCCATGCGCTTAGGCACGCGGAAACGTGGGGACGAACCTGACGCAGCTGCAGTTGAGCGATAGGTGCGTTTTATGATTGATACGTGGCAGGACAAATGATTTATCCACACCACGAGGAAATATGATAAAAAAAATTCTGAAAAAAATCGTCCATTCCACCTTTAATGTGCTGCAAAATACACGATGTTCAGAAAAATCTTAAACATTTAGACGTCTGAAATGTCAAGAGATCAGCTCAAAACTGTGGAATTGCTATTTACTTTTTAAAAACGTTGTGTAAATATGATTGTAACTACATTTATTTACACTATAGTATTCTTACAATTCACTTTTTTGTTGTCTTGGCTCTGCATATGTCCTTAACAACGATTACTTGTGTGAAGGAATCATGTTGAAGCTCATATTTCAGTCTTATCCCGAACTTTAGTCCTAATTAATCGACAATAACTAATGCTATTTTGGTAATTGTAATGATTTTCTGGACTAAACTGACTCAAAAACACATAAGAAATACAGTTTTATAACAAGACAGAGGTAATATTACATCAAAATGTCAAAACTATTCCTGATTTACCTCATTAATACACGTTAATTGTAAATTATCTCATCTAGAAGCCTTCAGTTGCCGTGTTTTGAACTATATTTGGTTGATAATGTAATTAAAGTCTCAATGTACAAGAGAAATAATCATTTGACTCGTCGACTACTAAAATAACCATTAGCTGCAGCCCTTCTCTAAACAGAATCTGACTTTATAAGGATAAATAAATCACAAATCTAATTGCAGTTGTGATAAATAAGTGTGTCTGTATAAATCCTAATGCCGGAGCTGTGTATTTGCAGGGAGTGGTTCTTCTTGCTGTCCCACGAGGTGCTCAACCCAATGTACTGTCTGTTCGAATACGCCGGGAAGAGTAACTACTGTCTGCAGATCAACCCCGCCTCGGCCATCAACCCGGACCACCTCTCCTACTTCTGCTTCATAGGACGCTTCATCGCCATGGCAAGGGCTCAACACACACACGCATACATATTATAACTACAGTGGTTTTACAGCTATGGAAAATCATTTATGCCACTAAATAAAGATGAAAAGCCCCACAGGAAGTAAGAATTATGACTTTAAAAGCTTTTACAAACAGACTACCCGTATTTTCCGGACTATAAGTTGCACCTTTTTTCATAGTTTTTGCCCGGGTGCGACTTATACTTATATTTATACTTATACTTGTACTCCGGAGCGACTTATATGTGATTATTATTTGTTATTTTCACACTTTCAACCGCATTTCATACTCAAGCGCAACTTAAAAACAAAAAAGATGTTTTTTTCTTCTTATAGACTTACGGTAACAAAGCTTTAGTGTCCAGATGAGTCAGTTAATCAACAATTGTGATTATTCGGGGTCATAATATGATTGCAAGAACTAAATAAAATATAAACAGGGTAATTTTAGATGCAAAAGTCATTTCAATTCAGACGGCTACAAAAAAGTTACCGTGATTTGAATATAAAGTTCTGGTTATGTCACATTAACTTTACTTTATAATGCGGAATGACAGTAAATGAAGGATTTCACTCCATCCATCCATTTTCTACCGCTTGTTCCCTTTCGGGGGCGCGGGTGACTGGAGCCTATCCCAGTGACTTCGGGCCTTAGGCGGGGTACACCCTGGACAGTGGCCAACTTGTCACAGGGCCAACTAGGATTTCACTGTTTGGCGTAATATACTTGTTACCGTATTTTCTGGAGTATAAGTCGCACCCCGAGTACAAGTCGCACCCCGAGTATAAGTCGCACCCCGAGTATAAGTCGCACCCGAGTATAAGTCGCACCCGAGTATAAGTCGCACCCGAGTATAAGTCGCACCAGCCAAAAGATGCATAATAGAGAAGAAAAAAACATATATAAGTCGCACTGGAGTATGAAATGCAGTTGCAAGTGTGAAAATAACAAATAATATCACATATAAGTCGCTCCGGAGTATAAGTATATAAGTATAAGTCGCATCCCGGCCAAAACTATGAAAAAAGCGACTTATAGTCCGGAAAATATGATAATAATGTTTCTGATAATCGTAGCGCTTGATTGTGGCATCACTACTGAACGCACGTATTTTGTGATTTATTTAAATTATGTAACTTTTATTTTTACAAGAAACGTTTCTCTAGATAAACTCTCTTTTCGAGGGAGACGTTTGGCCGACACTAAACCGTAAAACACAACCAGAAAAATTTAATTTGTAAAATGTCAAACGTGTAAAATATCCATGTCAAGAAAAACATCTGCGCATTTCAATCAAACTCTTTTCAAGCTGAGAGCTGAATGAATTCGGGGGAATCAGTTGCAGCTGCGAGGATTTTAGAATATTGTTCCAAGCCCGAGGAAGGGAAACTCTGCTCTGCCCAGTTCACTGTTGATTCTGGGACGTGAAACAGAAGCCGCTGTGAGGACTCTGGATACAGAGCCATTCGAAGGGAAATAAAGCAATGTTTTAGATCCATGGGTAGTTATTTTCCTTCCCTCTTGTCTTCAGGCACTTTTCCATGGGAAGTTCATCGACACTGGGTTCTCGTTGCCTTTTTACAAACGAATGCTCAATAAAAAACTCATCCTCAAAGACCTGGAGTCCATCGACCCCGAATTCTACAACTCCCTCATCTGGATCAGGTAAAAGAGCTTTTTAAAGTTTATTTTACTGTATCTTAACATACATTTGTGGGCCTTGCTAAGGGTTTTGAAGTATCTGTATCAGGAAATATCAGTAACAACGGCCACGGCAGAAAATTCTGGACAATACAGACTCTAAAACACCTATAAAAAAAAGTTTTATAACAAATACCGAGGCGTTATTCAATCCAAACACCAAAAAAAATAATAAAACATTGATCATTTTCAGAAATAACACAATTTTCATGTAAATATTCTCTATCTAGAGTCTTTCAGTCACTATATTTCTCCCTTTGTTAGGTCGATAATGTGATTAAAAGGCTCAAAGTACATTAGAAATAATCGTTTTGAACAGGCAACTACTAAAGAAAATCTAGTTGCAACTCGATGTTTATCCATTTATCAATAAATAATCATTGCTATTGGCTAAAAGAAAATACATCTGTATCTCAATGGGCTTTTCGAAATAAGGGAAATAACAGATAATTGGAAACATTCGTCTGTAATAGAGACCAAAGTCGAGAAAACACAAACAAACCAACACGTTCACTCAACCATCAGATTTGACTTATCTGTGGTGGGAAACGCTGTAAACGTATTTCATTTTAGAGTGATTTTGATGACAGGAAGAGCCATCGTTTGGCCTTCGTACGCCGCACATTTTTATTACGGGTTTATGTCCGTGACGTCTTTCAAATCTGCGATGCAATAAAAATGGGTTTGTGGAAGCTTCTGGTGATTGTGTTTGTGTGGCACGTCTGTCCAGGGACAACAACATCGAGGAGTGCGGGCTGGAGATGTACTTCTCGGTGGACATGGAGATTCTGGGCAAAATCACGTCCCACGACCTCAAAGCGGACGGGGTGAACATCCTGGTCACCGAGGAGAACAAGGAAGAGTACATCGGGTAAAGAAACGCAGCGACAGAGCGGGAAAACGGGTCAAACTTAAGAGCTTTTAGACCAGAATTATCGCGTAAAGAAACACAATTAATTTTATTTGACAAATGAAAATATATGAGAGTGACTTTATTTTGTTGAATTAATGCATAGCGAGTCAAAAAAGCTGTTTCTTTTCTGTAAATTCTGCATAAATTTGAATGAACGTCCCTAGTGTGATGTCACTTCCTGTCATTTTCCACAGATTTTTCAACGTTTTCTCCACAAATACCTGCTCGATTGGTGTAAAACTGTAATTCATATGTACAACAGGTACAAATACACCACATAAAGTCAAAATTAGACACTTTAAATAATGGGCTGAGATAAACAAAGTGCTGCAGACAGTTTTTGACATCCCAGCTGACTTCAGGACTACGTATACAGCGCCTCCAAACTCCTGCCGTGGACACAGTACATGGATACTTTCTGAGCGTACTGTACTTTTGGCTGACACAAACCGCACCGACACTCGGGGACTCGACTGACATGAGTTGAACAGAAAGACATCACACTGAAGACTTAATATACGTTTGTTTGTTCCGTCTCCCGCAGCTTGATGGCCGAGTGGCGGTTCTCTCGAGGGGTCGAAGGTCAAACTAAAGCCTTTTTAGACGGCTTTAATGAAGTGGTCCCTCTGCAGTGGCTTCAGTATTTTGACGAGAAAGAGCTGGAGGTGAGTTTGTGCGACGTTCGGTCTGCCGCTCGTGTTGGAGGTGTCCGATTGTGAGCGCGTTGTGGGTGTTTCCCCCGTTTGTAGGTGATGCTGTGCGGGATGCAGGAGGTGGATCTTCAGGACTGGCAGAGGAACACTGTGTATCGACACTACACCAGGAACAGCAAGCAGATCATATGGTTCTGGCAGGTACGGGACAGTAAAGCGCACTCGCTCCATGTTTTCAGACACTTTTAGACACTTTGGACTCGTTTAGACACTTTTGGACACTTTCAGACTCTTTTCGGACATGTTTAGACACTTTTGGACATTTTTAGACTTATTCAATACCTTTGGACACACTGTTAGACACTATTAGACACTATTGGACACTATTGGACACTTTTGGACACACTTTTAGACACTATTAGACATTATTGGACACTTTTGGACACACTTTTGGACACTATTAGACACTATTAGACACTATTGGACACTTTTGGACACACTTTAGGACACTATTAGACACTATTAGACACTATTAGACACTATTAGACACTTTTGGACACACTTTTATACACTTTTGGACACTTTTAGACAGCAGGTGGCGCCGTTGTCTGTAAAGCAATGAATGTGAGACACTGCAAAGTCAATGGGAGAAAAGCTCTATTGTCGTAGTAGCTTTTACTGTAGTATTCTTATAGAGATGTTAAAAAATATACATGACACATTTTTAATGAAGTCTGTTGATGTTTTCATCTAGAACAATAGTGTCACATATTTGGAACATATACATCTGAAAAATGTATAGAGCCAGGATAAAATGTTGGATTTCTTATTTAGTATTTGAGTGAACTAGATGATAATATTAATATAATATAATAATCCTTTTTTGAGTTAAATTAAATGTCAAAAACTCCGTATCATGGGAAATAGCAGATACGAATGTTTTATTTTTTGGTATAATAATCTAGTATTCAAGAGCATGTTTAAAGGCTGATGATGCATAATATCCGTCAACAAATCCTTCCGTACATCTGCCCACTTCCTGTATACGATTGTAAAGTGTGTCGCCCTCTGCTGTCTCTGGGTGGAAAACCATCCCTCCTGGAAAACCCTGGCAACTTAAATGTGTTTAAATTTGATTATACTGCTATAGATTTTCACTAGTTGGCTGCAGGGGGCGCTCTATTGCCCGTTTCTACTTTAAGGACTGATCTGTATGTCACGACCGGAAAACAGGCATAATACAGTGTCCCTTTATAAATCTGTGGATTAAATCAAACAATAAAAGGTGTTGAAAGCCGTTGATTATATTGAGGGAGCGAACTGACCAAAAAATAAAACAAAGAAGAAAAGAGTTTAGCTTGTGTTTTCTCGCTAACCTGAAATAACCACTCGCATTATCATTTACAGTAGTTAATATCCAAGTGTAAATGACAGAGTGTGATTGTTCTGGTGCAGCTGGTGAAAGAAGTGGACAACGAGGTGCGTCTGCGTCTGATGCAGTTCGTCACTGGGACCTGCAGGTTACCGCTCGGAGGCTTCGCTGAGCTCATGGGTGAGACGGAACACCTTTCACGTTATATGCAACAGGTACTCACTTTTATTTCACATTGTTGTGTTTTTTTACTTTGCAGGAAGTAACGGGCCTCAGAAGTTCTGCATTGAGAAAGTGGGGAAAGACACATGGCTTCCCCGGAGCCACACATGGTAAGAATGTGTATTTTTAATGCATTTTACACACTTTTTACACACTTTTGTTGTTAGTTTGGGAGTTTAAAGTGTACACGGGGATGAATATGACTGAAATATCATAATGTCACACAGTCAAAAGTGCTACGTCAGAGTTTCAAGGCATTTAAAGAGACGAAAGTAGCATATTTACAATTCTGCCCTCAAATAATGCTTTAAATATAATGGGAACACGAGGAAATGGTGTTTTACATAAGTCACATTGTAGATTGTAAAAGTACTTAAACGCTTCTGGTGGAGCGTCTGCCTCTTTCACGGATGGCGCTGCGTTGCCTGGAATGTTCTAGAGCGTTTTTGCAATGAAAAAACACCTGTAACTGAGTACGTCTGCGTTTAATGCCGCATCGTGGAACATTCCAGGCAAAGCGAGAGTGATGGACGGACATTCCAGCAGTTTGTGTTATGTTTATTCATGGTTTTAATTAGGGCTGCAACAAGTTACTCGATTTACTGAGACGATCAACGGCAAATTCAGAATCTAAACAGACTCTAAAACACGTAGAAGACGTTTTAGGACTTGTACAAAGGAATTACCTCAAAACAACACGGGAAACATGTATTTGTAGCGTTTTTGATCAAAAAGCCATTTATTCTGTAAAATACACTATCAGGACGACGTCAAACTCCGTCATCCCAACTTCATCTGGGTCAAACGTAGCAAAAATCTGATATTTACAGTCATTTTACGTTCTAAACAACACATTTATGAATCAAAATCGGTCAAATAATCGTTAGTTGCAGCCCTAGTTTGGATGTTCTTGCGGTGCTGGGCAACGCGGCAAAATATGGCTCAATTTTGTCATTCGATTTGACCTTTTCTCTTCAAAAAACATGTGATTTCGTGAACATAAACGTGTCGGACTTGTTACTCGTGGTCGTTTAACACAACAAATCAGTCCAATTCCAAATCCTGAACTCCACACTTTTGCTGACGTGGGAGTGGCGATTGCGCTTAATTGCCCGACGCCCTAGAACACGCCCCCAAAGTCGCCCGTCTAAACGCGCCGCTGTGTCTTTCCCCCCGCCAGTTTTAACCGCCTGGACTTGCCGCCGTACAAAAGCTACGAGCAGCTGAAGGAGAAGCTTCTCTTCGCCATCGAGGAAACCGAGGGATTCGGCCAAGAGTAGCTCCTCCCCCGTCCGGCCGCCGCTCCCAAAACGAAACAAGAAATTGCACAAGATTAATCACCAATGTATATAAGCTATTTTCTCATTTTTAAACCAAAACCTTTAATTTGCAGCATCGATTTTTTTTTTGTTGTTTCTTTTTTTTGTGCCGCAGTTCATTTGAACTAAAAACATCATGAAATATGCAAAACACGATAGATTTTTAAGACGCCCCCTACTGGCTGGCTTTTTAATAGACTGATGATAATAACACGGGAGATTTTGTGTGAAAATCTCCTTTTTACGGCTCTAGTTCTATAGAGCTCTCGAAAGGTGAGTGGATGTGAGTAAGTTTGTGCCTAAAAATACTTTTGTTTCATCCATTTCTCGACTGCGCTTGCATGGCTGCCTTTTCAAGAGACCGTTTGGAATACTTTCAACGTGCCGCCCGCGTACGCTTTCCGTTTCCACGTCTACGGTGTGTTTTTCATTGACTTGACACTACGCAAAACCCCTTTATCGAAACAAAAAAGACGGGAGCGATTTCGCCGTCTGTCGTTATTTTTTTGTTTTGTTTTACGCCTAGAGCGAGCTTAAAGCGGCGTCGTTTTTCCCCACGCTTTTCGAGAAAATAACACCGGCCGATGCGTTTAAAGTCCGCGAGTGCAGTTACACGCGAGCGGAAGCGTCTTTGTGCACGATACCGTAAGTCTGGTAAAGTGGCGAAACGGGAATCGTTGAGTTCTGTTTGATTTGGAGGTCGTTTCCAGATCCGGGCTGCGTTCACAATCAGGTTTATCGAACTAGAGGATTCGGCGAAGTTTTATTTTTTGTAGCGCACAATTTGACCTCAAAGTGCAAGAAAAGATGCGTCAAAATCACAACACGAACGACGAAAAACACGACTAATCGATAGAAAATTGACTTCAAACTTCACTTTTCTAAGTAGTTTTCTCGCAGCAAACGTTTACTTCTACTTTAGTAATATTCAGTTTGAAGTAACGGCCTCATACTTGACTTTTACTCTTAAACGTGTGGGTTTCTCTTCCCTCTGTAAGTATCATATTTTCCGGACTACAAGTAGCACCAGCCAAAAAATGCATAATAGACAAGAAAAAAACATATATAAGTTGCACTGGAGTATGAAATGTGGTTGCAAGTGTGAAAATAACAAATAACATCACATATAAGTCGCTCCTGAATATAAGTATAAATATAAGTATAAGTCGCACCCCGGCCAAAACGATGTAAAAAGGTGTGACTTATTGTCCGGAAAATACGGTAATTCTACGCTTTCTTGCACTGCTCCTTCACGTACGATTTAGTGTTCCTCATTTTTGCGGTTTGTCCTTTTGAAAATGTGAGTTTGTGTGTGCGTTTTCATGTTACGTACCAACCAAACGTTACAGCCTTTTTTCAAATATATTCAAACAGAACGTATTAAAGGTCTAAAAAGCCTCTATTGGACTGGGCTTAATCGTTATTCTTGTAAACAAACGACCGCATACTCTTCCCTCTTCTGCTCGCACGTAACCGCACTGACAATGCTCAAATACAGCAAATCTTCAGCTACACATTTGCATAAAACCGTTTAGCATCCGTTATATGTCCGCGCATCAAAGGAAAACGACTCTGCTTCTAAGAAACGATCGCTCTGTCAAACATGAATGGATCAAAAAGACGTATATGGATAAATGAATCGCATGTTCATAGACAAACTAATGAAAATGTATAGATATTTTTGGGGCAGATAGGGTTAAGATTATAAAAGCCGAAGCCACTTTTCTTTGTAATTTGTGTAGGAAATAAACTATTCTGAAATCCTTTGATGAATTGAATCTATGCAGCTGACACTGTGACTGCAGCTGTGCAGAAGAAGAAAAGCCATCCACTTTGGCCTGTTTTCTGTTGTTGTGAGTGAAAATGTGTTTTTAACTGAGAAAAAAGCGTTAAAAAATGGGTCAAATGTGTCGTGAAATTGTCAATAGCCTCTTTTGACACGCTTTGTTTTGTCGATTGTCTTTTTTCAACGTCTCGAAGCGTCGCTGTGCAAAGATTGTGACAGAAAACCAACTAACGACATAAAAAAAAAAACGTAATTACTTAAAAGTAATAATTTAATTTTTGTCCATTTATAAACTTTTTATTAATTTTATTAATATTTTTGTGTTTTTATAGACAACTTATCAAATCAGAGATAGGACATAAAAATAATGTAGATAAAATCAATTTTCAGACTTGATCGCAAAGGACAATTTAAGATCAGTTTGGAGATTAAGAACGGCGTTTGTTTTACTTTTAAATTCACAATCGCACAAGTTTTTAGTACTTTTGTCATATTTTCGATACTCTAAGCTTACGGATGAAGGTATTTCAATCAACATATGTATTAATACAACTCATTATTTTATATTATTCATGTATAAATCGACCAGACGATGACCCTAGAGTCTCAAAGTGCGTGGGCATCGCAAAAATCATACTTCGCTCTTCATTGTATCGGCCTTAACGCAAAAAGTAATGAATGAAGGATCACGCCAACTGTTAAAAACTAATGATGTTTAAAAAAAGATAGTATTATATTAAGTGATTTTTATATACGCTCCACAAGGTGTTTGAGGAAAAATATTGATGAGTGGTGCCCCCTCATATTGCTTAAAAATGAGTGGTGCCCCCTCATTCTGAGCTAAACGTATGAAAAACTCTGGATCAGTTCGATCTGCTGATGCAAAAAACGATGAATAAATGGCCATAACATGTACATTTTACCTTCATTCGTATCAAGATGTTCATTTAAGTGTCGATACTTAAATCCCTAATTCACAATACTATGTCGTTCACGTCAGATCGCCGTTACATTTGTGGACATAAAATTATCTAAAGGTATTTGCAAATTGAATACATACCACAAAGTCTCGAAGTGTTTTCAACGCAGCGTCAGATTTGCATTTAAATACACACACAGCATTTTTAGCGCAAAAAAAGGGATGTTTTGCTCGATTTCGTTGCGATTAATCCATCATTCGTCGATTTTTAAGCCCGAATCGACTGGAAATGTCTAAAAGAGGCTATTGACACCTGGCTAAACCTAAAAAGCCATACAAAACACAGGCCTTTAGCTAGATTTTTTCAATTATTTGTGTTCATTTTGCGTCACCGTCGTTCGTCCTGGCTTACAAACGTTCGCAAAAACAGTCTACTTTGGTGCTTATTTTTTTATTTAAAGCCGCGCCGTGTGACTTTCCTGTCCGGGAGTGTCACCGCGCGCCTTTTAACGACAGTGGTTGTTATTTTTGTCATATTTTCAGACCACTTCGAAGCTAAAACTGCAGCGACTTTGCTTTCTCCTGTAAATATATGTAATATCTATAACAGCGATTCAATTCAATGGACAGCACTGTAGCAAAAAACAAAGGGAGGCCACTTCTGAAAAACTGACTTTGTGCTTCCTTTTTCTGGGTCAAATCAACTGTGTATGTGAATATTCCATGTATAAAAAGAATGAAAAAGTACTTAAATATTATAATTATGACCGAAAACGCCGCTCCGTCGATGGGAAATGAAAAAAATCTCTGATGCCTTTGTTTTTATCAAATTACTGGAAGTTTTTCAGACGCTTCGGTCCTGGTCGGCAGCGAAACGGAGGATTATAGTTTTTAAACGTTTCTTTTAGACGATACAAATCAAACGTGTCATTTACACCGTTACGATGTTAATATTGAGCCAAAATCTCCTTTTTTTTACGGAGGATAATTTACCTTTTTCCATCCATTTTTACTTCCGATCGCGAAGCGGGAATTCCGTCAATTTCAAGAGTCTCGCAGTTTAAAATATTCTATAAAGTTGATTCATTTGCGCAAAAATGTTCAGAGTTTAAGTCCATAAACACATAAACAATGCAGCGTTTCTCCGGGAGGCTTGAACAGGACTTTGGAGACCGTTTATAGCTCAACTACGCAACATTTCTATTCGATAATGTTTATTTCGACTGCAACGTAGACAATATTTTGGCAGTGCAGTTGATAGGTTTGTTAAAGTCACAATCATCAGGTTTAATTATTCAAAAAAGGAAGTTTTGAATGTCCTAATGTAACTCTAAATGTCTTAGTATTATTTTAACTGTAGAAAATATATCAATACTACAAAGATTCGATTTGAGGTGTAAAAAAAGTACATTTCCCAGTTCATTTTCCCCCATAGACTTTTCAAATATCCAAAACCAATTACCGCAAGACGTAACGTTTCATTTAAAATCATTTTTTTACTGCTCCGGAGTCACATTTGCCCTGAGGCAGACTGATAAATGTGGCGAATGTGTTACGACAAAATATAAAAACGCTCAAATTCAAATAAGTGTTCAAAGTTACAGGTAAATGTGTTTTATATGTTGTAGATTCGTCTTAAAGAGATTAAAATGTAAGGCAGAGTCGACCAGGACGAGGGCTTTTCTGAAACGCTTCCGTCTGTAACATATCACTGTAGATACACACTGTACAGAGCGCCCCCTACTGCTGACGATGTGTATAGAAGATTCATTTTTAATCTGCTTTTGCCCATTTCAAATAAAGAGAGATGGATTTATGAAATACAAATAAAAAACATAGAGAAACCCTTGTTGTTTTGAATTTTCTGCCTTTTTTCACGTTACGAATGCGGCGTTTGGGGGGATTTTTGAGTTTATTTTAGAGTTTAAGACCTCAACTAAACATGATTATTGTCCACTGACCCAATATAATTATTTTATGTATTCATTTTAATTTCTTTTTAAACAATAGCCATTTTAGTTCAATTTAATCTTAGTCTATAATCAAAACGAATGACCTCAAAAAGAAACACAAATGTCTATAATTTAACCTCGTATAAAGTGATATTTTGTCATTTCTCTGGTTACTTTTCTGGTTCATTGACACTTAACCCTTAAATACATTTACACTTTTACACATTTCAACAGTTTCTTCATTAATTGTGATTTTATCGCCTCAACACTTTAATAAGGAATACAATTCAAATAAAACCGTTTTTTCATCCAGTATCATTTATTTGTTATTATAAACACACAAATGATGAATAAAAAGAACAAAAGTAGACACACTTGTTGTTAAGCAGCAATATGTTTAGAAAACCTGTGTGAAACCGTAACATTAGCAACAACTGAGTGTTTAAGTTATATTTTACTGTAAGAAAAGACCACAAGTTTAAAGGCTGATAATCAAATCATGTAGAATGTGTGTCCTTTAAATGACCCTGAGGCCGACAACATCTGAGCAGATTTAAACTCGACAAAACTGAAGTATAATAAAGTATTTTGAATTCAAGTATATTTTAAATAGACATTTGAAAATCTGAAAATGGCTATTAACAGTTCAAAACAGAGGACTACGCACTGAAGGCCGTCGTCAACCGAGACTCTTCAGCAAATCCACAGCTTCTTTGTGAACCTGCAAACAAACAAACAAACAAACAAAAGAAATCATCAAAATCTGCTGGTTAATGAGGGGATTTTTAGAGTAACTGTTGTATTTGGAAGACAAAATCAATGCATTTTTAACATTTTCTTTTACATCGTTTTCACCTTTGCCTCATTATTTTGTTTTTTATAATTTTTCTTGTCAAAACCGATAATCTGACCATGATCTGATTTCAGCATCATTCTGTATAAATGTAAAAAGTTGAAATGCGTTATTTTGAAATTCATTGCACTCTCACTTTCTACTGTTTTTTAACTGACACATTTACCAGTATTTTATGCTGTAAATGCACTAAAAATAAGATCTAAATATGTGATTTGAAGATTTTTTTTCAGACCATGTAAATATCCCCAGTTTAAAATAATACTTTAAATACATTTGAAAGCTTTCAATCAATTATTTATAATTTAGTATTAATGTGTGACTACCGGTAAATACATGTAAATAGGTCAAACTACTCAAATCAAGATTCTGAAACAGCAGAAGCTGAAGTGCTACTTTTACATAGTTTGGAGTAAAGTCACGTGGGATGTAACAATATTCCAAAATATTGTGCTATTGTATCGTCTCACGATAACATAACATATCGATTTAAATTAAACGGATAAAAAGCAGAAGGAAATGAGTGGTGCCCCCTCATATATTGATGAAAAATGAGTGGTGCCCCCTCATATATTGATAAAAGTGAGTGGTGCCCCCTCATATATTGATGGCAAATGAGTGGTGCCCCCTCATACATTGATGGGAAATGAGTGGTGCCCCCTCATATATTGATGGAAAATGAGTGGTGCCCCCTCATATTGATGGAAAATGAATGGTGCCCCCTCATATTGATGGAAAATGAGTGGTGCCCCCTCATATATTGATGGGAAATGAGTGGTGCCCCTCATATTTATCAAAAAATTTGTGGTGCCTCCTCATATATTTATGGAAAATGAGTGGTGCCTCCTCATATATTTATGGAAAATGAGTGGTGCCCCCTCATATATTGATTAAAAAATGAGTGGTGCTCCCTCATATTGATGGAAAATGAGTGGTGCCCCCTCATATATTGATGGCAAATGAGTGGTGCCCCCTCATATATTGATGGGAAATGAGTGGTGCCCCCTCATATTGATGGGAAATGAGTGGTGCCCCCTCATATATTGATGGGAAATGAGTGGTGCCCCCTCTTCTATATATATGGTGGGAAATAAGTGGTGCCCCTCATATTGATCAAAAAATTAGTGGTGCCCCCTCATATATTGATGGAAAATTAGTGGTGCCCCCTCATATTGATTAAAAAATGAGTGGTGCCCCCTCATATTGATGGAAAATGAGTGGTGCCCCCTCATATATTGATGGAAAATGAGTGGTGCCCCCTCCTCATTCTTTGGTACGTATCATTACAGTCATATTCCAAAGGTTTGGCAAGGCATTTTAAAAAGGAAAAAAAACTATTCTCATTAACATTGTACTGAGCAGTTTGGGGATCGTTGCATCCCAGTTTTTCACAGACTTTTCCCGTTTCAGCAGTTTGTCAGTCTCAGTGAAACGAACCCAAAGGTAAAAAAAGAGAGTTTCAGGCTCGGATGCTGCACCTCTTTGTCTTCGTTGGTGTGAGGAGGATATTCTTTGGCTTTGCTCAGCCACAGTTTGGCCCTGTCTTTGTCGTTCATCCTCAGGTAAGTTTGTCCGAGCAGCAGCAGATTCTTACTGTAGAAGTTCGGATCAACTGTGAGAACAAAGAGACGTGACGTTAAGACACTTCTAGAGCCGCTTGGACCTGAAATGCAACTTTTTAACATCTTATTATTCAAAGCGCAACTAATTCAAGTCACAGCTGAGTCTAAAGCGAGGTTGTTGACGTGGCGTTACCGCGGGAAACGTAAACTTCGTTTTTTGTACTTTGTGCTTTTATACTGTACCTTCTTCAGCTTTCAAGAAGTAATCCACAGCCTGAGAAAACACAAGTATTTGAACATGAGCAAGTACTATTATTATTATTACCATTACTACTACTATTATTACCATTTGTATTATTACTTTATTTAATATTACTATCATTTTTTGTTTTAATTATAATTATTTAACTTATTATTTTGTAGTATATCATTATGATGATTGAGAGTAAACAGACCTCTTCGTACGTGGCCGTTGGAGGAGTGGCGAAAATAATAGCCGCCACTTTGCGTTGATACCAGGGCAATTCAGCGAACGCAAAACACCTGAAAACAAACAGAAATATTAGATTTATGGAGGAAAAATGTTTCAGCCTTTTGGTCAGATCGTGCTGCTCTATTATTATTATTATGATTAGAGTTATTATCAGTTTAAAGGACTCGCCAGTATCCGAGAATGTGCATTGAAGTGGCATCTTTGGGATTCAACTCGATGGCTCTCTGAAAACAAAAAGCATCAAGTGTCATTTATAAACGACATTATACAATACAGAGTTCAGGAACTTAAATAAAATAATACAGGTTTAAAATGACAGGAAGTAGAGTGTTGTACAGTGAGACTTTCAAACACACTTTTAACCAAATAAAAGGTTTAAATATTGTGGCTTTGTGTGTTAAAGATACATTTCCTGTTTGTCCACTTGGTTTTATGTATTGCACGAATGTTTTGATAAATGTAAAATAAGAATGCAGCAAAATAAGAATACATTGTAGTATCCGTGAAATATTCTCCATCTAGAATCCTTCAGTCGACTTATGTGGTTGATTAAGTATTTAAAAAGGTCTAAATGTACAATAAAAGTATTCCTCGACTACCTGAAGATGGTCCCGGATGACGTACGCGTTCCCCAGCTTCACTTTGACTCCCTCGTAATCGCCGATGTCGCTCAGACAAATGGCGTACCACTGGAAAAAAGACAAAAACCTGATAAACTGCTTCACGTCGTTCATGGATTTTACAATTATGACAAATTAGCTCCATTTTAATCTAAATATTGTATCTTAAGTGGAGAAAAAGTCCACAAAATGTTGTAAATAACAAGAAACTCATGAATAGTGTGGGTCAGCTGGGCTCAGTGCGCCCTCTGCTGGTGAGAAAATGTACTTTATTTTAGTACGATCCAACAAGTGTCGAGGCTTAAAGGTTCACTATGTAACTTTTGTCTCCATGGAGATGTTATTGGGATGTTTCACAGTGTGGCATTCAGCTCTTCTGACGGACAATGATGCAGCGTGGGGAAACATGTACCGTATTTTCCGGACTATAAGTCGCACCTTTTTTCATTGTTTTTGCTGGGGTGCGACTTCAAGTCTTTCAAACTGATAATAACTAAATATTTATATACTTATACTCTGGAGCGACTTATGAGATATTATTTGTTATTTTCACACTTGCAACCGCATTTCATACTCCAGTGCAATTTATTTATGCTTTTTTCTTCTGTATTATGCATTTTTTGGCTGTTTTTTTTGGCGATTTTTATTCTCATACTCTACTTATAGTCCGGAAAATACGGTAATGAAAGCTAGCTTGCCCTGAGCTGCTGATGCAAACACGCGGTTGTAATGGATGTGATTTTGTGTGGAAATCCTCACGTCTGGAGATGATTTGTGGACTTAAAAAACGCGCAGAAGATCTCTGAGCTCTAAGTTTGAAAAATCAGATACATTTGAAACAGAGTGTTTACTGAGGCACAGAGGAGAGGACCTTGTAAACAGGATTAATGAGCGTGAATGAAGCTAATTACAATTACAGGTATGATTTTGAAGAGGGAACAATGTTTAAACCAGATTAAAGCTCAGAAAAGTCACTGTTTACATCATATGTGACCTTTTAATCCCTCTCACGTCACCTTGCAGCTGCTTTATCTGAATATTGTCTTACTTTATGAGCGGCGAAGCAGGACTCGTCCCGCTCCAGAGCTCTTTTGGCGCATTCGTGTGCCTCATAAACCAGCTGCTTCTTCCTGTCCGCCACCGTGTCGGGCAAACGCGACACGTCTCGAGTGGCACGGGCCAAACGCCACAAGAACTCGGCGTCATCTCTGGAAAAAAACACAATGCACACCATTAAACGCAAGTATTTTATCACAGCTTTTTTCTGTGTGGTTCTTTTGGCAGAAGAATCATTATTTTAATCTTGTTTCAAAAATCTTTTAATTATTTTTTTTTGTCTGCACACATTTGCTGCAGAGCCAATAAAGATATTTTTATGCTTTCTTATATTGTGTTGTTTTGACATTATATTGTCGTGTCTCTTGACTGCAAAAAACTAAATTATATATCTAAGAAAAATAAAGAATATATCAAAATAATACGAAAGATGGACAAAAGACCCAAGGAGGAGACTTTTTTTTTTAATAAGATTAGGTTCAAATATACCGTATTTCCCGGACTATAAGTTGCACCTTTTTTCATAGTTTTGGCCGGGGTGCGACTTATACTTATATTTATACTTATACTCCGGAGCGACTTGTGTGATATTATTTATACTATTTATTCTTCTCTATTATGCATTTTTTGGCTGGTGCGACTTATACTCCAGAAAATACGGTAGATACTATGGCCCTTTAAGTTAGAAAACTGAACACTACATACCAGAGTTTAGATCATTCATTCTTCCCTTTCACTTTTCACAACAGCCATATTACACCATTGTCTAATTCTGACATAATGTTTCTAACTGGAGCTTTTCTGGCCTCCACAGTCTCCATAGTGATCACACTATGTCGACTTTTCGGGGTCGTGTTGATGGTGGATAAACGTCACAGTACAAACCTGTCCTTGTGCTGCAGCAGGAGTTGATAGAGTTTGTCTGTTTCTGCGCAGCCGTAAAGGTAATCCGCCTGCTCCAGCACCTCCTCTGACAGAGAAAACACAAAAACATGTTAAAATGTTGACTTTTTGCTCTCGCCGCAGTCGTCTTACCTGCGGCCATCGCCATCTTGAGTTGTTTAGTCGTTTATTTTTGCCTAACCTCGTCGAGTAATGTCGTCCATCTAGTTTTTCGGGTGTCGAAAGTCGGGTGTTATGACATATTATAACCACAAGAGGGAGTCATGTGGAATAGTCCGAATATTTTTGTTTTTTTTGTTATATGTATTTTTAATAATAATAATAATAGAAGCAACTGTCACACCATTACTTAACAATTTTTCACTATTTTGCCATTTTTAACCATATAATTCAGATGGAAAATGAATCTATGACAAACAGGACAAATCATATAATAACATATCATTGTATATAATCATATCTGGACAAACAGATGCTAAAAAAACACGTCAAAAGTTGTTTATCACAAAGAAGGCAACCTTATTAAAACAAAAATGAATAAACTATTTCAGAGTTTTGCTTATTTGTACATATTCTTGATCTAGAAGCCTCAATCACATTTAAGCCTATATTTGTATAAAAATGTATTTAAAAAGTCTCAATGTACAGTATAAATTATCCTTTGACAAGTCGACTTGTTACGGTCCTAGCCTGGAATGTTCCACAGTCTGGCATATCACTTCTGTCAGGTTACAGGTCAGATCCGTGGAGAGGAGACTGCGCTCACAGTAATAATCCATGTTATTCCACGTTATTTTTACTCATAAAAGCACACATGATTGGATAAATGCTCGATGGATATGTTTAATGCCACACTGCGGAACATTCTGCCCCATCAGAGCATCTTTATTGCATTTGTAGTTCAGGTCCGACGCGAGTGAAGCGTCGAACACAAACCTGTGTCCAGAGCGAGCACCGCGGCCGAACCCCGGACTCTCTGCTGCAGTAAAAACAATGTAGGAACGCCGAAAAGAACAGATGCCCTCCCGCTCTGAACACAAAAGGAGAAAAACATCAGCGAGAGCAAAAGTGAGCCATATTTCAAGCTGGCTAATCTTTCACATACTTTACTACAATGAGCCGCTTTTGTGAGCTCAAACACTGAATTCTAATAATGCTTTCAAACCATGCTAACTTTTGGTACTCGACAGGACAAAATACACAGTTTAAATGCATTAAACCTGAAGTACATTCTCATATAATTGCATAACAATATACCAATAAAAATATTTTTTTAAAACGTTCAGTGTTTGTCAAATAAATTTGATTGATTGATTTGTAATTGTTCCATACTGACCCTGAAGAAGAACAGTTCCACACTGACCCTGAAGAAGAACAGTTCCACACTGACCCTGAAGAACAGTTCCACACTGACCCTGAAGAAGAACAGTTCCACACTGACCCTGAAGAAGAACAGTTCCACACTGACCCTGAAGAAGAACAGTTCCACACTGACCCTGAAGAAGAAGAGTTCCACACTGACCCTGAAGAAGAGTTCCACACTGACCCTGAAGAAGAGTTCCACACTGACCCTGAAGAAGAGTTCCACACTGACCCTGAAGAAGAAGAGTTCCACACTGACCCTGAAGAAGAGTTCCACACTGACCCTGAAGAAGAAGAGTTCCACACTGAGCCTAAAGAAGAAGAGTTCCACACTGACCCTGAAGAAGAAGAGTTCCACACTGACCCTGAAGAAGAAGAGTTCCACACTGACCCTGAAGAAGAAGAGTTCCACACTGACCCTGAAGAAGAAGAGTTCCACACTGAGCCTAAAGAAGAAGAGTTCCACACTGAGCCTAAAGAAGAGTTCCACACTGACCCTGAAGAAGAAGAGTTCCACACTGACCCTGAAGAAGAAGAGTTCCACACTGACCCTGAAGAAGAAGAGTTCCACACTGACCCTGAAGAAGAAGAGTTCCACACTGACCCTGAAGAAGAAGAGTTCCACACTGAGCCTAAAGAAGAAGAGTTCCACACTGAGCCTAAAGAAGAAGAGTTCCACACTGAGCCTAAAGAAGAAGAGTTCCACACTGACCCTAAAGAAGAAGAGTTCCACACTGACCCTGAAGAAGAAGAGTTCCACACTGACCCTAAAGAAGAAGAGTTCCACACTGACCCTGAAGAAGAAGAGTTCCACACTGAGCCTAAAGAAGAAGAGTTCCACACTGAGCCTAAAGAAGAGTTCCACACTGACCCTAAAGAAGATGATGATGAGGACTGAAGTCACCGAGAGCAAAGTTAAGACACTGCAAAACGTGACATGAGAATCTGGCTTGAGGAATATAATATTACGTGTATTTGTGCAGGTTCAGAGTCAAAAAGTGCGTGGAAATCCCTGGATAATGTACCGAAAGGACGCTGCTTAAATACACTTAACATTTGACCTTTGTTTACCTCTGTTTACCTTAAAAACACGTATCGTCCTTCTCGCAGTTGCCCAGTGATAAAACGCTCTTGTGCGGATGTTTGCACTCGCAGAAAGAGAGCGCACAGTCCTGCACAGAGTGAATAATGCAGACGCTGCCATCGCCACGATCCCGAAAACTGAAGTGTCAACTGTTCCAAGAAGGAGCGGAAAAGAAGGACGCGTTCCTACAGCACAGGCGCAGTATGTCGGCCGACAAGTAAACAAAACATCCACAAAACCTTTTATCATGGACAATATGCAAATGTAAGAGCAAGACCAATCACCGAAAATATGGAGTTTTAAAAAAAGTTGCGCAAAATACATAAAATACTGTTAAAAACCGGTAAAACGAGAAGGAATTAATCGGAAACCGCGCTTTGAACGTGGTAAAATAACCCAAATTAAACTCGCATATTCTTAATAAATAATGACCATGCAAATATTGCTATTTCTTGATGGAAATGTACTTTTTACCAAGATATTTTGCAAAGAAATTAAGTAAATAATGCCCGTCCTTTAAAATATGACGCCGATGTGAAACAAGGTAGTACTAAGGTTCCGCTCTGTGCTGTTACGGTCTCAACTATTTTATTTTTTTTTTAATTAAAGTAGTTTATATATTAATTACATTCTAATAATATGTTTGATTAATCGTACATTTTTAGTGAAAAGTATTTTATTATTTATAACATTTTTCCTATTTTCAGTCGCCGCCCACTTCTTGCGTGGTGCTCAGCTGTTCTTGTCACATACGCGTAACTAACGACAACTAACGGCACAATACAACCCCAAACTGAATACTTTTGACAAGTGTAACAGGTATTATGAACATGTTTTGTACTAATCAAAGGTGGTGAATGGTGAAGCCACGGACACAATTGTAGGACAGTGCATTATGTCGCATGTTTTGCCTTCACTGACTCAACACGCCCAACTGCAGAAGCACAAGCTAATTTTGCTAGTTCAAATAACATCAACAATATCATGCAGTTAGCATCTTGTCTTTTTGCCAAATCTAAATAATCTTGGCTATATATATATGCTTTTATATATATCTTAACTGAATTGGAAAAAGGGAATATTGCAGTTCACTGTCATGAATGATGATTTAGTCCCTTTAATCTCAGAAATGTTGAGTTGTCTTTATTATAAGAAATCTAAGGGATAAAAACTAGACACAGCGATGAAAACAATAAAACAAGTGCACACAACAATAACTTGAATTCAGTATTTTAATCTGAAATTGAGTAGTCATGATAAGGTGAGATTTAATTTCTTATGTGACATTGAATATTGCACTTGTTTCTGTTGCGAAAGTCAAAAACATCCCTAAACAAGTCGAATAATCTAGATCCACCAAGTAAAATAGATGATAACTAGCGAAAACAACTCAATTTATTACTAATATTCTGAGTTCAAGCCATTTCAACCAATCAAGGTAGTCATTTTGTGGCTCAAGTACAAATCATCCAAAGTTTCCCTGCAATTGTTTGTTTGTTTTTGTTTGTATATATTTTTCTTTCACTTTTCCCCACAGACTGTGCCCATGGCTTCGTTCGGGCCCCCGACGCCCGGGCCCTCGCACTTGGCCACCAAAGTCGAGCTCACCATCTCCTGTGAGAACCTTATGGACATGGACATTTTCTCCAAATCCGATCCTTTATGTGCTTTATACATCAACACTGGGGACTTCAACTGGTACGAGGTGAGCGCGTGGAAAACATACACCGTATTTTCTGGACTATCTGGAGTATAAGTCGCACTAGCCAAAAAATGCATAATAGAGAAGAAAAAAACATATATAAGTCGCATTGAAGTATGAAATGCAGTTGCAAGTTTGAAAATAACAAATAATATCACATAAGTCACTCCGGAGTATAAGTATATAAGAATAAATATAAGTATAAGTCACACCCCGGCCAAAACTATGAAAAAAGGTGTGACTTATAGTCCGGAAAATATGGTAGCTTTAATAATCCATGAAAGAATTGACTTGGACACAGTGGCTCCAGTATATATACCAAAATCTTACTTTAAAAGTGCAAAGAATCAAATAAAATATGAATACTAACATAAATGCATTGATAAAATAGGACGTAAGTACAAATGAATCAAAGAAGTTCTAGTAAATACATGTACAACTGTGAGAAAATATATGATTAAATACACATGCACATTATTCCCTCATTAAAAACGCACCAGGAGTAACATTTAGCTTCATTCACACTAGTTTAATGAATCCTGGTTAGACAGTCCTCTCCCCTCCGAGCGTCAAAATCACCTGTTCTCCATCTGTGACGTGGCCCAAATCTTCTGTTGTTTTGAAGTCCATAAATCATCTCCAGACTATTATGAACCGGTGTTATTCCCTCTGTAGCCAGTAGATGGTGGGAAAACTCAGTCCCATAGAAATAACAGAGATTCAAATGTAATTTTATTTGTATTTGTCCAAAAACATGAGATGCCCAACTAAAGGTGCTCAAGAGCGTCTTTAAAGGCTGGTGACCATACAAATAATGCATAATATTTGTCCTTTAAACAATTCTGGCCGGATAATTGAAAGTAACTGAAAACTCAATATTTTAGTCAATGTTCGTGTCCAGGAGTAGTTCTAGATATTATTTCACTGCTTGTTGCCATGGGGAGGCATGGCTTTGTCTCGAATATGTCATTAAGTTTATCCGTCATACATTTATTCCATTAGAGGTGTATTTATTACACACAAAAACACTCAAACAAAAATATGAAATAAAAAAAAAAATGATGTAAAAATCACTTGCGCGTGGAAATAAATGGAAAGAAATATGTTTAATGAAGACGTGTAGAGCATTTATTTTGTCTACATGGATCGTTATATTATATTTTGAACATTTTAATTAAATTGCAGTACGGGTCCAAGCGCTTGGTACCGCTCCTCTGCGACACGTCACCGTAACCGTCATGACGACACTGTAAACACATTTGTACCCGTGTCATACACTTAAGGAAAAGGCAAAGAGCAGTGGGCGTGTCCCGGAGGTCAGTGTATACGTGTATATTAAAGGGCGTATGACAGGTTTTTACGGTTTTATAATATAACGATTTTATTTGATGTATGTACGTACCTGTTGTACATATAAATTATAGTTTTATACCAATTGAGCAGGTATTTGTGGAGAAAATGTTAAAAAATCTGTAGAAAAAGACAGGAAGCGACATCACACCAGGAACTCTCATTCCAGTCAAAGTTTATGCAGAATTTACACAAAGAAACAATTTTTTGACTCTCTAAACATTAATTCAACAACTAAAGTCACTTTCATATATTTCTATTTGTCAAATAAAAACGATTGTGACGTTAGTTTTGGCCCAGTGTTTGACGGGTAATTTCCTTGTGTGATGTCATCAATTACAAACAGGAAGTGAAATAATAAACCTAAAAAATGTCCTATTCTGGGATCAAATTTTTATATTTTTTAGCTAAATTCAAACTATATTTACCTTAACTGCATTTTAAACATGACTCAAACGCGCACAAAAACCACTGTCGCTAATTAATGACTAATCAAGGCTCTTAACGCGCCTCCTTTGACATTTCTGACACGTTCTCTCGTCCTCGTCTCAGTTTGGTCGAACGGAAATGATCCTCAACTGCCTGAATCCCAAGTTTGCCAAGAAGTTCGTCCTGGATTATTACTTCGAGATGGTGCAGCGGCTCAAGTTCTGCGTCTACGACATCGACAACGGCACCCACGACCTCGGCGATGACGACTTTCTGGGTGAACTGGAAGTCACGCTGGGTCAAGTAAGGACGGCGGCCTTAACAACCAGAGTTTAGACATTTAGGAATCGCTCTATGTTCACACACAGACGGGAGAGAGACGTATACAGTGTTGTCAGAGCGATATGGTGTTGATCAATAACAATTTTTGATTCAATTAGGGCTTGAACAAGTTAATCGATTAATTTGGTCATCGAATAATCGTTATCTGGACTACACAGACTCCAAAACCGGCCTCGTGCTTTGAAAAGAGGTTTCATGGCTCAGACAAAACAAGAATTACATCAAAATGACACAGGAAACATATATGTTTAAGGTTTTGATGACACACCTATTTTGCCTGTAATTACCGTAGTTTCCGGACTATAAGGCGCATAGTTTTGGCCGGGGTGCGACTTATACTCCAGAGCGACTTATATGTGATATTATTCGTTATTTTCACATGACAACCACAAGAGGGCGCTCTAGGCTCTAAGCGACGCAGAAGAAGAATCTGCACTTCCTCTTCCTCTGGAGTTTGTAGAGTTGTTTAGAAGTGACACAGAGGAAGAAGAATTCAATGGATTTAGTGATTTGGGGTAAAACTGATGCTTTGGTAAACTTGTTAGCATGTTCTTTATGCTATAGTTATCTGAATAACTGTTCATATGTTACGTTAACATACCAGACACTTACCACAGTTCTGTCTGTGCCTCATGTAGCTGAAGGTGTTAGCGTTAGCATACGTCGTGTAGCTGAAGGTGTTAGCATTAGCATATGTACACCTATTCACCATGTTCTCTCATCTGTTATTATTTTAAACTGCATTTCAAGATGAAATGTCTGTTCTTGGTCTTGGATTTTATCAAATACATTTCCCCAAAAATGCGATTTATACTCCAGTGCGACTTATAACTCGCAAAATACAGTATTCTTGATCAAGCGGCATTATTTTAGTTTTATCTACAAAATTATTTTGAGATTAATTGGATTAGTTGCAGCCCTAATTTGGCGAACATAAAGCGAGACAGAATATTACACATACATTTCTAAACTCTGCTCCAAACCACAGACTTTGGAACTCTATTTTTCAAAGATATTGACCAGAACTAGAAATGACCCAGATTTAGCTCGAGTGATCGTCTTGAGGAGTTTATATCTCATACATCGACATGTTTACGTCTCATTTGAATGTAAATACTGCTCTGTCTGAGTCATGAAACCTCTTCTCTTATTGTCCAAATAACGACAAATATTAAATTAGTTCATTCCAATAATAAATCCATTAAATAGTCTCAGCCCTAAATGAACAAAACTGTCTAATATTTCCTGACTTGGCCTCTCTTTCTCCTACAACATTATTATCACCGTTGCACCATGTTTTGGGCCTGTCTTCTGTCTAAATTCAGGTCACGCTGTGTCTTTTCCGCTCAGATCGTTTCCAATAAACGGATGACTCGACCTCTGTTGCTACAGGATCGGAGGCCGGCGGGTCACGGCACCATCACAGTGAGTCCCGTCCACTTTATTGATCCTCCTTTAAAGCGATGAAACGAGTCAAATCTAATTAAAGGAGACATATTACGCTAAATCAACTTTAAAGAGCTTTCAACCAAACCTTCGTTTACACAAAGTTGTATTTCGGTTGATTTCTGCTTGTTTGAGTTAACCCTGTTTTGTTCTGCAACGGAAGCTCGAGTGCTAAGACAATTCCTGTTCTCACCTGCCCCCTAGCCCCGCCCACATCCCTGTACTTTGTTGAAATAACTTGTATAAAGACTCACATGTAGGGTTTGAAAATGTCACGTAACCTCTTTTCAAAAATAAAAACAATCTGCTGCTTGATACAGTGACATGTGACCATGAAGAGGCGGAGCTTATCACTATGAAGAGGCGGGGCTTATCAGTTCTGCAGGTGTGAACAGAAAGTCAATGGATCTGTTTCTATTACTAAGCCATTTTAGAACTATATTGCAGTTTACATCAAACAGACTGTAAAATAAAGATACTTAAGCTATGCCGTATTTTCTGGACTATAAGTCGCATCTTTTTTCATCGTTTTGGCCGGGGTGCGACTTATACTTATATTTATACTTATATACTTATACTCTGGAGCGACTTATAAGTGATATTATTTGTTATTTTCACACTTGCAACAGCATTTCATACTCCAGTGCAACTTATATATGTTTTTTTTTCTTCTCTATTATGCATTTTTGGCTGGTGCGACTTACAGTCCAGTGTGATTTATAGTCTGGAAAATACGGTAGTTCATTACTAAGTACTTGAAAAAGCGTATTATAACTCCTTTAATGAAAAGGTAAAACCATGAAAACAAACACAACTCAAGAAGTGTTAAAATTGTTAAAATGAAACGTAAATACAAAATAAAATAATCTGTACATTTGATGAGAATAAGAGCTCTGTCTGTGTAGATTTGTGCGGAGGAGATCACGGACACAAGAATCGCAAACTTCGAAGTGTCGGCGCGACATTTGGACAGAAAGGTAAATCGGTGGTTTTAGTCATTATTAAAGGTGAACTGTACGAGACTTGACTGTTCGAGGGGCCGGCACCTGCTTGTCTCCATGGAGATGTTATTGCTGTACCTGGTTTGTCCAGGTTTAGCTCTGAATTAAGTCCCAGTTCCGCGTCCTAATATCCTGGAAAGAGATTGTCAGTTTGCTTGGCGTTTGCCTCAGAAAAGTGACATAATGCCCCTTTAAATGAACACAAGGCGCTTGATGTTTGTTTGGTCAGTTCTTGTGGTGGTCGGACCCGTTCCTGGAGTTTTTCAAGGCGACAGAGTCGGGATGGCAGCTGGCTCACAGGACAGAGGTGCTTCTCGTCTTTTTATCATTTATTTACCGTCTCACATTGAATCGTTACGAGTCTGATCTCTTTTGCAGGTGGTGAAAAACAACCTGAATCCAACATGGCGGCCGTTCCGGATCTCACTGCGAGCGTTGTGTGGAGGAGACCCCGAGAAGCCCATTAAGGTGGAGGAGGAAAACACATGAAAACAAAAGTCTGTGCATGTCAGGTTTAGAGTCATATTCAGACATAGAGCTCGTGTGGAGCAGGTTTAGCTCTAGTTTAGACCAGGGAAAGTTCTAGATTATGCCTCATTTTGAAAGCTCTGAGTCAAATGGAGTTTTCTTTCTTCATTTCTTTCTTTTTTCATTTTTGTCCGTCTGTCCTTTTTAGCTTCTCTCTGTCTGTCTTCATTTCTTAATTTCTTTCTTTCAAAATATCTTTCTTCATTTCTTACGGTCTTTCTTTGTTCATTTATTTATTTATGTCTGTCTTTCTTAATTCCTTTCTTACTTCCTTTTTTAATTTCTTATTCTTTGTCTGTCCGTCTTTCTTTCTTAATTTCTTTCTTTTTTAATTTCTTTCTGTATTGATTTTTAATTTTAACTTTCTGTCTTACTTTGTGCCTGTCCTTCTTTTGCTTTCTTTCGTTTTTGTTGTTGTCAAATCAAAAGCTTAAACACCACATTATTCTCTGAACAGGTCAAACATTGGAGAATCATTCGAGCAATTAATACAACAGTAATATTTCCGATGCCTCGTATATTTACTCGATAAAAGAGAGAATAGTATGTTTATTTTGCCATCATTTATCCACCAGAAAACACTAATACAATCTAACACGTTTGCCTTGTTTAACTGGCTTGTTTGAACATGCTCTAACAAACTTACTTCTTCATCTTTTGTTTTATTTTCATCTTGATTTGCTCTCAAACTAAACCAGGAGCTTGTGTGAACCAGCGGATTCATGGCTGCATCGCACAAAGGTGTGACTTTTTGTTGTTTTATCCACCAAAATGCACGTTTTAGTAAAGTTCTAAAGCGTGAAACACGACTCTGCTGCCAGCAGGGGGCGCCAGGCGTAGCGGTGCTCATGGTCTTCTGCTTCATTTGCAGGTGGATTGTTACGACCGTCACGTCAGCGGATCTCACTCTCTCATCGGACGCTTTACAAGCACTCTGGCTGAACTGCAGGGGGCGACTCACGCTTCACCTGTGAGACAAACAACAACAACAAACAACAACAACAACAACAACACAAACAAACAATAACACACAAACAAACAAACACACAAACAACAACAACAACACACAAACAAACAACAACACACAAACAAACAACAACACTAACAACAACACAAACAACAATATAAACAACAACACAAACAACAACACAAACAAACCTTCCTCAGATTATCACTAATTTTGTCTCTCTCACTTTTAAAAATAACCTAAAAAAATAATACTGGGTTTTTGGGTTCATTTAAAACTGCACTTTTCAGCCTTTGTGCTTTGTGCTATTGCAATATCTATGTTATATTATTTAGTTTGCTGCACATTATTATTATTATTCCCAAGATGAAACTAATATTATAATTAAACTGTTATTTCCGTGTCTTCTGCAGGTTGAATTGAAATGCATCAATCCCAAAAAGCAGAGGAAGACAGACTATAAAAACTCCGGAATTATCTGTGTGAAATGCTGCCAGGTAATGAGCTCAATAAACATGTATTTGATATATTAATACTTTTACTAAGACTGCAAATAACGGTTTTTTCAGTTGTCGATGAGTCAAACGATGATTCCTTTTGTACTTTTGAGACTTTTCAAATACATTTCTAACCAAATAAAGGTTGAAATGTGAAATTCTAGACAGAGAAGAGTATTATTTAATCACAATAAGAAGGTTTGAAATCAAAGAAATGAACGTCTTTGTCCTTCAGGTGGAGCGAGAGTTCACGTTCCTGGACTTCATCATGGGCGGGTGTCAGCTGAACTTCACCGTACGTATACGCTCTTCAGTCCGTGGACATGTTTTGACCTGGTTCACGGTTCAAGTCTCTGAAAAAACTGGGCCTCGAATCCACACGAAACAAAAACGAATAATGTCTTTCTTCACTATAGTTTGGAAAGTCATGGCATAATTCAAACGCACGGGCACAATTTATGTATTTCCAACCACAATAAATGTCACGCTAACCTCAAGGTCCTCCGTCGGTTTTGGAAATGAAAACGGTGGGAAATCATGGCTAGTCAAAGTTTTTTTTATTGACAAAACTAAATTCTCCAACCTGCACTAAAGATGTTTTATTATATCATCTAATCAACTTGCATTCTTTACTATTTTGATGTTTAATATGTTGATTAATTAATTATGTTTAATTGTAAAGCCTGATTTACCATATTTTCCAGACTATAAGTCGCTTAATAGAGAAGAAAAAACATATATAAGTCGCGTATGAAATGCGGTTGCAAGTGTGAAAATAACAAATAATATCACATAAATCGCTTTGGAGTATAGGTATATAAGTATAAATATAAGTATAAGTTGCACCCCGGCCAAAACTATGAAAAAAGGTGCAACTTATAGTCTTGAAAATGCGGTATTCAAGTTTTAAACCGCAATAGAAATATGTGAAATTTGAATTTTTATGCACATTTTCCTTCAAATCGTGGCCAAATTCCATCCATCCATCCATTTTCTGCCGCTTATCCGGGGCCGGGTCGCGGGGGCAGCAGTCTGAGCAGGGACTCCCAGACTTCCTTCTCCCCAGACACTTCCTCTAACTCCTCCGGGGGGACCCCGAGGCGTTCCCAGGCCAGCCGAGAGACATAGTCTCTCCAGCGTGTCCTGGGTCTTCCCTGGGGCCTCTTCCCGGTGGGACATGCCTGAAACGCCTCCCGAGGGAGGCCCCCAGGAGGCATCCAGAACAGATGCCCGAGCCACCTCAGCTGGCTCCTCTCCACGTGGAGGAGCAGCGGCTCTACTCCGAGCTCCCCCCGTGTGGCCGAGCTCCTCACCTTATCTCTAAGGGAGCGCCCAGCCACACGGCGGAGGAAACTCATTTCGACCGCTTGTATCCGCGATCTTGTTCTTTCGGTCACTACCCAAAGCTCATGACCATAGGTGAGGGTAGGAACATAGACCGACCGGTAAATAGAGAGCTTTGCCTTTCGGCTCAGCTCCCTCTTTACCACAACGGTCCGATGCAGCGACTGCATCACTGCAGCCGCTGCACCGATCCGCCTGTTGATCTCACGCTCCATCCTTCCCTCACTCGTGAACAAGACCCCGAGATACTTGAACTCCTCCACTTGGGGCAAGGACACCCCACCCACCTGGAGAGGGCAAGCCACCTTTTTCCGGTCGAGAACCATGGCCTCGGATTTGGAGGGACTCTCATCCCAGCCGCTTCACACTCGGCTGCAAACCGTCCCAGTGCATGTTGCAGGTCCGGGTTTGATGGAGCCATCAGGACAACATCGTCTGCAAACAGCAGAGATGAGATCCTGTGGTCCCCAAACCGGACACCCTCCGACCCCTGACTGCGCCTAGAAATTCTGTCCATAAAAACTATGAACAGAACCGGTGACAAAGGGCAGCCCTGGCGGAGTCCAACATGCACTGGGAACAGGTCTGACTTACTGCCGGCAATGCGAACACAGCTCCTGCTCCGGTCATACAGGGACCGGACAGCCCTGAGCAAAGGGCCCCGGACCCCGTACTCCTGGAGCACCCCCCAAAGGACACCCCGAGGGACACGGTCGCAAGCCTTCGCCAGATCCACAAAGCACATGTGGACTGGTTGGGCAAACTCCCATGAACCCTCGAGCACCCGATGGAGGGTATAGAGCTGGTCCAGTGTTCCACGACCGGGACGAAAACCACTCTGCTCCTCCTGAATCCGAGGTTCGACTATCGGTCGGATTCTCCTCTCCGTGGCCAAATTTCCTCAGTAAATTTTGTATACATCGAATACGTCGAACAAAACAAAGCAGGAAGTGTAAACCTGGCTCTTCCATTTTTCAGATTTGCACTGTACATACCAAATATGTGCAATTCTGGCAATTAAGACACATAAAACGCCTTCATCATGCATCAAATCATTACATCATGAAGGAAATTTTGCAGTACATTTTCCCAACAGTGTCTCGCCTTGCATTTGCAGTTCATTTATCTCGTTCTGACCCTCTCTTAGATCGCCATAGACTTCACGGGGTCAAACGGAGACCCGCGGACGCCCCAGTCTCTGCACTACATCAACCCGGAGGGCCACAACGAGTACTTGGCCGCCATCTGGGCCGTGGGCAACGTGGTCCAGGACTACGACAGGTCACAAACACACCGCGCGCTCCGCTCACAAAGATCCGTGTGCAAAAAGCCTAACGTCGCTCTTGTTTCCCGCAGCAATAAGATGTTTCCTGTGTTTGGATTTGGCGCCCAGGTTCCCCCGTCGTGGCAGGTAAAGCGGGGTCACGGGAGGTCGCTGGGTTACGGAGCCTGAATCAGAAAAAGATTTATTTTCCATCGCCAAAGAACAGAAATCACAAACATAGGAAGTTGATTTGGCGATTCGGTGCAACATAAAGCAATAAATAATGATAAAACAACTTATATAAAGGAAGAAAAAATATTTAAATCTATTATAAGACCAAAGTAAAAATAGGCTTACTACAAATTCACAGAAAACTACTTGTAAACTGTGTATTTATCTGTAAAAAAAAAAGAAAAAGGCAGATTCGTCTTACAATTTGCTCTCAAAATATCAAACGAACTTGCTCAAAGCCTCCTCCTTTCTGCTGCCATCCAAATAAACAGTTTAATCCTAATAAAACCGCCGATTAATCCTCCATCGACCGATTACTCCTCCATCGACGGTTAAGCGACCATAAGACTAGATTCAGTATGTTTTTTTAATATGAACCATTGTGAATCGTGTCATGTAAAACCCAACTAACCCTTTTTGTTTCTATATTTCAACATGTATACAAACATGTAAAAACATGTAAAGAGTGAATTCAATGTAAATTTAAATCTTTAAAGCTCAGGTTGAACTTTTAACTACGCAATCGTGTCCAATTCAGTGGCAGAAAGTACAATTTTACAGCGCAAACTTTCCACTTTGACTTTTTTACTTCATTATTCTTTACTTTTACTGCTACTTCTTATTCCTCTATATAAGGGTTTATTTAGATGACGTTTAAAGGTTTTGAGCGTAAAACCAACACAAATCTACACATAAAAAAGATTTAAATAGTTTCCGTCGACCAAAAATATCACAATAACACTTCAACAGTTCTCATAATCTGTGCGAAATACTGTACTTAGACTTTTTAATGCCACTGGTCCAATTTTATTTTCAACGTTCTTTTTCTTCAGGTTTCCCACGAGTTTCCCATCAACTTTGACACAACGAATCCCTTCTGCGCCGGTACGTACAGCCAAAGTCGCCGTGTAACGTGAATACTTTTGATCATATATGGTTCTTATGTGTGGCGTTCCAGGCATCGAGGGCGTGGTGGCGGCGTATCAGCAGTGTCTACCTCAGCTCAAACTCTGGGGGCCCACCAACTTCTCCCCCGTCATCGACCACGTGGCCTGCTTCGCCCGCCAAGCGCTGCGGCAGAACGCGGCGGCGGTGAGTCCTGAGATGAACGTGTGCAGTTTGTTGTTCAGGGTCACGTCACGCACAGAAAAACAAGCTCCTGTGCCTATTATGACTCCATTTAAATCATAAAAGTGAAATTTTTAACTAAGAATTGAACAGAAAAAGTGTCACATCCTAAACCTTAATAACATAGACATATTTGTTCAGAGGGGTTCACGGTGGCAAACTTGCCTCCCAAGAAGGAGATCATGGGTTCGATTCCCGGGCCAGACCAACATCACATGATCACTCTGGGTGGAGTCTGCATGTTCTCCCCGTGTTACCGTGGGTTCTCTCCGTGTTCTATGGCTCCTCCCACCGTCCAAACACAAGCATGTGTTAGGCAAACATTGGTGACTCTAAGTTGGCCCTAGTGAATGAATGTGAGAGTGAACTGTTTGTAATGTCTCTGTCTATGTGTGACCCTGCGACAAGTTGGCCACTGTCCAGGATGTACCCTGCCTAAGGCCCGAAGTCACTGGGACAGGCTCCAGTCACCCGCGACCCCGAAAGGGAACAAGCGGTAGAAAATGAATGAATGGATGGATGGATATTTAGTCATTTCAGTCACCGTCTATAATGGCCCAACACACTTTATTTTGAAATACAAATAAAGAAACACTTACTAACATGCCATTCTATCATCATGTCTTTGTGTATCGTTTTTTTATTTTTTATTTTAGATGTATTGAGTGATATCTGATTTAATATTAATATTAACGTAACATATTAACAGTTATTCAGATAACTATAGCATAAAGAACATGCTAACAAGTTTACCAAAGCATCAGTTTTACCCCAAATCACTAAATCCATTGAATTCTTCTTCCTCTGTGTCACTTCTAAACAACTCTACAAACTCCAGAGGTAAAGGAAGTGCAGATTCTTCTTCTGCGTCGCTTAGAGACTAGAGCGCCCTCTTGTGGTTGCCAGTGTGAAATTAACAAACAAAATTATGTGTTAATAATATCACATATAAGTCACTCCGGAGTATAAATCGGGCCAAACTATGAAAAAAGGTGCAATTTATAATCTGGAAAATACGGTAATCGTCACAGCCCTAATTACGTCACATCCTTCCACACGATCCACATTCTGCCCCGTTCTGTCCCGCAGCAATACTTCGTGCTCCTGATCATCACCGACGGCGTGATCACGGACATGGACCAAACGCGCAGCGCCGTCGTCAGCGCGTCCCGTCTGCCCATGTCCATCATCATCGTGGGAGTGGGCGGGGCCGACTTCAGCGCCATGGAGTTCCTCGACAGCGACGACTGTCTACTGCGCGCGCCCAACAACGAGGTCGCCGCCAGAGACATCGTCCAGTTTGTGCCGTTCAGACAGTTTCAGGTGATGCTTTAAGTCACTTTTATTTATTGTGTTTCAGATTTGACCAAACATTTTGCCCGTTTGTCCCCAGTTTGATATATTTTGTAAGGTTTATAATTGTATTTCCTGGTTGGACATGGGTAGCAAATCTGACATAGGTAGAGGTAATTACACAGCTGTTACCTAGCAACCAGATTGTAAACAAGAGCCAAAATAAAACCATATAAATTACACAATATTAATATAGATTTGACGCACAATAATACCATATAACACATTTATTTAGTTGAAAAGTGTGTCAGTTAAGTGTAAACTGTCTCTGTTTTCAATGGTTCGTCGCACATTGATGACATCACAGTGGGATTCAGTTCTACTCTTATTTTTCAATATTTATTCACAAACTGCAACTTCACGGATGTAAAACTATGATAAATATTCATCACAGGTTCTATACCACCAAAATAAGTCAGAATTAGAACAACAGAAGAATGTTTATATAGACTTTAACATACTTGTAGCTCTTTTGGCCCCGCCTCCATAATCCATCTCTGAAAATAACTGATTGTGATTTTGTAGCTGATAGTTTTGAATGTTTTTGTCCAAGGAAATTTTGAATAAAACCAATGTTATTTTCTTTATTCTAGTGTTATCAACAAATCAATTTTTTACAGTTCGTGAGGTTCTATTCATAACTTTGTCTGGAAAAGTAAAACCAGGTTCCACATTTTTAGACAAACCAAACATTTCCAGATAGATTTTTACTATAAAGGAAACGCACATTATTAAATTTTTGCAACACAACATTCATAATGCCATAAATCATTTGACATACCAAACCATTTATTGAATTAACTTGAGTTTTTAGGTAAAGCTCGATGGGACTTATTTGTTCTAAAAATAGACAACTTTGCATGTAAAAAGCCCTTCTCCTTCACATTGGAGTATGAAATGCGGTTGCAAGTGTGAAAATAACAAATAACTAAAATAACTAAATATAAGTATAAGTCGCACCCCGGCCAAAACTATGAAAGAAGGTGCGACTTATAGTCGGGAAAATACGGTAACCTTTATTGTTTTTGTGTTTGTTTCTCCAGGGAAACAGCGTGGCCTTGTCTCAGAGCGTTTTGGCTGAACTTCCGGATCAAGTGACGTCCTTTTTCAACTCCTACAAACTCAAACCTCCAAACGTGTTCAACCAGCCTCTATGAACGGACCAAATGACACACACGACCTTGTCCACTGCTACTCTCAACCGTTCTATTACTCTGAACCGTGCTACTCTGAACGTGCTATTACTCTGAACGTGCTATTACTCTGAACGTGCTATTACTCTGAACGTGCTATTACTCTGAACGTGCTATTACTCTGAACGTGCTATTACTCTGAACGTGCTATTACTCTGAACGTGCTATTACTCTGAACGTGCTATTACTCTGAACGTGCTATTACTCTGAACGTGCTATTACTCTGAACGTGCTATTACTCTGAACGTGCTATTACTCTGAACCGTGCTACTCTGAACCGTGCTACTCTGAACCGTGCTACTCTGAACCGTGCTACTGCTACTTTCTGCCATACAAAGCATGTCTCAAATGTGCTAAGCTAACGTCACATAACACCTCGAATACAACCCGCAAATGCTGTACTTTTACCATTTCGGTGCGTTCGTCATCATTGTTAATCCTCTGTGCAATGTTATTACAAGTGTATTACTACATTTACTGTTGTTACGTGTGCGTTTTCACGTTCATTTTAAGAATAGAGAAGTATTGCGTAAGTCCGCTTTTGCTGAATTTCATTTGTCTTAGAAAGAACAGGTTGTTTTCAGGTTGTGGCTTTCATTTGTGTTGTAATTTCAGACGGAGGGAAAGCTAATTTGCTGTTTTTAAAAAAGAAATTAGCGTTTTTTGAAAGGCGTGTCAAAAGTGATGATCCAGAAAAGGTACTGGCTCCACAAACTTATATTAAATGTGAAGGCTGTGCAATATTGTAATGTAAAATCATTTCAGGCAACTCAGATTGTCTATAAATGCCTCCGCTTTTCGAAGCTACTCCGGAAAATAAATTGTTGTTTATTTATAAGACGACTCTGTGCCAGTTTTTGTTTCATGTGGATCAGCCCAGTAATTACACAGATGTTAAAGTGCCTATGACATTTGGACCACACAATGCACTAAAATGCAGTTAAGATGTTTTATCCCAGAATAGCAATTTTTTTATGTTTATAATTAAACTTCCTGGACCAAAACGAGAGCGAGTTTATTTTGTTGAATTAATGTGAAGAGGATCTAAAAAGTTCATATGTGATCTCACTTCCTGTAATGTTCTATAGAGTTTTCATTTCAACTAATCTCTACAAACAGCTTCTTGACTGGTGCAAAACCATCATTTACATATACAACCAGTGCAAATACACTGAATAAAGTAAAAAAAAATAGAACATGATAAAGACCTGTCATACGTAGTAGATTCTTCAGAGGACACTTCAGTACTTTAACGCTACTTTTACTTATATTGGAGTATTATTTGACCAGATAAATATGTACTTTTAACGAAGTAACGAATTTTCTTGTCAATAAACCGTCCTCCCCTTCTTCTCTGCAAGTTTCATAAATAATACAGCAAAAGAAAAGTCCAAAGAAATCAAGACTTCTGTCATTTTTGACTTTTGACATATCTTAGCACCTATTGTTGTTTAATCTCTCTGTTTAATGCCGGTAATAAAAGGATGATTAATGCTGGATTAAAGGTTTGCAGACTCTAAACAGCGGTGTCTCTTTAAGCGGGCGGTGTCTCTTTAAGCGGGCTGTCCCTGTGACACAAACGAGCGCGCATAGGCACCGCCCTCCGCGCGTGCCAACGGGACGTGACCATTGCGCACGGAAAACTGACACATTTACCGCTGTTCCACGGTAAGAAAGCGCAACTGACACTTCCAGACACTTTTACACGCTTTGATTAGGTTTCTCTGACAAATAACTCCATTTAACACGACTTTAACACGCAGGCTTTACTGTAATCCAGCTGTTTGTCTATTGGACTTAAACGCAGAGCAAAGCACGGATTTAACGAGCTGTTACGAGTGAAATATTAAGCTTTACGGTGCAATTTAACCATCTTCTTATTCTCCGATCGTGTTTTCTGTTTAGGTAAATCTTAGAAGTGACTGTAAATGACTTAATTTGAGTGTTGCATTGACGGGATCCCCTCCCCTCTTCGTTACATCAAGATAATACGCCTCTTATAAGCGTTTCACAGCATGTTTAGTTTGTATTTTACTTTAAGACCAAACGCATTAGTTGAAGATACAAACTGTTACATTTGTAGTTTACTTCTGGTTTTAGTGGTTTTCCATGAGCTAAGTGCCTGGGTGGGTCTCTTTGCCCAATCTAAACCAGTGCCAGAAGTAGAGGTGCGTTCACACCGCGGCGCCGCAGTTGGACGCGTCCTAAAAATAAAAGGCAGTTTTATGCTTCTCAGTTAAATGTGCACTGACCTCTCCTACACACAAAGCAGCCACCCCGAAAACATGCCACATGTACACAAGCTTTGTAATTGGCCGCTGTGGTAATAAAGGGTTGTGTAGATTTGATGGAGGCTTTTTCCCTACACAATGAACAGGTCCAGCTTGAATGTTTAACAACTGATTCAAATTCGGTTCAACTCTGGCACGTTTTGCGCAAAATTGGTCTTAAAACGTTGCGGCTGTGCCGCACGTAGACCGTCACACATCTCAAAATGTTTTGATAACTTAAGATCCTCACTTGTCTAAATGATGTTCATTCACCTGTCGGGCTCATGGGCTCTTGAGTATAACTCGAGCCCTGGATTGTTTTGAGTGTTTTTGAGGAAATGATCCAACAATGATGCACCGATGCTTTTTACTGGTAATTGCCAGGGGCGACTGGGTTATAAAGCGTCTCCATGTAAAGTGCTCTTGTTTCATCCCTTTACAACGATAATGTTCTATTTCCTCTCTACTAATTGGTTTGCAGGAGATGTGCATAAGTGGACGAGCATTTCACGCTTGATTTTGTGCACAATTTCACAGGTCTTAGGGAGCCAATAGGCCTCTTTAGGAGCCAATAGGCCTCTTTAGGAGCCGATAGGCCTCTTTGGGAGCCTCTTTGGGAGCCGATAGGCCTCTTTAGGAGCCAATAGGCCTCTTTAGGAGCCGATAGGCCTCTTTGGGAGCCTCTTTGGGAGCCAATAGGCCTCTTTAGGAGCCAATAGGCCTCTTTAGGAGCCGATAGGCCTCTTTGGGAGCCTCTTTGGGAGCCGATAGGCCTCTTTAGGAGCCTCTTTGGGAGCCGATAGGCCTCTTTAGGAGCCTCTTTGGGAGCCAATAGGCCTCTTTAGGAGCCAATAGGCCTCTTTAGGAGCCAATAGGCCTCTTTAGGAGCCGATAGGCCTCTTTGGGAGCCTCTTTGGGAGCCGATAGGCCTCTTTAGGAGCCTCTTTGGGAGCCGATAGGCCTCTTTAGGAGCCGATAGGCCTCTTTGGGAGCCTCTTTGGGAGCCGATAGGCCTCTTTAGGAGCCAATAGGCCTCTTTAGGAGCCAATAGGCCTCTTTAGGAGCCAATAGGCCTCTTTAGGAGCCGATAGGCCTCTTTGGGAGCCTCTTTGGGAGCCGATAGGCCTCTTTAGGAGCCTCTTTGGGAGCCGATAGGCCTCTTTAGGAGCCGATAGGCCTCTTTGGGAGCCTCTTTGGGAGCCGATAGGCCTCTTTAGGAGCCAGAATCATGCGCACTCAAATTAAACATTTTGTTTATTAACTTTGAAATATTTTGAAACAAGTACCATTGCCGTTACAATCCCCTAGCGCTATTGCGACGGAGACAGTTGTTGTTGTTGTTGTTGTTGTTGTTGTTGTTGTTGTTGTTGTTGTTGTTGTTGTTGTTGTTGTTGATGATGATGATGATGATGATGATGATGATGATGATGATGATGATGATGATGATGATGATGGTGATGATGATGATGATGATGATGATGGTGATGGTGATGGTGATGGTGATGGTGATGGTGATGGTGGTGATGATGATGATGATGATGATGATGATGATGATGGTAGCCAACTGAAAAGGTGCCTTTACCGCCACCTACTGTAGTTGTACGACTTCAAAGTATGTGTTTAAAAAAAAAAAAAAAAAAGAGATGGAGAGAGAAAGATTGAGAGAGCCGGAGAGCTGCTCGAGAGAGAAAGAGCACAGAGACATTTGTCTAATATTGATTTAATGTGTTTTGTTGTCATAGGCAGTACACCATGTCATATTTTCAATCTCATGTATTCTTCTTCTTCTTCTTCTTCTTCTTCTTTGGTGTTTTATGGCGGTTGGTATCCAACTGTTACATTACCGCCACCTACTGTAGTTGTACATCTTAGACTTTAGACGTTATTCTTTAGACATCAGGATGCAGTGTCATAAAGGCCCAGACTGTAGAACGTCACCCGTGACACCCTCCTTTACATTAAGTCCTCTCATTCAACTACAGTAGGTGGTGGTAATGTAACACTTGGATACAAACCGGCATAAAACACCAAAGAAGAAGAAGAAGATTCAAAGTATGACTACAGAAGATGGCGGTAAATGCACCTTGAGTTGAGTTGAGTTGAGTTGAGTGCGTTCACCTCTTCACCTCTGCTTCAATTGTCTCGTCTGCTTTTGTAGCAGCAGAGTCTGTCTCACATGTCTAGGGTCTTCACTGACCAATCAGGGTAAGAAACTCTTTTCTTTGGAGTAGGTTTGACCAAAATTACCTTTCTGGTCATATCATAGTTTTTAAAAGAGTTTAAAAGTGTTTTGGGTATTGCTCAGTGGCAGAGCAATCCTGTAATCAGGATTTGATTTGATTAAAGAAAAAAATGAAATAATCATATACATATATGTGGTTGATGTATATTCATATACATCAACCACATATAATACATAATTTGAAAGCTCTGAGCCTTTCCGTTGTCACCAGGGGGTAACATGTTCAATACGTCATTCACCATCGGAGCATCGGACCGTCGGACCACCCGTCAGACCCGCCCACTCTCTCCCCACAGACTTCCATTCATTTGAGCAGTTATGAGTATGACATGAGCACAGCACGATGCCAGGAGTGTTTGGAGTGTTTTTGGAGGACGTGCCTCGCTCGCGCTGCTCTTGTCGCGCGCATGTTCAGTTCACTTCAGGATGCCGGCAATACCGTTAGCCAGGGGGTGTGGCCACCATAATATATATTTTTTCCTAACCTTTCCATCTCCAGAAAGTTACGTAGTGTTGCTTTAAGGAGGAAGAATGACTAAAGAGTAAGAACAGGGTAAACTCAATTATCAAATTAGTATTTTTGGTCTTTTCTGTAGCTCTTTGGTGAGTTTCTGGATACTTATTTTAACTTTGGAGGTTTTCTGTTCTGCCATGTGCAAATAAATGTGTTTCACAGTATGATATTTAATGTTTCAATCTTGTGTTTGTTTCATTCCTGGCGTTTTCATCGCTCAGAAATCAAACCTTGAAAAAACATAGTGTGAGCAGGTTCTCCTCTCCACAGATCTGACCTGTCATTGTTATACTGTGCATTATCTCCCTCTCAGTCTCTCCTCCTTCCCCAGCTCTGGTTGGAGTTTGCCTGCGATGGCTGCATTGGGACAGGGGCCCGGCGCGGCCCCGTGCGTCACCAAAGTGTCCCTGAGCGTGTCGTGTGAGAACCTGCTGGACATGGACGCCTTCTCCAAATCTGACCCGCTCTGTGTGCTCTACGTCAGCACGTCAGGGGCGCAGTGGTGCGAGGTGCGTACGGACTCTTTGCACCGCAGTTCACCGTAATTTACCGTAATTCACTGTAATTCACAGCAGTTCACCGTAATTCACTGTATTTCACTCTATTTCACCGCAATTCACTGCAATTCGCTGTAATTCACCGTGATTCACTGCATTTCATCGTAATTCACGTAATAATTAATCGTAATTCGCCATATTTCGCCGTAATTCACCGCAATTCACCGCAATTCACTGTAATTCACTGTAATTCACCGCAAAGTGCAGTAATATATCTGTAAAAAAAAAATTGTTTGAACTAGGGCTGTATCTATTCTTCAAAACAAAAAAAATCACAAACAGGACAAAATTTGACAGTTTGAACAGTTTTTGAAAGATCTTGAGCTTTATTAGAAGTAATAGAAGACCACATAGCATAAACACATTTCATATTCAAAAATTTAAATTAAAATTGTGGTAGAAGTGTGCAATATCGTCGCCGCCCAACTTCACACCCACCTCCAGTCAAACAACCTCTATGAACCCCTCCAATCTGGCTTCCGCCCACTTCACAGCACTGAAACAGCCCTGGTCAAAGTACTCAACGATCTCCTCACCTCTGCAGACTCCGGGGCCCTCAACATCCTGTTACTACTAGACCTCAGCGCAGCCTTTGACACTATAAACCATTCCATCCTCCTACAAAGGCTGCGCCAACTGGGTGTTGAGGGCTCTGCACTTGACTGGCTCACATCCTACCTCACCAACAGGCAAGAGTTCATTTCCCTCTCCGGTCACTCATCCACCCTCTCCCCAGTAACGCAGGGGGTCCCCCAGGGCTCAGTCCTCGGCCCCCTCCTCTTCATCTGCTACATCTTCCCCTTGGTCACATCCTCCGCCAACTCAACCTGGACTTTCACTGCTACGCTGACGACACCCAGATATACCTCACCACCAAATCCACCCAAAACCCTCCCCTCAGCCACATCGAAACCTGCATCTCTACAATAAAATCATGGCTCACTCTCAACTTCCTCAAACTGAACAGTGACAAAACAGAGCTCCTCCTCATTGGCACCAAATCCACTCTCAATAAAACTGGTCCCTTTTCACTCAGCATCGACACCTCGACCATCACCCCCTCTACCCTGGTACGCAATCTCGGTGTCATCATGGACCCCACCCTCTCCTTCACTCCCCATGTCAGCCACATCGTCAAGACCTCATACTTCCACCTCCGCCGCATCGCCAAAATCCGACACTGCCTCACCCTCCCCGCTGCTGAATCCCTCATCCATGCCTTCATCTCCTCCCGCCTCGACTACTGCAACTCCCTCCTCACTGGCATCTCCTCCCATTCCCTCCACAGACTCCAAATGGTCCAAAACTCCGCTGCCCGCCTCCTCACCCACACCCGGTCCCGTGATCACATCACTCCCGTTCTCCGCTCTCTCCATTGGCTCCCCATCAAGCAGCGCATAAACTTTAAAATACTCCTCCTCACCTTCAAAGCTCTTCACCACCTTGCCCCCCCCCTACCTGTCTGACCTCCTCATCCCCCACCGCCCCACCCGAGCTCTCCGATCCTCCTCCTCTCTCACCCTGACTGCACCAACATCCCGACTCAAAACTTTTGGCGACAGAGCATTCTCCCGAACAGCACCCCGACTCTGGAACTCCCTCCCCCAACCTGTCCGCCACTCTCCCTCACTCACAACATTCAAATCCCGCCTAAAAACATACCTCTTCACCCAAGCCTATGACCTCCCCCTCCCCTAGCCTCCTCTACCCCATTGCCTACTCTTCTACCCCCTGTTACATCCCCATCTTTTTCTCTCTACTTCTTCTGTCTTGTTCATTTTATCTGTATATTAATGTGTTCTGTACGTGTTGTCCCCCCCTGTCTGTAAATACCCCCCCTTTTGTATTATGTTCAGCGTCTTTGGGTCACTGAAAAGCGCTATATAAATAAAAGTTATTATTATTATTATTATTAATATTTTGAATATCGAGTGTCGTTTATGGTTTAAAAAAAAGCAAAAAAAATTGCAGAATAACAAAAATGTATGTGGCTAACTTGAAATGCATGGAATTCTTGTATTATTTAAACGGTTCACATTTGTGTTTTTTCTCACTTGTGAACGCTCCGTGCAGTGAGAGGAACAGAAACATCGATAATATTGAGTACATTGTCTACAATTTAAACTGTTAAAATGACCGCAAAAAGAGACAGAAAAGTGTCCAGAATCTCCCAAACAAGGGAATTAAGTGATATTACTGCCCCTTTGTGCCTCTTTTTACAGAGATTCATGTTTTGTGCGATACCCCAACCTGAACCGACACGTTTACAGACACATTTTAGCACATTTGTGACGCATTTTTGTCAACATCCTTCCCCCAAAGTGTTGAGTTTAAAACACTCTTTACGCTGAGTTTATGATTCGAAAACTTTAAACGCAAGAGAAATAGATGGATAGATCCTGTTCATTATTTGCTATGAATGATGCTCTCCATTTTTTTTTTTTAAGTCAACATCAGGTACAGGAAATCCCTTTGATTCATTGTGCGGAAAATACTCATAGTTACTCACTTAACTTATTAGGGCCAAAAATAGATAATAATAACTGTCGTCATGGGGACTAAAATGTAAATAATAACAGTGGACGTTTCTTACACCTTCTTGACCTCATTTGTTGTTCATAAATACTATATAAATATTTCTGTTTGCAAGTACTGTATTTTCCGGACTATAAGTCGCACTGGAGTATAAGTCGCACCAGCCAAAAAATGCATAATAGAGAAGAAAAAAACATATATAAGTCGCACTGGAGTGTGAAATGCAGTTGCAAGTGTGAAAATAACAAATAGTATCACATACAAGTCACTCCAGAGTATATAAGTATATAAGTATAAATATAAGTATAAGTCGCACCCCGGCCAAAACTATGAAAAGAGGTTCCCCTTATTGTCCGAAAAATACGGTAATCACATCAGACCTTGAGCGGGATCAATATTACACAGAAAAACTACCAGATATCGCTAGTATTTTGAAGGGAAAACTACGTATTTGTTATTTCAGATCGGCCGGACGGAGAAGATCATGAACTGCTTGTCTCCCAAGTTTTCCAAGTCGTTCGTCGTGGATTATTTCTTTGAGATGGTGCAGAAGCTGAAGTTCGAAGTGTACGACATCGACAACGAAAACTCGAGTTTGGTGGACGCGGACTTCCTGGGACAGCTGGAGTGCACATTGGGACAGGTACGATTTCAAAATAAAACGCACCGTTGTATTCGCGTTCCTCTGCCAAACCCGTTCTGAAAGGCGCGCGGTTCTAATCGGTGTGTTTTGTGTATTGTTTTGTTGTAGTGGCTCTATTTCAGTTCATTAGCGGGTTGTAATGATGCACTTTTGTTCTAAATTAAGTAAAAAATCTCCCTTTATCTGCATTTTGTTCTGACTTGGAGCGACTTCAAAGTATGTCATGTATTTATCATTCAAACAAATAATGAATTAACTCAAAATGACACGAGAAACGTCTGATGTATGAAGATGTCGTCAAGTAGCGTCACTTTAGCTTCATCTCGGTCTTACTTAGTAAAAAAAAAGTATTGCCTTTTCCATTCTGAACAACTAATCGATAAATCAAAATAATTATTGTCGGGTTAATCGATAATCAAAATAATCCCTGGTACAATACTGTAGTTTTGGATGTTCTTACACACATATTTACATGTTGGTTATTACAATTAAAGTTTATTTCATTTTCTAATACAAATGTTTTATATCCAGATTGTATCGTCAAGAAAATTCACAAAACCGTTGTTGCTAAGAGACAAAAGACCTGCAGGAAGAGGAACTATCACAGTGAGTTTATGGGACGGAGTTAGCAGATAATTAGCCGCTAAGCTCTCTCTTTCTCTCTCTATCCCTCTCTTTCTCTCTCTATCCCTCTCTTTCTCTCTCCTTCTCCGTTATACACATATTTTGAAGACGTATAACTGCAGTAGGTGGCGGTAAATGCACCTTTTCTATTGGCTGCCAACCGCCATTAAAAGTAACACAACAAATTAGCCGTTACCTAGTCACTAATTACCCGCTAGTTCCTGCTTAATATCCGCTAGTTAATGGCTATTTAGACGCTAGTTAGCCGCTAGTTAACTGCAAATTATCCACTAGTTGCTTGCTATTTAGCCACTAGTTACCCACTAATTATTTAGCCACTAGTTACCCGCTAATTATCCACTAGCTACTTGCTATTTAGCCACTAGTTACCCGCTAATTATCCACTAGTTACCTGCTATTTAGCCACTAGTTACTCGCTAATTATCCGTTAGTTACCCGCTCTTTAGCCACTAGTTACCCGCTAATTATCCGCTAGTTACCCGCTATTTAGCCACTAGTTACCCGCTAATTATCCACTAGCTACTTGCTATTTAGCCACTAGTTACCCGCTAATTATCCACTAGTTACCTGCTATTTAGCCACTAGTTACTCGCTAATTATCCGTTAGTTACCCGCTCTTTAGCCACTAGTTACCCGCTAATTATCCGCTAGTTACCCGCTATTTAGCCACTAGTTACCCGCTAATTATCTGCTAGTTACCTGCTATTTAGACACTAGTTACCCGCTAATCATCCGCTAGTTAGCTGCTATTTAGACACTAGTTACCCGCTAATTATCCGCTAGTTACCTGCTATTTAGACACTAGTTACCTGCTAATTATCTGCTAGTTACCTGCTATTTAGCCACTAGTTACCCGCTAATTATCCGCTAATTACCTGCTATTTAGCCACTATTTACCCTCTAATTATCCACTAGTTAGCTGCATTTTAGCCACTAGTTACCCGCTAATTATCCGCTAGTTACCCGCTCTTTAGCCACTAGTTACCCGCTAATTATCCGCTAGTTACCTGCTATTTAGCCACTAGTTACCCTCTAATTATCCGCTAGTTAGCTGCTATTTAGACACTAGTTACCCGCTAATTATCCGCTAGTTACCCGCTCTTTAGCCACTAGTTACCCGCTAATTATCCGCTAGTTACCTGCTATTTAGCCACTAGTTACCCTCTAATTATCCGCTAGTTAGCTGCTATTTAGACACTAGTTAGCTGCTATTTAGACACTAGTTAGCTGCTATTTAGACACTAGTTAGCTGCTATTTAGACACTAGTTAGCCGCTTTATTTATCGACACATCTTCTTGTTTTCAGATTTGCGCCGAGGAGAGAACAGACAACAGAGTGGTTGACTTTGAAATATCAGCGAGAAATCTGGACAAAAAGGTTTGGGATTTTGTTATACATTTTGTTTGTTTGTTTGAATGACTTAAAATGTTTGAAAGTTGTCTTTTACCGACCCTCAATCTATCATTATACTTTATTTATATTTTATTTATTGGTCCTGTTTCATATTTGATTAAATGTGTTGGAATATAGAGTTTAACAGTTTCAAATTTAGTGTTTTGTGTTAATCTGTCTTTTACATATTTTATCCTCGTTTATCCCCGTTATATTGAACGTGCTTTATGTAAATGCATTTGTTATTATTGTTCGTTGGATGCAGAATATTTCCCACTCAAACAATAGACATTTTAGTTTAAACTTTAGAGTTTATCCATAAATAATACATATAAATATGTGGTTTTTTTTTATGGCGTATCCTTGTTTCTGACCTTGTTATTGTCGATATTGGGCTGAAATTTACTACATTTGTTCTACTTAACAGGGAATTCATTCAGGAAAAACAATTTATTTAAGTATTTCATGCAACGTATACTCTTCAAAATGCCCATCTATGAAAAATAAATAGAAAACCATGTAAAGAACAGGTTATTAAGAGTTATTAAAAGGTCAAAAGTATTCCAAGCCCTGAGTTTACAGTCGGATACAGATACAGATAAGCAAAGCGCAATGTTTTAGATAAGCTTTTGTGCCGTTTGTTCACGTTTACAGAAAGCATTCACGTTTTAATCTCACGCGTGTTGTAATTGTTTGTTTCTTCACAGGATTTCTTTGGCAAATCGGACCCTTTCCTGGAGTTTTACCGGGAGACAGAGACGGGATGGCAGCTGGCTCACAGGACAGAGGTGTGTACTTAATCACCAGAGCAGAAGTACTCGAGTACAGCCCAGTTTAAGCCTTTAATGAGACTCGGGTTTGTTGTGATTGAATGATTGTCTAAGTGGCAATTGTAAGTAATTTCAACATAAGAATGGCTTTTTAAAAAAAAAAAATTCAAACCCATTTTATTTTGTTTAATGGAAATTGAAATTTACAAGTTATAAAGTCTGAACATGTTTTAAAGAAAGCCAAGATTAATGCATTTGTGTGAAATTGGCTGCATTTTCACTTGCTCTGGTTTAGTTCTGTTTTCTTTCTGTTTTCTTTCTCCTTTAGTTCTGTTTTATTTCTGCTTTCTCTCTCTGCTTTATCTCTGCTTTAGTTCTGTTTTATTTCTGCTTTAGTGCTGGTTTGAGCCCAGTGAAGTCTTGAGATTTATTTGCGGTTTCATTTTTGTTTTCTTACTTATATTGTCGTGGTCAGCTGGTTTCACTGGTCAAGACAAAATCTTTGCATCGTGTCATTATGCTAAATATATTAAATCACTCATTATCATTATTATATCATTATTATTATTATTATATTATTCCATGTTTAGATCCTTCAGATTTGACCAAGCTCTTTTCTCATAATGTTCCTTTCTTACTGCTTTTGTCTTTGTCGTGACTTCTGTGGACAATTTGCACAAAAGATCAATGTGTAAAGCTCCTCGTCCGTTTACCTTCAGCAGGAAAACCACTCTTCTAATCTCTAAATACATATGAGGAAAGTAAGAAGTTTGAGCTGTAGTAGTTGAAACCACAATACATTATTAATAGAAAGTATAATAGTCATAGTGGTTGGAGATAGACAGGAGAAAGCAGAGGTCAAGTCACGGTTTTGCAAGTCCAGTTTAGTCGATAAATCGGTCTTAGTCGTCCACAATTTTAACAGTCGACTAGTATTTTTATCAATATTAATGACTATATTATTAAACGTTTCCCATGTGGAGGAGCCCTGCGGTAGTTTGTTGACTAAAGGTGTTTTCCAACACATACATTATTATTTCAAAATGTGAGATGCCAAAGTAAATGTACTCGAGAGCACGGTACAAATACTGCATAATCCTGTATTTGTTGTTGCTTTGCAGGTGGTCAAGCACAACTTGAACCCCGTCTGGAGGCCGTTCAGAGTTTCACTACAGTCACTTTGCAACTGCAACGTGGACAAATCTGTCAAGGTGCGTCAGCCTCTTCACTACACTGAATATTAAAGGTGCCATAACAAGCTTTTTTTCACGTTTCGTAGTCTATCCTAAGTGTATAATTGATAATAATAAGGGTTGTGCAACACCCTTAACATAATAGTTAAGAAATATCACCCAGACCTTGGACCCCCTCACCAACCCGGAAATGCAAACGGCTTGGTTTGATATTCGCCCCCACCCTTGCGAAGAGCGATCTGGCTCCCCCGCCCAACCCGTGACGTAGTCTCAGAGCGTGTGTGCCCCGCCCACCCGTGACGTAATCTCAGAGCGTGTGTGCCCCGCCCACCCGTGACGTAGCCCCACAGCTGTCTGCTCCGCGCTGCGCCGCCCCGCGCGAGCGAGTGAGAAACAATAGAACTTCAGATCAACACTACTTTGAGACTAAATAAATCTGGTGTTTATTCTACAGCGTGTGTAGAACAGATATATCTATATCTATAGATCTATATCTATATATCTATCTATCTATCTATATCTATATCTATATCTATATATATATATATATATATATAAATAAAAGTCTTATGTCCATCGCGCTCTTATTTCCTGGTTTTTCGGTATTGGATAGAACTTCTCTCCGTTTATTTTCCCGGTTGCTGCATCAACTGCCACATCAACCTTCACCATTGTGATAATAGTAAAGAGTGCGATATCATTAATGACGTTTTGGGCCTCTTTGAGCCGTGTTTCGTCGTAAATCGAAGCAGAAAAACTCCGGAATGGGCTTGTGGGGAGACAGCAGCGCGGAAGGGGGTGGGAGGGGGATGGTGAGGGGGGATGGTGACGCGTGCTTGCCCTTATGACGCGGTCTTGCCCCACCGCCCGTCAGTTTGGAGATTGGAGGAAAGGAGATAGTCTGTAATATTGCTAAACACTGCGGGAATCAATCAAAAAACACTCTGGGTACATATATGAAGCACAAATAGCAATGTAAGAAGGTTAAAAGCTCTGAAAAGTCGATTTTGCATGTTATGGGACCTTCAACGCTGTGTTTGAGCTTGAGTTGATGTTGTTTCTGTTTCCATTGGTGCTCTCTGTTCTGTCGGAGGTTACCGAGCAGTGTAAGTGTGTGTAGTGTGTTTGTAGAGAGTGTGCAGTGTTGTATAGTGTGTGTTTGTAAGAGTGTATAAACGGTTATAAATGTTTTTCATGTGTTACCGCCGTCATCTGTCATCGGCCATTTTGTGCTTTATGAAGATGCAATGGTTTTAGAGACGCCGAGGGTAAAATGTGTAGGAGTAGGAGTAGGAGTAGTTGGAGTATTAGTAGGAGGAGTAGAAGTAGTATTAGTAGGATTAAGAGGGGTAGGAGGAGGAGTAGTAGGAGGAGTAGTAGGAGGAGTAGTAGGAGGAGTAGTAGGAGGAGGAGGAGGAGGAGGAGGAGGAGGAGTAGTAGTAGTAGGATTAGGAGGAGTAGTAGTAGTACGATTAGGAGGAGTAGTAGTAGTAGGATTAGGAGGAGGAGGAGTAGTAGTAGGATTAGGAGGAGGAGTAGTAGGATTAGGAGGAGTAGTAGTAGTAGTAGTAGGATTAGGAGGAGTAGTAGTAGTAGGATTAGGAGGAGTTGTAGTAGTAGGATTAGGAGGAGTTGTAGTAATAGGATAAGGAGGAGTTGTAGTAGTAGGATTAGGAGGAGTAGTAGGATTAGGAGGAGTAGTAGGATTAGGAGGAGTTGTAGGATTAGTAGTAGTAGTAGTGGTAGGTAGGTAGGTAGGTAGGTAAGTAGGAGTAGGAGGAGGAGGAGGAGGAGGAGGAGTAGAAAGATTAGTTGGAGGAGGAGGAGGAGGAGGAGGAGTAGAAAGATTAGTTGGAGGAGTAGAAAGATTAGTTGGAGGAGGAGTAGAAAGATTAGTTGGAGGAGTAGAAAGATTAGTTGGAGGAGGAGTAGAAAGATTAGGAGGAGGCGGAGTAGAAAGATTAGGAGGAGGAGGAGTAGAAAGATTAGTTGGAGGAGTAGAAAGATTAGTTGGAGGAGGAGTAGAAAGATTAGGAGGAGGCGGAGTAGAAAGATTAGGAGGAGGAGGAGTAGAAAGATTAGGCGGAGGAGGAGTAGAAAGATTAGGAGGAGGAGGAGTAGAAAGATTAGGAGGAGGAGGAGTAGAAAGATTAGGAGGAGGAGGAGAAAGCAGTAGTTGTCGCAGTTGTTCATGTAGTAGAATAAATCGAGTACATTCTGGTCATAGTAATAATAACCTTTGTTTATTTCTTTTTCTTCACTTCTTTTTTAAGCCCCTTTTCCTTTGACTGCTCTTGTGGTTCATACACACATTGCAGTGACTCACACTTGTTTTGCTCCTCTCTCTCCTCCAGATCGATTGCTATGACTACAATAACAGCGGGTCACATGACTTCATCGGGTCGTTCCAAGCCTCGCTCAGCCAAATCCAGCAGGCTTCACAGACGTACGCGGTGAGTGGCATGTATAGAACCTTTTTAAATGCTCTGAATATTCAAAATCATTTATAACTCAAACATTGTCATTGTTAACTGACATAAAATGGTTTTAAGTCTCTGCAATGCATCTGTGGATTAAATGAAAAATAATGGAGGGATGAACAAAAATCTGGATTTTGCACATTTTGAAGTACAGTATTTTTCTCCACAAACGACAAAATATCCTATCCTTTTCTGCATAAAAACAGATAATCCTGTAATTTACATCTGTACAAACATGTTCTGAAACAATGGAAGAGATTGTTATTTTTGTAATTCAGTCTTTTTCTCAAATTCTCCTGATTTGAATCCTATTAATAAAACATATATTGCAAATCTAATTTAAATAAAATACGCTTTAATGGGCACTTTTATGTTTTGTTTTAGTTTAATCTATTTTATTCTTATTTCTTTTAGTTTAATCTATTTTGATATGTTTTGTTTTAGTTTAATCTATTTTATTCTTGTGTTTTTTTCATTTTATTTTAATCTTATTTTATTATGTTTTTTTCTGGTTTCATCTATATTATTCTTATGTTTTTATATAGTTTTTATAGCTCATGTTTTGCTCGTCTTGTCAATGTTTCCAGGCTGAATTTGAGTGCGTCAATAGCAAGAAGAAACAAAAGAAGAAAGGATATAAAAACTCTGGTGTCATTGTCATTAAAAAATGCAAGGTTCGTCTGTTCTTCAAACTTTAATTCTCTACATTTTGTGTGATATTGTTCTGGGCATTGGTTTGAAACTGGGTGAAATGAATTGGTTTTGACAGTTTGAGGATTTGTACTCCAGTCACTATAGGAGCTTTGTGGTTGGTTTTAAACAGTATAAAGGAAAAAAAAAAACAGTTATATCAATGGTAATACACATTATCTGCTTTATGGAGTTATCCGATTATTGAACTCACATCAACAGCTACATCTGATGAGCGTAATCTGATTTGTTGTGAATTGGCACACGTGTTTTGGACGATCAGATTTCTCTGGCGCTCGTAAACAGACACTGAAAATCAGCTCTAACTATCGAATTATCTGATTATTCTAGTTATCTGATGATACATGGAGCAAAAAGAGGAAATAAACTACACCTGTAAAGTGTCCACGCTGCTGTATATTCACTCACCGCTGCTGCTCTTTGTTCTTTCTCTCAGATCGTTAAAGAATACACCTTCTTGGATTACGTCATGGGCGGCTGCCAGCTCAACTTCACTGTAAGTAACGAGATGAATCAGCACTTTTTACGCGTGTAAGTCGTGCTGTGGATATTTGCGACGCAACACTCCGCAACACTCTTTTTGTTGCTTTGAAGCTTCAATACATCGTTGTGGCAGTAATTGTTTTGAAATGCTAAAAAACTCTCTCAGCAACGAGCATTAGGCCAACATTAGGCGGCAGGTGCGGCGCGGCGCACGGGGAGTGCGTACGGGGAAGCACGGCGCACCGCGGCCCGTGCGCGCACCGCGCGGCCCGTGCGTTGTGATCACGGCGCGCAGTGGCCTGTGCGAGGGAGCACCCGCCCTGCTCCCCGCGCCGGCCACGGCACGCCGTGGACCATGTGGATTGAGTAAACAAACATGCGCAACAGGTTATTATTTATTTATATTAACATTATTTGGAGAATTCATAACTTACATAACATAAAGGGACTAAAGGTGAGCAGGGTCTATCAAGCTACTATCGTTTTATCAACGCGTTAACATTTTATGTGAAGCTAGTCTTTCGTCTTTTGAGGGGGGAGGGGGTCCAGAGAGAGACTGTGGTGGCTGGATCAATGCTCGTTTGGGGCGTAGGGTGTAGACAAAGGATTCACGTTGACAAAGCTCTGCAAACTTTTCAAGGTAGTTTATTTACAGAGAAAGCAGTGTCAAATACAGGACAGCAGAAAACAGCGCCCGGGTCTCCGATGATCAGGGACCCCCCTCTCTGGGCGCACCTCCCTTATATACTGAAGATGCACAAAGACCGATAAACAATATCTGACAGGTATGACCCTATCCATGTACCAACGGATTAGCCAATGAGAGTAGCACCAGGGGAAAGTTACAGAAATGAAGTCATGCGTGTGTATGCCGATGTTCAAACCTATATCTCCTTTTTCGGCCTATAGCTTCGCCTGGTGTACTCCTAGCAATAAATTACAACAGGCCTCAGTACTCCTAACACCTTGTATAAGAGTTTAAACAAACCGAGTGGGATGGAGGAGAACAGAATGTACAGTTTAGATACTTCAAGACGCAAAAAATTACGTCTTTTCAGCTTCAACCCATTTTGAGAAGATCCTTAAGTATGAATTCTCACGATATTTGCTTCACAAACTCTTGAGAATCATCCGGTCGGGCTCGTGTTGTTCGGAAGTCAAAAGGATAAACCTAAACAACAACGACAGACGTCAGGCTTTTAGCTAGAGGGCTGTCTTCCCGTATTTTGGACGGGGTATTTCGACATGTGGACGGGCATTTTCGAGTGCAAGGACGGGGTCATTTTTATTAATACATTTTAGAAAAGGGAATATCATCATTAAATCGGGCCGGGAAGCGTTTGACGATAGTCCGCCGTGGTCCGCGCCATGACAGTTTACTGTTTACAAGTGAAAATGTGCATGCTGCGCGCTGATTGGTCGACAAAGTTTGTGTGCTTGGCTCTGATTGGCTGTCGAGCCGTGGTCCGGAAAATACCGAAGCTCCACGTTTGCCGAATCTCCACAGCCAAATACCATGTAAAATACAGCGCGATACGCCGCTCCTAAGTGGCAGAGTGTGATCCGCACGGCCGAGAGGCGCAGGCGGCGCGAGAGTATGGAAAGTCAATATGCTACGAGAGGCGTGAGGGCGCCGCTCTAGATCGCCGTACGGGCGCCTCCGCGTTGATCCTTCGATGTCGGCTCTTCCTATCATTGTGAAGCAGAATTCACCAAGCGTTGGATTGTTCACCCACTAATAGGGAACGTGAGCTGGGATTAGACCGTCGTGAGACAGGTTAGTTTTACCCTACTGATGATGTGTTGTTGCAATAGTAATCTGACAGACGTACTTTGGCCTGTTTTAGCAGCACTTTGTATTTGGGTACGAGGAAGAAGTCTATGCTTTTCTCTGACTGGATTTAACTACAGTTTGATGTTTTTGGCTTGTTCTTGCTGTTGTGACTCTTCAAACAATCTTCACGTTTCTCTCGTTAGATGTGTTGTAATCTTCACGTTTCTCTCGTTAGATGTGTTGTAATCTTCACGTTTCTCTCGTTAGATGTGTTGTAATCTTCACGTTTCTCTCGTTAGATGTGTTGTAATCTTCACGTTTCTCTCGTTAGATGTGTTGTAATCTTCACGTTTCTCTCTCAGATCGCCATAGACTTCACAGGCTCAAACGGAGACCCTCGGACGCCTCAGTCTCTGCACTATATCGACCCCCGGGGCTACAACGAGTATCTGGCCGCCATCTGGGCCGTGGGCAACGTGGTCCAGGACTACGACAGGTCAGTACGACGTAAACATTCTTCTTTCAGTGGATTTTACATTTGTGGTTAGTTTTAACGGCAATGTAAATGTTCTTCTTATAGTGACAAGATGTTCCCTGCATTTGGTTTTGGAGCGATGATCCCTCCATCATGGCAGGTCAGAGCAGACATGGACTAAAACATTCCCAAATTACAGCTTTTAGTAAAAGAAAATGTGGTATAAAATCAAATGAGGTGAAAAATGGTCAAGCCACTGTCTGGTTCTTTCAATGTTTTGCTTCTTTTTTAAGTAGAATCTCACTCAAGACACTCCAAAATGGTAAATTATTTTCCATGTGGGGATCCATTAAATTAAATTCCGCTTTTTTTATATTTTTGATTTTTTTAATATGGAAGATCATTTGTTTAATCTGATTTTCAATTAAATTTAAGCAAATTTCTCACTTTGAATTTTTTATATTTTTTTTACTTTCAGCAAAAAAAAATAGAGAGCATATTTTAAAATTATAATAAAAATACTCATTAAATTAAATTATTTTTTGTAATGCCCAAAATCACAATAGCAGTGGCCTCAGAGGGCAATAAATGATGTTGTGTTTTACTGTTTTACTGTTAAACTTGTATTAGTTGCAGTTGCTACAATAATTTATCATTTAAAATATAATATAGAACTTAACAGGTTGTTAATGCGGTATCTGCATAGAATGTTACGATATATTTAATTGTATTACAAATTCTTCACATGTCATAATAGTATTTAAAAAAATAAAATAAAATAAAAGTAATTCACTTTTTTTACCTGATTAATTGAAACTAATGTCATGTTGTCTAATATTTCTTTCCTATTTGCAGGTCTCACATGAGTTTCCCATCAACTTTGACCCATCAAACCCATTTTGTGCAGGTTTGTCACTTAACAACCCATTAATTCATTATTAAATCATACCACTGCCAGAGAAAAGTTAACATTTTCAAACTTTTACACAATTTACCCTTAAACACTTGAAATAACAATTAATTAAATAAGCATTTTCATTCATAAAGTCCATGTATTCTGCTCAAAATTGTATGTAAACGATGCAAAAGTAATGATTCATTTGGATCTCAGGTGTAGAGGGCGTGGTCCAGGCCTATCAACAGTGCCTCCCACAGGTGAAGCTTTACGGACCCACAAACTTCTCTCCGATCATCAATCACGTGGCTCAGTTCGGACGACAGGCTATGCAGCAGAAGACGGCGTCCGTGAGTTTTTATTGAGCGCTGACATTTTTAACGAGGACGTGTTATGTAAAATTAACTTTAAACTTTAAACTCGATTCATCCATGTTTGAGTAATCCTGCGTCGTTTTACCCGTTACCCGTGCCCATAATCCTGCGTTTAATTAAAGTGCCTATGACAGGTATTTACGATTTTCTAATTTTGACTCTATTTGGTGTATTTATACCTGTTGTACATATAAATTATAGTTTTACGCCAATCGAGCAGGTATTTGTGGAGAAAATGTGGAAAAATCAGTAGAAAATGACAGGAAGTGACATCACACTAGGGACATTCCAGTCAAAGTTTATGCAAAATTCACACAAAGAAACCACTTTTTTGACCCTTTAAACATTAATTCAACAAAATAAAGTTGCTTTATTGAATTGCGATATTAGATGAGTTTTTGCCCAGTGTTTGCTGGGTAATTTCCTAGTGTGATGTCATCAATTGCAAACAGAAAGTGAAATTATAAACCTAAAAAAGGTGCTTTTCATTAATAATTTGTTTTAAATATTTTTTTGCAAAATTCGAAATATATTTATCTTGACTACATTTTGGTTCAATGATTATTCCAACCAGTCACTGGGATAGGCTCCAGTCACCCGCGACCCCGAAAGGGAACAAGCGGTAGAAAATGGATGGATGGATTATTCCAACCTGTCAGAGGCACTTTAAGATTATTATTTTAAGATTTATCCTCTGCCTGCTCTGGTGGAATTCCCACAGAGAGCTATTGCTACAGATTGGATTTGTCCATGATCCCCGTATGTTATCGGACACGTTTCGACTGGTTCAGCGATCTCTGTGAGCGATCCGGTGCGGCCCCTGAGAGGTCGAGCCCCCAAAGCCGACCAGCCCGCTTTCGGCTCTCGATTGGATAAAAGTGAACGTAGACTCATGTGAAAACAAGACTGCGAAAAGCTTGTTTACTCTGAATACTGATCGTGTTTTTTGTGAACCCCTGAGACTGGCCTTCTGAGTATAACTCCGTCGGAAGCGTTCCAAAGTGCTCTAAACCGGTTTGGGGGACAGGGGTCGGTTGAAACGTGGCTATAGTTGATTTGAAACTCGCCGTTGTCGTTTCGCAGCAATACTTCGTGCTCCTGATCATCACAGACGGCGTGATCACGGACATGGACCAAACGCGCAGCGCCATCGTCAACGCGTCCCGTCTGCCCATGTCCGTCATCATCGTGGGAGTGGGCGGGGCCGACTTTAGCGCCATGGAGTTCCTCGACGGCGACGACGGCACTTTGCGCTCCGCGGCGGGTGAAGCGGCCATGAGGGACATTGTGCAGTTCGTCCCTTTCAGACAGTTTCAAAACGTAAGATTTGTTTCTCCATTTTGAGTTTATATATTTCTGTGGTGCGTGGGATTTTGGTGCCGTTTGGTTTCTTTGACAATTGGGCTTGAATTTATGGGTTGTGCTTAACAAAATAACATTAAATAACAACATAATTTAAAGGTGCACTTAGTTATTTCTTGGAATATTCAAATGTATCACATTAAACATATTTTTTAACATGAATGCGACCATCCAAGCCTGTCACAATAAATACTATATGGACTTATCGTTCACTAAATAATAAGATGGGACAATATTGTATGGGTTCAATATTCATTATGTGTACATTTTCTAAAAAATAAATAGTAAAATAATTGAAAAGTTTCAGTATTCTCGTTTATCGCAATAGTTCTGTGTACGTGTTGATTGTTGGCAAGCGGAAAGACACAATTTTACTGTAATTGGGATTATTAACAAAAACTAAACACATTTAACAGTGGTAGATTATTATTTTTGATTTCTTTACCAATTTGCCAAAATAGTTCACTCCAACATATAAAACTCAAGGTTATTGAGGTTATTATTATATATAATGTACGGAAGAACTGCAGCGAACATCTAAAAGTAAAATTAACATATATATTTAGACATTTTTTGTTAAACTGATGAAACAATGAATGCACCACAAAACTTCGTCTATTTAATTGTTCGCTTATTGCAGGCAGGTACAGCAGCACTGGCCCAGAGCGTTTTGGCGGAGTTGCCCGATCAAGTGGCCTCCTTCTTCAATTTGTTTGAGCTGAAACCCCCCACCGAGCCGCCTCCCTCCTAGAAACGTAGGCTCTCCTCTCTAGCCCCGTCCCGTCTCTGTGATGCAAAAATAAAGCTTACCAAGCATGCAACTAATCCTGCGCTTTAATCTAATTTTCTTTTGAAGGACACATATTATGCTGAATTTAGTTTTTTGAGCTTAACTAGGTCATAACATCAAAAACGTACGAAAACACTCAGTTTCAAACTTCCCCGATTTGTGACGTCAAAGGTTGAGATCTAGAGTTTGTAAAAAAGTTCTGTCTCAAATCACGCTCATTACAACCCCGTGTTGTGCTTCACGGAGACGTGGCTCAGCGAATCCGTCCCGGACTGCGGGATGCGGGCTTCTAGCTTCCAGCTGCTCTGGGCTGATGGACTGAGACATCTCTCCGGGAAGCGGCGAGGTGGCGGAGTTTGTTTCTACATCAACAATGCCTGGTCTCTCCTGATCCGGAAAATCTCTTCATCAACTGCAAACCATTTTATTCGCCGCGTGAGTTTGTCTCATTTATTCTGGCTGCTGTTTACATCCCGCCGAGCGTGTGCGTGCAGGAGGCGGAGTGCATGCTCACGGAGCAGATCAGGAGCATAGAGCAGACCTTCCTGGACTCCTTGTGTATTATCCTGGGCGATTTTAAGAAGGGGAATCTCAGCCACGAACTACCAAAGTACAGACCGTTTATTAAAGTCCCGACCAGAGAGCAGAACACGCTGGATCACTGCTACACAACAGTCAGCAATGCCTTCCGCGCTGTGGCTCGTCAGATCACGTCATGATCACCTGATCCCCACGTACAGACAGAGGCTGAAGCTCTCCAAACCTGTAGTGAGGACTTCTAAGAGGTGGACCAATGAGGCAGTGGAGGAGCTACGAGCGTGTTTGGACGTTACAGACTGGGAGGTGTTCAGAGCCGCCACAGACAGTTAGGATGAATACACGGACACTGTGACGTCATACATTCGATTCTGTGAGGACAGCATTATACCATCATACACTTTCAACAATGACAAACCCTGGTTCACACCCAAACTGAGGCAGTTGAGGCAGCAGAAGGAGGTAGGGCACAGGGCCGGTGACAGAGAGCGCTACAAAGATGCAAAGTACGGATTTAGCAGGGAGGTGTCGAGAGCTAGAGCCCAGTACAATACGTGTCTGAAGCAGCAGTTCTCCAACAACAATCCCGCCTCTGTGTGGAGTGGCCCCGCCTCTGTGTGGAGTGGCCCCGCCTCTGTGTGGAGTGGCCACGCCTCTGTGTGGAGTGGCCCCGCCTCTGTGTGGAGTGGCCACGCCTCTGTGTGGAGTGGCCACGCCTCTGTGTGGAGTGGCCCCGCCTCTGTGTGGAGTGGGCTCTGGCTTCTCACCATCTACAAGCCCAGAGCCCCCTTTCTGCAAATGACAGAAAACTGGCCCAACAACTCAATTCCTTCTACTGCAGATTTGACACCCCCTCCCCCACTGTGGCCACCTCTGCCAACCCAACCCGGATCCCCCCCACGTGCCCCACCCCGCTCACAATTCAGGAACAGGATGTAAGCAGACTAATTTGTAAATCCAACCCTTGAAAAGCTGTCGGACCACACCACCCTCATCGGGCTCATCTGGGACGGGGGAGTCTGTCTACAGGAGGGAGGTGGACCGGCTGGTGTCCTGGTGCAGCGGTAACAACCTGGAGTTCAACGCCCAGAAAGCAGTGGAGATGATAGTGGACTTCAGGAAAGGCAAAGCCCCCCAGCCCCCCCTCACCATCTCGGACTCCCCCATCTCCACTGTGGACTCCCTCCGCTTTCTCGGCAGCACCATCACCCGGGACCTCAAGTGGGAGCCCACCATCAGTTCCCAGCAGAGAATGTACTTCCTGCGGCAGCTGAGGAAACCCAAGCTGCCAGCGCAGATGATGGAGCAGTTCTACACAGCCATCATTGACTCCATCCTCACCTCCTCCATCCTCACCTCCTCCATCACCGTGTGGTACGCTGGAGCCACAGCCAGGGACAGAGACTACAGCGGTCCATCCGGGCCAGAACCTCCCTTCACAAGAACAGGTTCTTTCCCTCTGCCGTTGAACTCATGAACACTGCTTAAGCACCTTGCACTCACTGCACTGTTCACTTGTTATTGTACTACATAACTGTATATTGTATTATGTACATATCATGCCGTTTTGTATTCATTGTTCAATGTTTTGTTGTTTGTGTTGCACCGACTCACCAGGACAAGTTCCTATGTTTGTGAATTTTGTTCATTGACAAATGACAATAAACCTTATTCTGATTCTGATTCTGATTCTGCTGCATTAGCCTGTCGGGTCGAGCTAGCTTTTGGTTATTTCCTCATGGTAATTCCCTCTGCTTCCAGACAGAGTGCTTTCACAAATCCTCATAAAGCAACGCACGACTGATTAAAAAAACGTCACGTACGTTATTTTAAGTTCTAAAACACGTGATGCCACTGTAAAATTATTCAAGAGCGTGTTTAAAGGACAGTAACGATACAGACAATGCAGAATATGTGTCCTTTAATCGCCGTAACATCGAGCCTGTGAGTGTTGATTAATCTACTAAACGCAATGTTGGAATGGAGTGGTTGTGCAATATAATGTTCTGCAATCTTTGTTTCTTTTGACTCGTAAAACTATTGCAGTGGTTCCCCAACTTTTCACAACAGGGTCAAAGGTGACTCCCTGTGACAGAAACGCAATTAAACGTCACAAAAGGAGCGGACTTATAGTTGGAGGACAGGTCCGAAGTCTACGGTTGAATTTGCTGTTTAATTGTGCGATCGCAGATGTTTTACCCTGGTTTATGTTTCATATCTCTGTAAATACTCTACCTGTCCACATGAAACGAAAACGGGCACAAAGTCCAACGTCTTCTGTCGGCGTAAATAAACAAAAGCTTCAGAAAAATGTTCCATTGTTCAACGACGTGATTGTCGTCAGTTGAAAGGACTTTTAACTGTGAGATTTAAACCGCAAATTTGTGGAGCCAATCCCAAATATTTTAGTTTTACGATTATTGTGAGGATAAAACATCACGATTTAACGATTATTCAGGATTATTTAGACTGTGACCAAACAACAGTGAAATCTTGTTACTGTTCCTCAAGTTTGTGCCTGACAAAATAAAGTTAAATGTGACAAAAACAGCCAGATAATTAAAAATCTTTACATTTATGCAGACTTTTTGGACTTTATATTGAACAAAAGATACTTAATATTGCTTCTAAAATGGTCATAATTGTTAATTTTTGTTCTTACGAGTATATTGTGACATGAATAATCAACGTTTATCGATTAACCGAATAATCTTGACATTCCAAATCCCAAACAAATAATAAGATTTGACATTTATGGATCATTATTTTAGATATTTCTATTAAAAGAACATGAATCTTCCATAGATTTGTATAGAACCTCTCTCTACAATCACTGCACCTGTGCACCACCACTCGTACTCACACCACAGTTTGAGAACCACTGGGGTTTTGTCTGTATTTTGAATTAAACTGATTTTGGATACCGTTTAAATTGTGCTTTCTTTCTATTTTTATTTTAGGGTCCGCCGGAGCTGCTGGCTCAGAGCGTTTTGGCAGAAGTCCCGGGGCAAGTGACGAGTTTCTTCAGTGCGATGAGTCTGAGGCCCCCGGGCACCAGCGATGAACCCGCCTGACGCTCCGAGCCCCTGACGCTCCGAGCCCCTGACGCTCCGAGCCCCTGACGCTCCGAGCCCCTGACGCTCCGAGCCCCTGAACTCACATCCTTTCACAGAGGATCACCACGGATCAGGTCTGGAATGTGACCAGGACTAAAGACCAGTGCTAAAGACCAGGACTGAACCGGGACAACAAGGCCAGACCAAGCCACATCTGAATCAGGAGTAAACCATTAACTAAAACATGATTGAATTCTAACAGGAAGACAACTGACCACTCTAAACGAAGCAAGGTCCAGCTAAACTAAACTAGACCAGGACTAAACCCAGACTAGACTGGGACTAAACCCAGACTAGACTGGGACTGAACCCAGACTAGACCGGGACTGAACCCAGACTAGACCGGGACTGAACCCAGACTAGACCGGGTCTGAACCCAGACTAGACCGGGACTGAACCCAGACTAGACCGGGACTAAACCCAGACTAGACCAGGACTAAACCCAGATTATACCGGGACAGAAACTGTAATAAAACATGGACCACACAAAAATGTAATTAACAGTACATTAAGTTAATATTGTACTAAAACTATTTAACAGGACTAAACCAAATGAACTGAGGCTTGACTAGGACTAAACCCTCCATGATCTGGACTAGAGCAGAACCAGAACTCATTTTACACCTGATGGAGTGAACAGCGGAATAACAATCAAAATGGTCAGGGCCTCAGCTCCCCCTGCTGACCGCTCCCGCCTGGTCCCCAGTGCCCCTCCCTCCCTGCCTGCCCCTCCCTCCCTGCCTGCCCATCCAAGAGATGCCAGAGTTTTTAGTTTATTTGATGAATATGCCACTTACTATGACCGTGATACGAGCAGCTTCTGAAAGATACATCCTGGTGTATGTCACTGATGTTGGACTCTTCAGAGGGATAAATGTACAATAGGCTCAATGATCACGCTGCGATCACGCCTATTCATTCACAATGTTTTATTACTCCTTCTTTTTTTACCCACAATAGTATGTATATGTCATGTCATTGCCCTTTGTTTAAAACTAACTCTGCAAGTCTATCCTGAGAAATGACATCACCATATTATTTTTATTTTTTATTTTTTTTAGATTTTTTAATACTGGCTCTGTTGAGTTTTTAGTTTTTTTTGCCGTCTCAACCAATCATAATGAAGGACCTAGTTTTCCAAATAGATAATCTAACGATTTATAATTACAAATATTATAAAACATATATTTCTAATCCAAATATAATAAAGTGCCAATTGTTTCTTAAAGCCATACTTTATAACTTAAGTAGATTTGTTTTATGTGTATGTACTTTTTACCATGTATGTAACTTGTAAATGCTGGACTGAAGAGGCCTCCATGTTGTTTTGTCTTTAAAGATTGTTGTTGTTGTTGTTTATATCAGATGTTTCATATACAGTGCATTCAAAAGTTCTAAATCTTTATTGTTATGTTCTATTTTTGGATACATTGCTTTCTGTCTATGCTGCTGGAACTTTTCTTGTTTTTATTACTTAAGTCTCTTTGTATCTTTTGGACTGATAAGTACTGTGGAACGTCAAAATACTCGCATGTTTACAGTACAGTAAGAATAAGGATAATACATTTCAATGAAAAACACTTTGCCTTAAGTATTAACTTTTTAATGTCTCGTAGTGTTTCGTCTGCACTGACTGTTATGGCATTGACTCGTTTTAATCGACTGCATCTAAACGTGCTGATGTCATCGATATAAAAGCCATAGTAACTGCCAATGTAAAAAGACTGGATATTTGTAAAATACTGCTCTGAAAATGGCTCATCTGATTTTCAAAAATATTGTACGATGTAAAATGTTTTATAATACATAATAAATATGAACAGTACTCAAACTAGTATTTCTGTATTATTTGTTTTGTGTATTCTAGCTTAATGTTTTAAATATAGTTTTGTTTTTATGCTAAACAATAAAGACTTGTCTTATGTAGGTTGTTAAAGCTGCACTGTGTAACTTTTCTGATCGAAGGTCCGTCTCCATGGCGATATTATTGCTTTGCTCAGAATGGATGCCATAGAAACAAGCCAGTGGCACCGCCAGGCTTACAGGTCAGATCTGTGGAGCGGTGAATGTTTTTTGCCATAAAAATGAACATTCCAAGCAAACAATGATCACGTGTGGACGCCTACCAGGAAACAAAAACATAGTGCACCTTTAAATACTATTTTTATTTATTTATTTTCTACATCCATCATTTGCATAAAAGGAAGCAGATTAAAAAGACCCTGAACATAACATGCTATAACCAAGATAAACAGGAAACAAAAATACCAAGAGCAAAAAATTGGTTTAGAAATTGATGACAAATCCTTTCTGTCAAAATAAATTAAATATATGGTTAAATTTTTGAAAATATTAAAATAATAAGGATATATAATGATGATTTGGCATTTTATGGCGGTTGGTATGCAAGTGTTATACTACTGCCGTCTACTGTAGTTGTACGTCTTAGACTTCATTCTTTAGACTTTATTCTTCACTTAATTCTTTAGACTTCCTTCTTAAGATAATAAGGATAATACATTTCAATGAAAAACACTTTTATTTAGACCTAATTCTTTACATTATTTAGACTTCATTCTTTACATTCTTTAGACTCCATTCTTTAGATGTCGTTCGTAAGACTTCATTCTTTAGACTTCATACTTTAGACTTTACTCTTTAGACTTTGTGGCATTTCATTTTGGCTTTGATTTAATTTACCAGTAAGTCAGTATTTGTCACGTATTACGTAAGCGTTACGCAGCGTGTCCCCTCATGCGTCATCACGTACAGCCCGCAGGCCACGCCTCCTCGTGAGCTTGGATTTCCTTCTGAGGCGCAAATACTCGCCCCGTTACTAATCTTCTTTACCTGAGCTCACACACACTCTGAACGGTAAGCCTGCATTTTAATTCACTCCAAACATATTCATTAGCTTGTTGTTGTTGTTGTTGTTGTCATCCGACGTTAGCCTAGCTTCTTGGCTAACCTGTTAATATGTTTCAGTCGCTTTCACTCTTTCCACGTTCTGTTGTCATTTTTTCCACTAACTACATTTCCAACGTGTCAGAGATGTGTTAAACGTTGCCTTAAACTGCGGCAAAACGATCTATTCTGTCTTACAAACAACCGTGTACTTACAACGTTACTACGTTTTAAGTTCACTAAAAGTACGCGTTATTGCAGGGCGTGTACTTTATTTACGTCATCTACAGCGGAGGTGGTGCAGTTTGTTTTCTTCACCGTGTCCTCAACTATTCTCCACACAAAAGGTGAAATGCACAGTTGTTTTGTTCTTTATTCTTTGTGTACTAACGACAATAGGGCTATTATTGTCATGTTTACTTTTGCATTCACAGCCCTGTAACTGCACTATAGATAACGAACAAAACAACTTATAATGTTAGCTCTTGATGGAAAATCTCTTATGGCGCTAATAGTTTACACCTTTACAAACATGTTCTGGATAGTCTTCATGTATTGGTTTATAAAGGTTAACGTAATTGCTACTTTTTTAACTTTTAAAATGTCTCGACAAGCTTTTCGTGTGAATTAGAGATGTCGAAATGATCAGGTTCGTCGATAATCGTGATTATTCAGGTCGCAATATAATCGTAAGCACCAAAATTAATAATCGTGATAATTTTAAAAGCACAATTTGATATTTTTAGTTCAATCCATCATCCAAAAATATACTTAAATTGTTTTTATCTGGCTGTTTTTGTCATTTTTATCTTTACTTTGGCTTTCAGAAAGTAAAATTTCGCAAAGCTGCTCACAAACTTGAGGAATAGTAACATTGTAGACCACGGAATGAAAGAAAATGAACGATTTCACTGTTGTTTGGTCTCAATAATCGCGAATAAACGTTAAACCGTGATGTTTTTCCCTCACAACAGTCACAACAGTCGTGACAATCTTATATCGCGTCACAACCGGACGCACAGAAAACCCTATAAAGCACATTTCGTTTGCCTTCGCTTCAAAGATGGCGGCGCAGTGCGTGACGAAGGTGGAGCTGACCGTCTCCTGCGAGAACCTGCTGGACAAAGACATCGGCTCCAAATCCGACCCGATGTGTGTCCTGTTTATGAGCAGCTCGGACGACAAGTGGTACGAGGTCAGTGACTGCGACGGACCCACAACGCAACTGCATCGTGTCTGACCGTCTACGACCGCTGAATACAGACGTCCTGCTTTCATTTAAATGCTGAATACAGACGTCCTGCTTTTATTTTAATACTTATGAAACACAAACACGACAGCGTTTGGGCCAAAGTCGGTGGTTCTGTTCATTGTGATGGCCTTTTTCCAGAACAATATAGATTTATTTATTTTGTGAGCTTGACAATTAGACAATGGTAAATATGACGTATTATATCAAACGTGCTGGTGTCTCCATTATAAACATGTAATAAGGATGTACCGGTACAAATAGACCTGTCACAATTTTGAAGTTTCCTAAATTTCTACAGAAAAATGTCACAATAAACAATAAAATGACTCACAGACGCAATAAAAGCAGGAGAATTGTAGTAAAATCATGAGCTGCAATAACGAGCAAAAAATATGTATTTGTATAGCATCATTTGTACTCAGTGTAATAGAAAGTACTTTAAAATAACAAAACAAGCATATTACAAGACATAAATAGACAGTTTACAATTTTATTTTAAAAGAAAACAACTTAGATGACATTCTTTCAGCCATGATCGTAACTAAGCAAAACCGTTTTTTAAAGTCTAGATTTGAATATAGTTGCGGTAGATATGAATAGATAAATTGCAGAGTACATAAATAGTACATAATTAGTGTCTATAATTAGTCACAGCAGTTATTTATTCAACTTTCCGTGGCTCAAATCGCTAAAACAAAATTACAAAAATATCCACAGAAATGCCAAGAACATATATATATATTAATACTGAGTCCCCAAAAAATATTGTTCCAGCTGTTATTTAGTGAACAATACAGTAGAATTACCATGGCAACCCTTCCACAGTATCAGCAGATGAGTTGACACAGTGCGGCTGTTTCGACCCTCGTCAGTGTGAAAACCGTGTCAATGTTTAACTCTCAATGGAAAACTGAGTCAAGTAAAGCAGGTTCAGGACGTGATAGTGAATGACTCGATGGTCGTGTTCGTTGCCATGACGTTTGTTCAGGGCCTGCACTTTACACATGGAGGTGACGGACGGATGACGATGAAAGGAATACTTTGACTTGAACTTTAACGGGCTGTCGGTCGATAGTGACTGAGACAAACCCTTGCCGTCTGTACAAACGAACACTTTTATCCAGAGAATGTACAAAATCAATGAAGCTATAGAATTATATCTATCAATCACATTTATTTATCGAGCACAATTCGTACGAAGCGCAATTCAAAGTGCTTTACAATGTTTCAAACACATTTCAAACATAAAAACACAATACAGCTTATACAAATATAAAACAGTGTATGTCAAAATAAATGAATAAAAACACAAAAGCAAATTAATGTGGTATTTAAAAGATTGAAAAACAGGTAAAAGTATTTCCGTCATAGGCGCGGCTAAACAGTTTTTAGCTTAGAGTTAAACAGCGGTGGGGGCGTGGCTAAAAAAAAAAAAAAAGTACATAAACTACTCGTAAAAGTGCAGATCTTCACGTCTCGTTGCATTCTTTCTCTGCAGGAATTAGCCGAGCTCCAATAAATAATTAGTTTCAGTTAGTTCAGTTTGCGGTGTTTGGATTTAACTTTTATATACTACATTTATTGTGTGTTAGCATTAGCTTAGCGACAAAAGCACTTACTTTTATAAGCACATAGATGTCTCCAGGTGAAGTATTTACATGGAACTAAAGGTCTGAACACGCTACTGTGATTATCCATCTGGAACTCGCTCTCCGCTTTGTGTTAATTAGTTATTGATTTTAGCGAGACTCGGCTAATTCCCCTTAATGAATGAACAGAGCAGGAAGTGAAAAGAACATTTAAGACCATTAATCTGGTCTTAAATGTTCTTGCTTCTTACGTTGTATTTTTGTCAGAATATGTTTTATGATTAAATGTTCCCACGCGTGTAAGTGAAAGCCTTAATAATGCATTCAAATCTACTTAAAATTTACCATAACTCTATTAAGAATATTACAGTTTATATTAGTGTTTTAGTCAATCAAATGCAAACGTATTTTCAGGACTATAAGTTGCACCAGCCAAAAAATGCATAATAGAGAAGTAAAAAACATGTATGAAATAAGGTTGCAAGTGTGAAAATAACAAGTAATATCATATATAAGTCGCTCCCGAGTATAAGTATACAAGTAAAAATATAAGTATAAGTATATACTCCGGAAAATACGGTATATATACATTTTTGACTATAAATTGTATCATGTAATGTGTGTGTTTAGATAGAGCTGGGTTTCGATTCAAATTTCAAGAATCGATTCGATTCCGATTTTTACGTTTCAAAATCGTTTTTTCCCGATTTCTCAGATCCCATCCGATTTGCTCCGATTTCGATCTGATTTCCGATTCGATCCGATTTCGATTCGATCCGGGGGTTAATGTTATTAAAAATGAAAAATTTATTCGAACCGTTTCCTTCACTTCATGTGTAGATAAGCAACATATTAAAACTAGTATTATATCAATATTAAACAGCAAATCTTGGTAGTTACTGATGGCTGGAAGACTGATGAAAAGGTTAAGGGTCAATCTACCTTCAAGAAAGATAATCCAGGAGTCCTGAATTATCTTTCTTGAAGGTAGATTGAAGTTCACTGAGGGAAATGTAGAAAATAATTTTAATTAAAAAAAATAAAAAAAATCGATCTTTGGACGTACGAATCGATAATCGGTCATTAATATGCGAATCGATTAAAAATCGGAAAATCGATTATTTCATCCCAGCTCTACTGTTTAGATCAAAACAGTGGGTTTCGTTAAGGTTCAGCCTGTTCAGTTATACATTTGTAGATTGTAATGTTGTAATTCTAAATGATGTGTTTGTTTGTTAGTGTGTTTGTTTGTTTGTTTGTTTGTGGATTTATTTGTGTTTGTTTTCAGGTGGCGCGCTCAGAGCAAGTCCAGAACTGCCTCAGCCCAAAGTTTGCCAAAAAGTTCATGGTGGATTATTACTTTGAAATCGTGCAGAAGCTGAGGTTTGGAATCTACGACATCGACAACAAAACCATCGACATCAGCGACGACGACTTTCTGGGAGAGCTGGAGTGCACTTTAGGACAGGTACCACTCTGTTATTACACTTTAGGACAGGTACCACTCTGTTATTACACTTTAGGACAGGTACCACTCTGTTATTACACTTTAGGACAGGTACCACTCTGTTATTACACTTTAGCACAGGTACCACTCTGTTATTACACTTTAGGACAGGTACCACTCTGTTATTACACTTTAGGACAGGTACCACTCTGTTATTACACTTTAGCACAGGTACCACTCTGTTATTACACTTTAGGACAGGTACCACTTTGTTATTACACTATAGGACAGGTACCACTCTGTTATTACACTTTAGGACAGGTACCACTCTGTTATTACACTTTAGCACAGGTACCACTCTGTTATTACACTTTAGGACAGGTACCACTCTTTTATTACACTTTAGGACAGGTACCACTCTGTTATTACACTTTAGGACAGGTACCGCTCTTTTATTACACTTTAGGACAGGTACCGCTCTGTTATTACACTTTAGGACAGGTACCACTCTGTTATTACACTTTAGGACAGGTACCACTCTGTTATTACACTTTAGGACAGGTACCACTCTGTTATTACACTTTAGGACAGGTACCACTCTTTTATTACACTTTAGGACAGGTACCACTCTGTTATTACACTTTAGGACAGGTACCGCTCTTTTATTACACTTTAGGACAGGTACCGCTCTGTTATTACACTTTAGGACAGGTACCACTCTGTTATTACACTTTAGCACAGGTACCACTCTGTTATTACACTTTAGGACAGGTACCGCTCTTTTATTACACTTTAGGACAGGTACCGCTCTGTTATTACACTTTAGCACAGGTACCACTCTGTTATTACACTTTAGGACAGGTACCGCTCTTTTATTACACTTTAGGACAGGTACCGCTCTGTTATTACACTTTAGCACAGGTACCACTCTGTTATTACACTTTAGGACAGGTACCGCTCTTTTATTACACTTTAGGACAGGTACCGCTCTGTTATTACACTTTAGCACAGGTACCACTCTTTTATTACACTTTAGGACAGGTACCACTCTTTTATTACACTTGTTACATGTGCCTCTCACTGTAGCTCCATGTGCTGCTCACTGTAGCTCCATGTGCTGCTCTCTGTAGCTCCATGTGCTGCTCACTGTAGCTCCATGTGTTGCTCACGATAGCTCCATGTGCTGCTCGTGTTGCTCACGATAGCTCCATGTGCTGCTCACTATAGCTCCATGTGCTGCTCTCTGTAGCTCCATGTGCGGCTCACTATAGCTCCATGTGCTGCTCACTGTAGCTCCATGTGCTGCTCACTATAGCTCCATGTGCTGCTCTCTGTAGCTCCATGTGCGGCTCACTATAGCTCCATGTGCTGCTCACTGTAGCTCCATGTGCTGCTCACTATAGCTCCATGTGCTGCTCACTGTAGCTCCATGTGCTGCTCTCTGTAGCTCCATGTGCTGCTCACTGTAGCTCCATGTGTTGCTCTCTGTAGCTCCATGTGCTCTTCAGGCAGTTATTACACAAACATTGAGTCAGAGTTGCTCTTGTTCTCATGTTGTAACAGGAAACTCATTGTTAAACCTTCTCAAACATCAACATCCGCCTCTATGACGATTGTGTTTCTGCCACTGCTTTTTCTCACAGACGGAGCAGCAATTCCAATAAAAAGAAGAAAATGTGTGTTTTTTATGGTGAACCTCTTTCATCTTTTATATTTATCGTGTACAGCATTTATACACATTTTTCAGGGACAGAATCAGATTTTAAATACTTTATTTCATTATTTTTGAAGCAGCAAACTGTTGTCTAAAACGTACTTTAATTGGAGAAATATTTGCAGCTGTACTTTTACCCCAAGTAATGAAATGCAGTACTTAGACATCCTGTGATGCTATCCATACTTTGGCTATTACAACAATTGTTACATCTTCTACTGTACTACTTTAACGTGATTATTAACAGTGTTCAGTCTCTATTGGACCATTTCAGCAGTTCATAATTCATCTTTTTTACTTTACGTGTCGATATACTACGAGTACTCGACTATCACCTGTACTATTACTGCTCTATGATATTTGTGAGGACTCTGACGCCACACTTTTCTGTTTATTCCGATCTAAACCCGCTGTAAACGCTGTAAACTCTTGCAGGTGGTGTCGAGTCGTAGATACACGCGTCCTCTGGTCCTGAAGAACAAGCGGCCGGCGGGAAAAGGCACCATCACTGTGAGTAGAAATGCCGAGCGCGTCCGAACGACAAACGGCCTTTTGTTCACGCTCGTTCTGTTTCAGATCAGCGCCGAGGAGATCAACGACAACAGAGTGGTCAATTTTGAAGTTCAGGCACGGAAACTGGATAACAAGGTTCGTCTCTTTGGCAAAAAACAAAAACGGCAGGTCGTATGAGCCACTGGTCACGTGACGACACCGACGACAGAGTGAATATTATTAATTATGTGGCAAAAACAATGCTGTAACGCTCTTATTTAGGGCAGTTTTAGGATTCACTTAACATTTAACTAGCTGCTAATTTTAATGCATGTTTAGTTTAGTTCATATGCAGTTTTTACGCTGCAAAAAGGCCAAAATGCACAACAAAACATAAAAAAGCACATGAATGAACAACGGACATACAGTAAGTTACAAAACACTAAAAGCAGCGTAAAATATTTAACACAAGTTAATATAACGTGATAAAAAAGTAAAAGATTCTAATCGTGGCTTTTATTCTTTGGGTTTTGTTATTTTATTTATTTTATTTATTTTGTTTATTTTATTTATTTTATTTATTTTATTTATTTTATTTATTTTATTTATTATTTTGTTTTAATTGATTGTAGTAGTTTTTATTTAGCTTTTAATTTAGTTTTAATATTTTTTATTTTTGGTTTTAGGTTGTGTTTATCATTTGTTTGCACATGTTTTTATTGTTGAATTGAGATCATAATTCATGTACTAAAATGTCTTAACATCGCACTAATAAGACATTTACAAATAGGAAAGTGCAAGTAAAAGGCAAATTAGCAGCAAAATTACATTATTAAGGGCAGAATAAATATGAATTAACATTGAATTTGTCTGTTAAAATAAACTGTCACCAAAAACACATAAAACAGTTCAAAATGTGATATTAACAAATGTATTTTGTCATAGGATTTATTTGGGAAGTCCGATCCGTACCTGGAGTTTTTCAAACAAACAGAAACGGGATGGCAGCTGGCTCACAGAACAGAGGTGCGTCCAACACTCTATTTACTCTTTTAACTTCTTATTCCGCGTGGTTTTAATGTCTTTTCTGTTTGCAGGTGGTAAAGAACAACCTGAACCCGTCGTGGAGACCCTTTCGAATCCCTCTACAGTCTCTGTGCGGCGCCGACATGGACAAACCCGTAAAGGTAACGCCACTGAGTTCATGCGAGATGTCAGTTTAAAATAATAACAGATGAGAGAACATGGTGAATAGGTGTATGTATGCTAACGCTAACACCTTCAGCTACATGAGGCACAGACAGAACTGTGGAAAGTGTCTGGTATGTTAACGTAACATATGAACAGTTATTCAGATAACTATAGCATAAAGAACATGCTAACAAGTTTACCAAAGCATCAGTTTTACCCCAAATCACTAAATCCATTGAATTCTTCTTCCTCTGTGTCACTTCTAAACAACTCCACAAACTCCAGAGGTAGAGGAAGTGCAGATTCTTCTTCTGCATCGCTTAGAGACTAGAGCGCCCTCTTGTGGGTGTCATGTGAAAATAATCAACATGTGAAATTCAGTTGCCAGTGTGAAAATAATGAAAAATATCACATATAAGTCGCTCTGGAGTATAAGTCGCACCCCGACCAAAAAAAAAAAAGATGCGACTTATTATCCAGAAAATACAGTATACTATTCATTCAAATCTATCATAAACTGTTCCAATCGCTCAAGAACCTGTTTTCAGTCACATGAAAAGCTTTAAAACATAAACAAAACACTTCTTTCTGCTAGTGCAAAGTGCTGTTTTTACAAAATGCTATATGAAATGTACTAATTTGAAAGAAAAAGGTCGGTTACCCGAGCTCTACACACTAACACAATGTCGAAACTGTGGCCGAACAGCGACTGAAACAGGAACTAAACCTTGACTAAACCGGGACTGCACCACAGCTCGGACAGGACCAAACCATGTGGACTAAACTGGGCCAAACCAAGACCAAAGTGTGACCGCAGCCGTAAAAGACCTACTTAATACTTGCATTAATAACTCCAATTCTGAATCAACTTCTCGATGTATTTTACTGCGTTTTGGTGAATCTAAACGTGTAATAAATATAGATTTTTGAAGAATTTAACTCCAACACGTCTTGAGTATTTTGCGGTGGTGGTAAATGTCCCTGATGAGATTAAATGTCACGTTCACACTTTTTTAAATGTACGTTTTTAAACTCGCACGTCGGGAAGGAAGCGGATCTCGACCACGCAGTATAAAGTGAGTGAGCTTTTGTGTGCCCAGGTGTGTTTCCACTTCTGTTCTCCTCCACGGCAGTCAAGAAATACATTCAAAATATCATCTCGATTTGAAGACGTGAAACATATTTATATTTAAACCAGGCCTATTTAATCTGTGCAGTAAACAAATGTTCGACAGCGTTTCTGTTTGCAGTGTAAGACATTTGTAAACTCTTCACAACATGATTTCTGTTCTTATTTAGTTTCTTTTCCACATAAATGCACATGCAGATGTCTGTTTCAGGTGGAGTGCTATGACTACGACAACGACGGCTCCCACGATCTGATCGGGACGTTTGAGACCACCATGACTCGGCTACAGGAAGCGACTCGGGTTTCTCCTGTGAGTGACATAAAGCACACACATGTACATAAAGCACACACATGTACATAAAACACACACATGTACATAAAGCACACACATGTACATAAAACACACAAATGTACATAAAGCACACACATGTACATAAAACACACACATGTACATAAAGCACACAAATGTACATAAAGCACACACATGTACATAAAGCACACACATGTACATAATGCACACACATGTACATAAAGCACACACATGTACATAAAACACACAAATGTACATAAAACACACACATGTACATAAAGCACACAAATGTACATAAAGCACACACATGTACATAAAGCACACACATGTACATAAAGCACACACATGTACATAAAGCACACAAATGTACATAAAGCACACACATGTACATAAAGCACACACATGTACATAAAGCACACACATGTACATAAAGCACACACATGTACATAATGCACACACATGTACATAAAACACACATGTACATAAAGCACACAAATGTACATAAAACACACACATGTACATAAAGCACACAAATGTACATAAAGCACACACATGTACATAATGCACACACATGTACATAAAACACACATGTACATAAAGCACACAAATGTACATAAAACACACACATGTACATAAAACACACACATGTACATAAAGCACACACATGTACATAAAGCACACACATGTAAATAAAGCACACACATGTACATAAAACACACACATGTACATAAAACACACACATGTACATAAAGCACACACATGTAAATAAAGCACACACATGTACATAAAACACACACATGTACATAAAGCACACACATGTAAATAAAACACACACATGTACATAAAGAACACAAATGTACATAAAGCACACACATGTACATAAAGAACACAAATGTACATAAAGCACACACATGTAAATAAAACACACACATGTACATAAAGAACACACATGTACATAAAACACACACATGTACATAAAGCACACACATGTAAATAAAACACACACATGTACATAAAGCACACAAATGTACATAAAGCACACACATGTACATAAAGCACACAAATGTACATAAAGCACACACATGTACATAAAACACACAAATGTACATAAAGCACACACATGTACATAAAACACACACATGTACATAAAGCACACAAATGTACATAAAGCACACACATGTACATAATGCACACACATGTACATAAAGCACACACATGTACATAAAACACACAAATGTACATAAAGCACACACATGTACATAAAACACACACATGTACATAAAGCACACAAATGTACATAAAGCACACACATGTACATAATGCACACACATGTACATAAAGCACACACATGTACATAAAGCACACAAATGTACATAAAACACACACATGTAAATAAAACACACACATGTACATAAAGCACACACATGTACATAAAGCACACACATGTACATAAAACACACAAATGTACATAAAACACACACATGTACATAAAGCACACAAATGTACATAAAGCACACACATGTACATAAAGCACACACATGTACATAAAACACACATGTACATAAAGCACACACATGTACATAAAACACACATGTACATAAAGCACACACATGTACATAAAGCACACACATGTACATAAAACACACACATGTACATAAAGCACACACATGTACATAAAACACACATGTACATAAAGCACACAAATGTACATAAAGCACACATGTACATAAAGCACACAAATGTACATAAAGCACACAAATGTACATAAAGCACACACATGTACATAAAACACACACATGTACATAAAGCACACACATGTACATAAAGCACACAAATGTACATAAAGCACACAAATGTACATAAAACACACACATGTACATAAAACACACATGTACATAAAACACACACACGTACAGGTTTGAAGTGGAGTGCGGTCAATTTTTTTACTTCTACTAGAGTGATATTATTTTCACGTAACTTGTCGTTTATTCCCTCTTGTCTTTTCAGGCCGAGTTTGAATGCATCAACAGTAAAAAGAAGCAGAAGAAAAAAGGCTACAAGAACTCTGGAGTCATCAGCGTCAAACAGTGCCAGGTTTATATTCACTTTATGATGATGGTTCTCACTTTCTGGGCTGGAACGTAAACCTTGAGTCGCAGCGACATTCAAATTATTCACCAAATAATTATTCAATCATAATTATTTTCTTGGTGAAAATTGGTGCAACTAATTGTCAGCTAAAATGTCAATATTGTAACCGATATCTGTCGAAAACATGCTTCTACTATCAAATAAACATAAATAAATATATAAAGCCCTATCACTCAAATGACACCTTCTTAAAAGTAGAAACATGTCCTTGAACTATTAATCTTACTTAGAAATGTCTTAAAACACGATAAATAGATAATAGATTGTTTTTGTCTAGATTTAAGTCCAATCTGCAGTATTGGATACATCTATATATATACTGTATATATAGTTTACTTCTTGACAGTGTCACATGTCTCACTGCAGGTGGTGAAGGAGTACACGTTTCTGGATTACATCATGGGAGGCTGTCAGATCAATTTCACAGTACGTATTTCTCATGATTTCGTAAACATTTCCAGTGGGAATCCAGTCGATTTATAACTCGTGCGTGTGCCTTTTGAAAACGCAGGTGGCCGTGGACTTCACCGGCTCAAACGGAGACCCGAGATCGCCGCAGTCGCTCCATTACATCAGCCCGCAGGGAGTCAACGAGTACCTCAGCGCCATCTGGTCCGTGGGAAACGTGGTTCAAGACTACGACAGGTATCAAACTAGGGCTGCGTTTGGATAATCCTGATCATTATTCAGACTATGCAGACTCCAAAACACATGCGGGATTGACTTTTTATTACAAAAACAAGCAGCATTATTCAATCTAAATGTCAAAACGAATAAACTGTTTCAGATATTCATCAATCATTCACTTTAATGGTAAATATTCTCTATTTAGAAGACTCCAGTCGCCATATTTCAACCTGTATTTTGTTGATAATGTATTTAAAAAGTCTCAGTGTACAATCGAAAATACTCAAATAATTGTAGCTGTGAGAATAATCGAATAACGACAGCAATTTTTAAGTATCACAATTTCCTCCATAAATGCCAACAAATCCTGCCTCATTCTGCACAAAAACTACAAACCCTTAAGTTTAGATCGGTGCAAACGTGTTCTGAAATACACAGTTTGGCAGTTGATATTTCAGCTTTTTTGTAAACTCTTTGACTTTGAAAAGACATGATTAAAACACAAATGTAATTGCAATTATTGTCAGAAAAATTGCTATTAGATATTTTTTCCATGTTCAGCTCCATGTACAATTACTTAAGTAGCTTTTTTTTTATCATTATGTCATTTGTTATAAGGCTATTCTTATGTAAATCATCTTTTTCTTCAGTGACAAGCTGTTCCCAGCGTTTGGTTTTGGAGCACAGATCCCTCCGGCGTGGCAGGTGAGCTTTTATACATGGAAATACATGCAAAAAAAGCTAGACACAAGTTATGTAATGGAAGTAATGGAAACTTAGTGCCTTTAAAACAAGTGTAAGTTGTCTAGATGTTTCCATTACTTTATAAAACATAAAAAGTATAAGGTTGCATTAAAAAAACAATACCCAGAAACGAATAGTTACAAAAATGTGCATTGAAATTAGATGCTGGTTTGAACATATGTATCAATACAAAAAAAAAATCACATAAACAGGAAAAAATATGTACAGTTCTAGTTAAAATATAGTCTGAGAATGAACTATGTCAGAAGTAATGTAAATATCATCTAAAAAAAATGTAGTTTTTGTATTATTATGGTATCGAAATCTGTGCCACGCCTTTTTCTTTGTATTGAAATGGAACAATATTGAAATATTATTGTGACTGTTTGTCTTTCTACACATTTCTCCTGCTCTTTTTAAATTCTCAAAAATAATAATAGTAAAATCTCTTGTCCAATTCGTAGGTTTCCCACGAGTTCCCGCTCAATTTCAATGCAGCGAACCCGTTTTGTGCCGGTAACAACTGTCTCTTCTTTTTTTTAAATCAATGACATTCACATTTAACTTATTTGCCTGAAGATTTGATTTGTTGTGTATAAAACGCTCGATGTTTCAGGCGTTGAAGGGATCGTGGAGGCGTATCGAGCGTGCCTCCCTCAGGTAAAGCTCTACGGACCCACAAACTTCTCTCCGATCATTAACCACGTGGCCAGCATCGCCAACCAGGCTATACAGCAAACCACTGCATCTGTGAGTAAAGAAACACACTGTACTTTACAATATGTCTAAAATGGAGATAAACCAATGTGGATTTTTTAAATGGTAGAATCGAGAGAACCCGATGCTGTCCGTTGTTTTCGATATGTAGAGTCGATTTTGATCATTTTTCCCAAATTCTAACATTTGGATTTGCTACAAACTCATCCACAAACCTGTTTAACTCTGTAAGAAAGAGATTTTGAGAGATTTTAGAGCTTTGTGAATCAATCAAAGTGTATTTGTAGCGTTGTAGCGCACAAATACTGTCTAAAATGCCATTCAAAGTGCTTTACAGACATTAAAAAGTACATTAAGATCACGACACAAATGCGTAAAATCACAGGTAAATAGCAAACACAACAAACAAACAAACAAACAAACAAACAAACAAACAAACACACACACAGAAACATAATAAATCAGTTTGAAATAAAGAAAACAAATGTAGATAAACTTGTTTGAGGCATAAGCGTGACTAAACTAGACTGTTATGAGCTTAGATTTCATATTGAGACGATTTAAGGCCGATAACCTCAACCTAACCTCCTGCTGCTCAAAAGTGCAAATATTGGCCCGATTTATCGATACATATCTAGTTTTAAATCTTTAATAATAATAATAATAATGCGTCCTACCTCCACCATCACAGGGATCGTGCTTTGTGTATCGTTCTTAAATGTCTTCCACGTCCCGCAGCAATACTTCGTGCTCCTGATCATCACCGACGGCGTGATCACAGACATGGACCAAACGCGCAGCGCCGTCGTCAACGCGGCCCGTCTGCCCATGTCCGTCATCATCGTGGGAGTGGGCGGGGCCGACTTCAGCGCCATGGAGTTCCTCGACGGCGACGACGGGCGCCTGCGGTCGATGAGCGGCGAGCCGGCCATGAGGGACATCGTGCAGTTCGTGCCCTTCAGACAGTTCAAAGACGTGAGTGTGTCGTCCGCCGTCGGCTCACTCCGGCTGAACGTTTGCTGTGGGACTTTCGCTTAATCGCACGCCCAATCAAACAACGCCGTTTTATCGTAGCAAAGTGGCGCTTCTCTTACTTTGGCTACATCTTCACATGATTTTAACATCTCGGCTTGGAACGGACTGCACATTTGAATGGCCACAATGAGCAAATGTCCTGTTCCTGAGGCCTTGTGCTGTGGAAACCCTGGTTACCGATAGTCAGACCTCTAGAAACTATTGATACGTCAGTCTTTTCTCAAATTGTACCGTATTTTCCGCTCGAAAAGGTGGACTATAAAGCGCACTCACGTTTTTTGAGGAAATTAAAGGCTTTTAAGTGCGCCTTATAGTGCGGAAAATACGGTAATGCTCTCGGACAGAATTTGAATGTTTGAGTTTTGGACTTGACCTGGACTTGAGGCTCTATTTTGATGACTTGACTTGATTAAATGTCAGTGTGTACTTTTATTGGGACAGACTGGGACATATTTCTCCATTTGTGTCCAGCACTTTTTAAAGATCCATTCAAAAAAATCATACAAATTGCAAAAATATGAGCGGTATTGGCAAGTTGATGATGTGAAAGGACTTGAAACTCAAAGCAGGACCATTCGTTTGGACTTGAGACTTACTTGAGATTTGGTCCCACCCCCTTTGACCATTTCTTTCTCATTTTTAAATACTATACATCTCCAAAGTACAAACAAGCTGTACATTTGAGTCCCGCAGACAAGTACAGCTTATACATTTGTCCCTTGTTGTGCCTTGTGTCATTGCAGGCGCCCGTCCAGGCTTTAGCCCAAAGCGTTTTGGCGGAGTTACCGCAGCAACTGTCGTCATACTTCACTTTAATGAAACTGAAGCCTCCCCATGATCCCAGCCCGTCCTAGGGGTACCTCCTCCAGTCCCAAATGTTTAGTACCGGAGCCCCGTCTCCGTCTCTGCTGCTCTAACATGTAACTTGCATGAGCCATTTTCATTCACTCTTGTTTGCCAGTTTTCATTTTCATTGCACGTCAAGTAGTAGTAGTATTTTGAGACTTTTCCTGTGGCACAACGTTTACAAGTGGGTGTCGTTATTTAATATACTGTATACTGTTGGTTTAACACATTCAGTTTTGGATTACACGCCCCACAAAACCCTTAGATGAACGTCAAAAAAGGCAGATTTGTCTTTTTAAGAATCGACTCGTTAAGTCTTTACCTTGTTTCGCCCCACGCCCACTTTTACCTGTGACGAGGATTTGCACTTCCGTTGTTTTGTTATGCCGGGTCGCTAAAGTGCACCAACAAGTCTACAGTGCACGCTTTCTCTGGGTTGCCTGAAAACTGCTTTTTCTTGGTATACCGTATTTTCCGGACAATAAGTTGCACTTTTTTTCATAGTTTTGGCCGGGGTGGGACTTATATATGATATTATTTGTTATTTTCCCACTTGCAACCACATTTCATACTCCAATGCGACTTATATATGTTTTTTCTTCTCTATTATGCATTTTTTGGCTGGTGCGACTTATACTCCGGTGCGACTTATAGTCCGGAAAATACGGTAATTGTATATGCGTGTGAAATTATGCAGAGGAAGGGGCACTTGTGGAAACATCCGGAATAAGGTGAACAGTAATCCGTAATAACCTGCAAATGCGTTGTACTTGCGGCCGAGTTAAACAGAACGCTCAAACACCTTATTTATATCGAGTGTTGTTTATAAGTGCAGTAGGTGCAGAGAAGAAGTACGCAGTAGGTGCAGAGAAAAAGTACGCAGTAGGTGCAGAGAAGAAGTACGCAGTAGGTCCAGAGAAGAAGTACGCAGTAGGTGCAGAGAAGTACGCAGTAGGTCCAGAGAACAAGTACGCAGTAGGTGCAGAGAAGTACGCAGTAGGTGCAGAGAAGTACGCAGTAGGTCCAGAGAACAAGTACGCAGTAGGTGCAGAGAAGTACGCAGTAGGTGCAGAGAAGTACGCAGTAGGTCCAGAGAACAAGTACGCAGTAGGTGCAGAGAAGTACGCAGTAGGTGCAGAGAAGTACGCAGTAGGTCCAGAGAAGTACGCAGTAGGTCCAGAGAAGTACGCAGTAGGTCCAGAGAAGTACGCAGTAGGTGCAGAGAAGTACACAGTAGGTGCAGAGAAGTACGCAGTAGTTGCAGAGAAGTACGCAGTAGGTGCAGAGAAGTACGCAGTAGGTGAAGAGAAGTATGCAATAGGTGGTGCAGAGAAGTACGTTTGGACCGCCGCAAACAGTTTTTAACATTTTAAGACAGTCGTGTTGAGCACTTTTAAATTCTTACTTTGTTTCAAGCCTTAAAGACCCGAGACAACAAAAGGAACAATGTTTGAGACTCCCTTGTAAATTACTGAGAAATATCCCTCCATCGCTTTCTTCCACCGTTTCCCTTCTTGTCGTGTGCAAAACCTGCTTGCCGCCATCTTTGCTTTCTGCATTTATGATCACAAAGTCTGCATATATCACCGTTTCAAACCGTCCAACCCACCTTTATCACACCGTCGCCTCCGTCCTCTTTTATATTCCAGGCTCCCAGAGAAGCGCTGGCCAAAAGCGTGCTGGCAGAAGTTCCCTCTCAGCTCGTGGAGTTTTTCAACGTCATGAAGCTAACGCCTCCCAACGCCAACGCCGCTCCCAAACCGGCTGGATCTGTTTGAACATTCAATGACGGCACAACTGGGATGATAATATGGGAAAAGGTGCCAACATCATCTCTCCTGCATATACACCACTTCATGTCACTCCTATAACCTCAGCAGTAGCTAGTTGTCATTTTACAGGCTAAATATGTAGTGCTCCGTATGTGCCAATGCAGTAGCTGTGTAGCAATGCTAATTAGTCATGATGGTACACTGAAACAAAATATCTCTGCTAGTTAACATGTAGCATAAGTGTTAGCAGGTAGCACAAGTGTTAGCAGGTAGCACAAGTGTTAGCATGTAGCACAAGTGTTAGCACAGTGTTCTACATGCTAACACTTTTGCTACATGATAACAAGTGTTATTATGTAGCACAAGTGTTATTATGTAGCACAAGTGTTATTATGTAGCACAAGTGTTATCATGTAGCACAGGTGTTAGCATATAGCACAAGTGTTAGCATGTAGCACAGGTGTTACCATGAGCACAAGTGTTATCATGTAGCACAGGTGTTAGCATATAGCACAAGTGTTATCATGTAGCACAAGTGTCAGCATGTAGCATAAGTGTCAGCATGTAGCACAAGTGTTAGCATGTAGCACAAGTGTTATCATGTAGCACAGGTGTTAGCATGTAGCACAAGTGTTATCATGTAGCACAAGGCATGTAGCACAAGTGTTAGCATGTAGCATAAGTGATATTATAAAGTAGGGTTGTATGTGGTACTTGCAATATACAGTTGTACAGGCATTATTTGTTGTAGAGCGCTAGTGTTTAGGGCTATAATAACAAGTGTGATATCTCATATAGTGGACTTTCATTATATCAAATTCCAATATGCTATGCCTAAAATGCAGTGCGTTTAGTGAATTCTGCTGCGTTCACACTAGCACAACATCAGAATTAAGACTAAACCCAGAACTAAACCAGGACCAGACCAGAAGCTACGATTAGTCCTGGTCAAGTTCTGATCAAGTTTGGCCCAGTTCTAGTCCTTGTATCGCCCTGGTCTAGTCTAGGTTTAGTTCCGATGTGGTTTGTGTGCAACTGTGAACGCGGCAAGACTAAATCGGGATCAAACCAGGACCAAACCAAGTGTGAAAGGCACAGGCTAGTCAAAGTGAATTGAAGTAATAGTATTGATTACCGTAGTTTCTTAGCAGATGTTGACAACCTTACTGGAAGCAAAACTGAGTCTAAACCCAAATATCAGAGCCTCAACAGGATCCAAACCAGGACCAAGGGACTCCTAAAGTAGATTCATTAGAAGCTTGTATTACTGTTACTGTTCTTTTTTAATGTACAATAAGAAAAAGGCTTAAGTTCTGTTTATTCAAAGTCCAAAACTGCCCTATTTACAGTCATTCCATTGACATAAACTCTTATTAGACCAAATGCAAGTGCCCCATACAGCCCTGCCTTCAAAATGCCAGTGTACAAATGTAAAAAAAAACAAATATCTTGTCATTATTTGATATATATATAGCGTGTATTACAATAATTCCTATGCAAAGCTATGGCCAAATACTGCACAATTAACTTCTGCTCTTAATGCTGCAATGCGTTTAATCTAGTGCCACAGTTGAGCTTTTAATGCACAATTTTCTGTTATTTCAATTGCTTCTTATAGAATTGTTTATTGCACTGTGTGCCAAACCCCATTTTTACTCTAGCGGCATTAATATTGGTAAAATATGTTGGAATATGCCTTTTTACGTAGTTTTAAAGCCAAGAAAGCGTCGTTCGTCGTTGCTGTTTGTGTTGAAATCGTGTTCACGTTCTCTCATTGTGCCGTTTGATTTTAATTGTCGTAAATGTGTTTTGTCGGGAAAATAAAAGACCAGCGAGTTCAATTCGAAGGCCACTTTCACACGACACACAAGATGTTTTTAAATCTTTACTTTTATTACATATGTTTTGGTTGGAACATAAATCCTAAAATAATAGAGAAAGCGGGGCGCAAGGAGAAAAAAATAGTTTACTAATGTCAAAATTTTGATCTTGGGACAGAGGCATAAATACAACAAATCTGGATAAAATGAAGAGGAAATACAGAGCCAGCTTGTGGCATAAAAGGTATCACATCACCATGACAGAAATTTGGATTTGTTGAGCTAAAATACCCCCGAATACAGGACATTTCCCAGGAGAAAACACCCAGACCCCCCCTGCATTCTAAACGACACTATAAAGGAGTCCATACACAGAGCCATCCCAATGCCTACAATGCCTTTTTCTATTACCGTGGGTGACAGCAAGGGAGCGCAATTACACGTCTTGCCTCAGGCGCCAAAAGCATTCGGGTCGGCACCGAAAAAAACCCACCACACAATTTCACGTATCATTTTTTAATTCCCCTTGTGCCACTCAGCAGTTTTTAACGCTTGTACTAAACAAACGTCTCATAACCTGTGTCACTTTTGTCTAAACGGGTCAAACTCTCCATTTTGTCTCAGTATTAAAATTGTCATAATTTTGTACAACTTTGTAAGAATGACCTTTCTGCGTTTTGCCTTGTGCTGCAAAATGTATTGAATAAAGCGACCTACTCATACTCGGTCTTTTGTACTGCATTTGCTGCCACCTACTGGGCATTGTCGAAGCCTCCGCTCACGGTTTAGATAGTTTTACACGTGTTTTAGAGGCATTTTGTGCACCAATAATGACAGATAAATAACCAAACAGACCAGGCAATAGTATAAATATATACTTTATTATTAATATCCTAGCAGATCCCTTCAGTTGTCTCTACCATACGAGAGCTTACAGAAAGTCGCCTTTTCTTACAGCGATCGTGTAATTAAATAATACGACAGTCCAATAGGTGGCCGTCAAGTGACATCACAACGTTCATAATTCAGTGGCGGAATCGTGTGTTTTGGGGCTTTCCTGTTGCTCAAAAACCTGATCATACATTTGAAAACAGCGTTCCGTCTGAAATAATTATAACAATTGATTACTAAAAAGTGAATGTCACCTTTTTGGAACATTTTGTACTTTTGTTATTGAATAGTTGTAACTATTTGTGAAGTTTCTCAGTTCATTCAAGTGGTAACAGATCAAAACCGGTCTTTTCTTCAGCCGCACATGAACGCCTTTAACACCGATAAGAGTTCTGCAAACGTTTTTGAAATATATAACATTTCTCAAATTCTGATTATCATTTGAGTACTTTTTGTAGAAGCGTTCGAAATGATGTCGGCCCAATACAGTAACGCTCAAAACCAAGAAAAATACAACAATCAAATCATTTTAGCGAAAGCAGAGGATTCAGTGTGCGTTAACGTTGTCGGGCGAACAGTTTCAGCAGTTACAGGTGGCGTTTACAGTGCTTATGGAGGCTGGTTACATGCGGTGGATGTTGTCATGGTCCATAAACTGCTTGAGGTCGTGCAGATTGTCCCACCACTTGAACAGAAATGTGTCGGCGATGAGGCTGAACCACGGCGTGACCAGGACCTGGTTTTGTTTGGCCTTCCGCAGCAGCTCTTTCAGCTCTTCTTTGCTCACATAACAGTGGCTCTGGATCTCGTTCGGGTCCGGGTTCAACTCCACGTCCTGTCGTCACGAGCAACGAGCCGGAAAACGAGCAAAACGACACAAAATGACTGTTTTAGAGGTTCACAATCGAACAAGAAAGCAGATTAGTATGAAAATCAGTGGTGGAAAATGTGCGAAAATGTACATTTTACTGTGGATACTTTTTACTTCTACTTCTCTACATTTGAGAGCAGGTGTATGTACTTTGAACAACGAAAATATATATTTTTTTAATATGGGTTGAGACCTGCTAAAATCGTTGTGGGGTTTATTATTAACACCGTTTTGAGTTCAATTTCTTTGAGGAAAAACGACAAATGACCAGAAAAATTAAGAAATTGATTGAGTCGTTTCCAGTTACCAAAAATCCGCACAATTCTGTATCAAGAGCACTACATTTAACTCCTAAAAAAACTAATGTTTTTATTTTTTACTCCAAATGTGCATTTTAAAAAAGTGAATTCTTTAGCTGGTTTTGTACATGATACTTTTATTTGAGTCGTTTTTGTGCTGCTGTATCTGTACTTTTACTTCTTTCACCACTGCTAAAAGACTACTGTATTTTCCGCATTATAAGTAGCACCTTTTTTCATAGTTTTGGCCGGGGTGCGACTTATATACTTGTACTCCGGAGCGACTTATGTGAGATTATTTCTTATTTTCACACTTGCAACTGCATTTCATACTTCAGTGCGACTTATGTTTATTTTTCTCTATCATGCATTTTTTGGCTGGTGCGACTTATAGTCCGGAAAATACGGTAATTCGTTTTAAATGGTGCTCAATTTGGCTGCCATTTACCAAACCCACAATTAGACATGCATAAAATGATAAAAGTAAGACAACTGTGTACAAATAGTAAGACTTGTGCAGCACCTTTTGCATGAAAAGGATGTAGTCGATCTCGTGTTCGCCCCAGACGCCATCGGACTGGGCTTTGTAGTGGATTCTCGTCAGGTACGTCATCTCTTCCGGAGGGACCTGCAACGAGTCGGCGATCAGTACAATTTTATTGCCACGGCATTTGCTTCATTTACTAAAAGCATTGTTAAAATATGCCGGACCTGTGCCATTGGGATGCCCAGCTCGGCCTCCAGTCTCCTCTGAGCAGCTCGCCTCACCCCGATGGCCTCGGCCTCCTCCAGCTCAGACGCCATGTGCAGCGGGTGACTGCAGCACGTGTTTGTGAAGCAGCCTGAACACGCCACAATTACAAACAAACAATACAATAAGTAAGTAAATATATATATATATTTTTTTAAATTATACTTCTGTAACTAATCTGTGTTGCAACATGGAATTTCCCCATTGTGGGACAAATAAAGGTTATCTTATCTTAAATATGTATATTTTGTTTTTAAATATATATAAACATTTTTGAAAATAGAAACGTAGAACAAAGAACGCAACCAAAGAGTAAAACAAAAATTATAAAAATACTAATAATAAAAGGCACAATGACAAAAATAAAATTACGACAAAAATCCAATTTTTCAGATAAAAATCACCAAGTGACGAATAAAACTAGAGAAAACAGGGAAAATAAATGAAGTTATAATTCATTCAACTAAAGATTTAGTTTATTTTATAGCTGCATATGGAAAGTATATGCAGTCAGTGGTTCAAACTAGTCTTAATTGTCTTATCTTTGCATGTAAAGAGTCTGAGTGTCCAGAAAAGTCTTATGAAGAATTATAATTAAATGTTTTTACTTTCACCCTCTCGTTTTCTAACATTATTTGTTATGAAGTAATAATATTGGTTTTCGTAGGTGCCAAATGTCTAGTCGGGGAGACCACCACCTTAATCAGAATTTTGTCTTCATCGTTTTGACTTGATATTTATGATAAAGTGTTGTCATTAGGTGTTACAAATACACTCTTAAAATAGACAATAACTTTAACTCATCTTAAATATACTGATCATATTTCACCCAAACACTCACGATATGAAGTTACTGACCTGGAAAAGTAATTTTGGCGTCCGACCTCTGTTGTAGGAGAAGCTTTTCTTCACTGTTGAAAATAAAGACGCTGAAAGCCCTGTGCAACAAACCTGCAAAAGACGTATTAAAACAGGACACGTTTAGTTCACATTTAGTTCACCGACACTGGTTTAAGACGTTGTCATTTACCTTTGTCGATGTTGGAGTTGAGGTGGCAGTTCTTTTTAGTGTCGGCGCCGATCTTCTGGTCGTTTTCGTCGATTAAGATGCACATTTCCGCCAGAAGCTGCACCTGTTTCTCGTCCAAATGGTCCGTGGTGATTTCAGGCATTTTGACCGAGGATCTTCTCACTCCACTGCCAACAACAAAACAGACGTTACAGAGATGGATATGAAAAAAAGTGTGCATGAGTAATCAGTGTTTCCCATTAACAGAGGAGACGATGGTGCCCCCCCCCCCCAAAGCGCCCCCATAGTCTAAGAGCAAGGAGAACAACAGTTTTATTAAATATACTGGTTAAAATATGGATAGTCTCCGTACAAACCTGTGGAAACAATGACAAGGTACTTTACATATGGTTTAAGGGGTTCCTTTTCATCCTGACTAAAGGTTTTGAGTTCAAGCCTGAGTTTAAATAGTTTAGTATAATAATTTTATGTGTATATTATTTTATGATTCAACTTGACCTTTGTTTAGCAAAGATCAGCACAATTCCTCACCACATTTAACGCTTTAACAGTTCAACATTCGTGTAAAACGTTTCGTTAAAGACTTTTTACTTGTCAAATACATTTTTAAACAGGTACTTTTACTATAGTATTATATAGATTTGTTTTATGGGCAACTTCACGTTACCCTTCAACTACTTTGCTCCTGTAGCTTTATATGTACCCGTACTTTTACTTCAGAAACAAAATGTAGTATTTCTTCATTCATTGTCAGATTTGCAGGTTAAAATGACATAAATTGACTATGTTATAAATGTGTTGTGTCAAAGTGGCATCACCAGTAAACACAGACTGCTAGCTTCCCTTAGCTCAGTCCTCAATAACAGGCTTATCTCTGACACTCTGATCACTTAACATTTCAAAATGACAGTGCAAACTTGCACGGAGAGACGCTCACGCACCTGCAGATTGTCCCGGACGGTATAAAGTTGTGTTTCGGCGCAGCGCGGCTCCAAAACGACGCGTTTTTTGCGCAAACGGCGCGTGGTTTTAGCAGACGGGTGACGTCACAGGAGAACGACCGAAGTCCCGCCCATAAGACCATCACGTGACCACAGCGCGAAGCCAATGGGGAGCCGGGTGAAGGGTGGACGTGCGGAAGACCCGGAGCGGAGTGGAACAAGAGGGACACGGACTGGGACGGGCGCTGGACAAAGGGGAAAAGTCAATAACAGAAACAGAAATAGAAATCAATCATTATTAAATTCTAAATATCGTATAAATAGCGGTTAATGTTTCCCACGAACGTTGAAAATTGTTGCCTCTCCGTGGACTAGCAGCAAAATATATGTCTGACATGGTTTTCTTTATTATAGTATTATAACGACAATAAAAATAAAGAATAAAATAATAAAACAAAAGAGCAATACAATAACATAACAAAAATACTCCCACACCCCACAAAAAAATTACAAAATTACATTCATGCATCAAAAGGAAACAGACAAATAAATAAATATATAAATAAAGAAGATTGTGTCTGTTTCTTTGTACATTTCGATGATAGTGACTGGTTTTATCCATCGCAGCGTGACATGTTCGTGCCATATGAACCTTGCCCAGAGTCTCTGTATTGTGAAGTATTTTGTACTCTAGTTTGTATTTGTTTTTATCGTTGTAAAGTGTTTTGTACGTTTTTTTTATGAATGGTGCTTTACAAATGAATCTTGATTGATTAATTAAGCTGTGCGTACGACAGAAAGGATTATATCTGCACTTTTCAGTCAATTATATCATGGTTATTTATGTTTTCACTTCAAACACATCTGTCCTTTTCTGTCATGATGAGCGCTGCAGGATTGACCGTATCTGACACCAACTTTTCTGATGGAGGGAACTGCCACCTGCTCCGTCTCCATGGAGATGTTATTGTTTTGCCAGGGATGTTCCACAAAGAGCATTAAACATGTCTTGCATTTATCTAATTGTATTTAAAAGTGTTGCTCAGAAATACCTTGAAAGACGTGCATTATTGAGTGGACTCGGCTCATCCGGTAATAGAAAAGCTTTAAAAACATTGAGTGTCTGATCGGGATGTCACAATTACTGCGACTGTGACCAAACAACAGTGAAATCTTTAATTTTCTTTAATTCCCTGCATTTACATGTCACTGTTCCTCAAGTTTGCGAGCGTCTTTACAAAACAGAACTTTCCAAAAGACAAGATAAAGTTAAATGTGACAAAAACAGCCAGATAAAAACAAGTTATTAACATTTAGGAATATTTTGGGCTGTATATTGACGAAAAATACTTATTTCTTCAACTAAAATGGTGACTATTATTATTTTTTTGGTTGTCACGAATATATTGTGACCTGAATAATCACATGTATCAATTAATATTGACATCCCTAATGTTTGCAGTCTTTTAAAAGCTTTTTGGGGTTATGTAAATTATTGTATGCCTTATTTCAATAGAAAAAAATCCATAGCTAACAGAGGCTGGAGTCTGGCTGCACTACTGCCCCGTTCCAGTGGATCTTGCGCCACATATCCCAGTAAACCCGGGCTGTCAACACGCCATCGGACCATCGCGCCACCAGCTCCTGATAAGTACCTCCAAAGTACGCACGGTCTCACTCACGCACGACTCCCAGACAGAGACGCAAAGACTGTGCACTTACTCTCACGCCAATCCCGACGTATCGGCCGCAATCTGCGCTTTTAACGCCGCCTGTTCCTCTCAAAACGCGCTACCGTCAGCGAGCATGAAACAGCAGCAGGGCCTCCGCCGGCGTGACTTTACGTCTCACCCGATTGGTCAAAAAACGCAAACGTCACCCACCGAATGCGGAAGTGATTGCTCGGAATATGCGATGTGTCAAAATATTTCAACAACAAAAATAATATTCCCCGCATAATTTGTCCATATTTTATAATCGCAGCACCACACACGCCGAAACACCCATTTTTAATCCAGTATTTGTTAAAAATACTATTTGATTTGTATTTTTGAGGCTACTTACAGTGAAGGCGGTGCTTGCTAGCGCTCGCTAACTGGGCTAATTTCACTTTTTACATTTCATTCGTGGTTTTTCGTGTTGTCAAAAAGGCTTATACTGTGATTGGTGAGTGTTTTAACCCTCTTACTTTATAAATGATGCCGTATATACATTTAAAATGCAACAATATTCACATCCAAGCACGGCTATCGTCAATCAAAGTACATGTTAACCTTGTGCTATCTATAGTTTGCCCGGCATGTTTTGTTTATTTCTATTTAAGGTACATTTATAACCTCAGAAGTGACATTGAACGTGTTGTTTTGTGTAATATTATACTGTGTCCGTTCACAGAGCTGTCAATCCCACAGTAATTACTTTGATGCATGATACGAGTCGAGATAGGACAGGAAATGCATATTCAAAGGAGCAATTACAACCTTTACAACCTTTACATCCCTGCACTCTTTTGTTATGGGCTTGTCACAAAGATAAACTGGTCTAGTTGGAGGGGGAAACATTTACATGCATTTCTTCTTAAGAGGAGCTTGTAAAACGAGTTGTGTTGTATTTTCATTGTGTGCAAAGTCATTGAGGATTGTTATAAAGAGATTAAACGTGACTAAAGTAGGAATGTGTGGATGGTACTTATGAATGCCTTCAGATTACTAGTACATGACTGTGGACATTTATTACCATTCATTATACATACGTTCTGATGAAAAATGAATCAGATTTAACCGCTGTGCACTTGTTTTTACTCTGTTTATTATGGATGAAGTTACTACAACACAATGCAGTGTGTATACAATGTTTGGATTGCTTTGGCTGGGTTTTGTTCGTTTAAATTGTGGAGAAAAGATGAGCTGAAACTGAAACTCTCACACTCCAGTAAGTAAAGTGTTGGTTTCAAGGACAACAACGGCCGGTGATACTTAAGCCCCAGTCAAACATACAGCCTGACCCGGGAACTTACCTAACATTTGGCCTGTTAAGGGTCACGTGTGAACAAAGCCAATAGTGAAACGACTGGGGAAGGTGAAAATGTGTGGATAACCCAAATAATATCCCTATAAAATCTACAGCTCATTACATCATATTAGGCAACAGTTATTTTACACTGTCCTATTTTTAAACATGTGTAAAAATGTCACTTTTAACCCAAATGTCAAGTATAAATAAGTGTTTCTTTGGGTAGTTTTTGTTCGTCACACATGGGGAAATTTGGGTGTTACAACGCAGTAGATACAGAGGAAAAGGACAGATTATAGGAAGTTTCAAAAAAACACTCTTAATAGAAGATAAACAAAACAAAAAACTCTTATTAACAAAACTCCTCTCATATCTTTATAGGAAATGGAGGAGATAGAAATAAAATAATAATAAAATAAAGTAAAGTAAAAATAGCTAGCATAAGACTAAATAATACTAATACTAATGGTAAGTAAACACTCTATTTACATCAGTTATATAACGGAGCATTATGAAATTTAAGTTAATATTAAATCAATGCAAATGAAAATATTTCTCGTCAAAATGTTCATGCGGAGCAGCAATAGCGACAATACATGTTGCAAACTGGGTATAACACTTTCCTGTTTATGTATGTTGTATCCTTAAATCACTTGTAATATGACTCTGCACTCGATGTTTTTGTTATCTGTCTTCAACCAAGTGTAAAACTCGCTCCCTTTCCCCGTCAGATATACGTCAGCAGTCGCTTCGAGTGCCCGGCCCTTTGTTTACCTGTCGAGTGGCTGAGGTGTGCGGCGGGCGTGGCCTAGCGCAGCGGAGATGCCAGTGGAGGGCGGGACCAGCGGCGGCTCGGCTTCGGCCTCTCGACACCCGAAACAGAAGCGCAAAGCTCACAGTCTGTCCATCCGGAGAACCAACAGCACCGAGGACCGGCCGGTGGGGACGCACCGCGGAGACATGCTGGACGGACAGGTATTTACACACTATATAGTATTATTTTACACACAATACTGCACGTTTAAGATGAATCGTACTGACCTTAACTTAAAGAAGAGACGCGTTGGACAGGTGTGCTATTGACACTGGAATTATTTAAACATATTGTTTTACGTATGTGGACATAGACTGGGTGTGTGGCTAGATGTTATTTACTTAGCTCTTGTATTGTTTTAAAGGGTTATTTTGCATGTGAGATCGTGTAGACATTAAACACATACACATTTTAGATTAATAATTCCAATTTAAAAGAAGACACATGTGTGGTGTATGTTATTTACTCCAGTACCATTTATGGAAAGGGTTATTTTACACATAGCATAGATAATGCTAATTTCACTTTATTTTAGGGTAGTCATACTCCCCTAAACTCAAACAAACAAATAGAACATGCTGGACAGTATTTATTTACTGAATTGGTTATAGACAACACGAAGAATGATTCCTTAGAAAATGTTCATAACTTCCACTTGAAAAAGTTGCTGAGAGAACGCCAGATTCGTGACGTGCTCTTAAGAAGCCAAATTCAAAACACGCATTCATTTACATGTTTATTTACATAAAAATGAATATGTATTTGTTAAGAAACGGCCTCTGAACTTTCAAATATGGGCTCCAGCGGACAAGTGACTCTGAGATGGAGCGAGGAGGGAAAAGTGAACGAGGAAGTCACAGATTATCACTGTTTTACAACTTCCTCTACAGCGATTGAACACACATGAGCCCACCCAGTGGAAGTGAAGTCAACGACTGACTGAGCTTTCATCACTCTCGTCCAAGACGAGTGCCTCTGGTCATGGGGGGTGACGGGGGAGTGACAGGGAGCTGACAGGGGGCTGACAGGGGGCTGTTGAGTGGGTTTATAACAGTGGCCCACACTGACGGCCTCGGACGGTCAAGAAGTATGTTTTTGCTTATGCTCTATATCACGCCCGTATCCACTATTCTTTTAATAGTAAACAATATGTTAATATATAAAACTTACATTCATTGTTTGCAATATAAGAGTAATATTATTCTAAAACAGAATTTCTGTGAGTTCTCTTGACTGTAGGATTTGATCTTCCAGAAGAAGAACACAGTTTGTCAATGCCAAAGACCTAAAGTATAAATGTGTGCACAAGAGCTTCATGGACGAGGCCCAGCACTGTTCACTGACTCATGTTTGACATGCGGTACAAACTGCTGTTTTATTCACTTTTGTCTATTGAGTATTTTCTTGCTGGTATTTGGTGTGAGACGTTTGAGCTCCTGCTTTAGTTCTTTTACACTTCAAAGACAATGCTACACATTTTTTCTGCACAAGCAACTAGCAAATGGCAAAGACCACAAGTATTTAGAAAATAGAATGTCCTGTGCAAAGTAACTAAAAGAATGTGTTTTTAAAGAAAAAGCTGGTTTTACCTGTAACTTAGACAAACAAAACCCAAAAACTCTGACATGCATGGGATTCTTCTATCAGTTTATCAATTCATATCATGTTTTGCGCTCTCTGAACAGAATTGTACTTTTTGAACATATATCACAAATCCAAACACAAATGAGAGTTCCGCCTTAACTCATAAACTTTACAGACGCGACATGCTGAACACACATGTAGTTACAGCATGAATTATAAACGAGGCTATTTTATACATGTAATCACAGATAAGGCACATTTTAGATTTTAATCACTTACAAAGAACAAAGATGGGGCTTGGATTACATTTATATTCTCTTAATTTTAAACACATTTACCGCACGACCTGTACATTTGGCACAAAGTATTCCCCACATACATAGGGAGGATACATTAAGTCGGTCCTGATTTGAAGAAGCCAAACCAACTTTATTGTCAACAACAGCCTCAGCAAAACCTCTGTTTCAATGACTTTTGACTTAAAACTGAAACTCAACTTAAAGTATGAGGTTTTGAGCTTTTGAGCTTCAACGTTTTGACTGAAGCACCAATAAAAAACACAAAACACTGCCATTGCTACACAGAAAGAGTTAAAAATCTGTGCAATCGTTTTTCAAAGGCCGGTGCTTCTAAACCCGCGCTGACCTTGAACGTGACGGGTCGGATCACTCTTAGAAACACCGGATCCCCTTTTTGTTCTGCGACTCTTCTCCCGTCACAAAAGCGGTTTCTTTGCGTGTAGTATCTGGCCGAGCTGCCGCCGCCGCCGCTGCAGCGCGAGCCGGTCGAGCAGCATGCTTTCATCTTTTGTGTCTCCGCGATTATGAGCACGAGTCTGTAACGATCCAACTCGTGCTTCTGGGTTTTCTTTCTCGACGCCGTGTATTATGTTTGAAACTGTTCATGCAAATCGGAGGAAATGTAGATTGGACGTCTTCAGTTGAGGCCACAAACTGTCAACGGCGTTGGGCAGTTTGTTTGGTCAAGGATGGGAGAAGAGGACGACGTCGCGTTTGTGCAGAATGTACGGTTTGTTTGGACGTTTTAATCCGCCGTGTTTGTAACATCGACCTCTCGTGAAAACTGAGAAAATATGTGGTTGTCAGAAGACTTGTCGGTTGAATATTTGTAGAAAGAAAATGAAACGGAGCCGGTAAACTCCAAATATCTGTAATAAAAGTTTGTTTGGTTAAGTGCATATGATCTGGGAGTCGCCTTGAGCTTTCTCGACAGCTTTCTGTGTATTTGAAGCAGTAATTATGTCTGCAATTTCTAATTTGTCGCTAATTTTATCAGCTGAAAGTGGATAAATGACAGATGTTATTGCTTTGTCTGTGGTGCATGTATTCAGTCGCCTCTCCACAGTTTAAACATTTACTTATAGAGCGTAGTTCGTACACAAAGCAAAAAAAGGCCAAGAAAAGACGCGTAAAAACAAAAAAATACTGAATTTACTTTGAAAGAGAAGAGTTTAATACGACATAAGGTGGAACAAAGCAATAACAGCTTCATAGAAATGAGCAGAGCCTTTGTTACATAAGATAAGATATTCCTTTATTCTCCCACATGGGGAAATTTCATTGGTGCAACGCAGGAAGATACATAATGCACCTTCAACTGATGTTATGATGTTTTGGACGTGAGTGGCGTCGCTGTACGTAATCGCGTGTACGTTAAGCGCCTGTACGTAATCGTGTGTACGTTAAGCGCCTGTACGTAATCGCGTGTACGTTAAGCGCCTGTACGTAATCGTGTGTACGTTAAGCGCCTGTACGTTAAGCGCCTGTACGTTAAGCGCCTGTACGTTAAGCGCCTGTACGGAATTGTGTGTACGTTAAGCGCCTGTACGTAATCGTGTGTACGTTAAGCGCCTGTACGTAATCGTGTGTACGTTAAGCGCCTGTACGTTAAGCGCCTGTACGTAATCGTGTGTACGTTAAGCGCCTGTACGTTAAGCGCCTGTACGTAATCGTGTGTACGTTAAGCGCCTGTACGTTAAGCGCCTGTACGTTAAGCGCCTGTACGTAATCGTGTGTACGTTAAGCGCCTGTATGTAATTGTGTGTACGTTAAGCGCCTGTACGTTAAGCGCCTGTACGTTAAGCGCCTGTACGTAATCGCGTGTACGTTAAGCGCCTGTACGTAATCGTGTGTACGTTAAGCCCCTGTACGTAATCGTGTGTACGTTAAGCGCCTGTACGTTAAGCGCCTGTACGTAATCGTGTGTACGTTAAGCGCCTGTACGTAATCGTGTGTACGTTAAGCGCCTGTACGTAATCGTGTGTACGTTAAGCGCCTGTACGTAATCGTGTGTACGTTAAGCGCCTGTACGTTAAGCGCCTGTACGTTAAGCGCCTGTACGTTAAGCGCCTGTACGTAATCGTGTTTACGTTAAGCGCCTGTACGTAATGCGCCTGTACGTTAAGCGCCTGTACGTTAAGCGCCTGTACGTTAAGCGCCTGTACGTAATCGTGTGTACGTTAAGCGCCTGTACGTTATGCGCCTGTACGTTAAGCGCCTGTACGTTAAGCGCCTGTACGTAATCGTGTTTACGTTAAGCGCCTGTACGTAATGCGCCTGTACGTTAAGCGCCTGTACGTTAAGCGCCTGTACGTTAAGCGCCTGTACGTAATCGTGTGTACGTTAAGCGCCTGTACGTTAAGCGCCTGTACGTAATCGTGTGTACGTTAAGCGCCTGTACGTTAAGCGCCTGTACGTTAAGCGCCTGTACGTTAAGCGCCTGTACGTAATCGTGTTTACGTTAAGCGCCTGTACGTAATCGTGTGTACGTTAAGCGCCTGTACGTTATGCGCCTGTACGTTAAGCGCCTGTACGTTAAGCGCCTGTACGTTAAGCGCCTGTACGTAATCGTGTGTACGTTAAGCGCCTGTACCTGTACGTTAGCGCCACAGTATACTAAACTATGAACTGTTTCTCCATGGAGACGAGCACGTGACACCATCTGGTCAAGGTACAGGTCAGATCTGTGGAGAGAGAGGGAGAGTGCAAGTTTTACAAGGCTTTTTGCTGTTGCAAAAAACACGGCAAAATGTTTAATTCCGTAATGTGGAACATTCTTGGCAAAGTTTTTTCTTTTTAAAATTTGATAACATAAAACAACAAAAACATACAAAAAACAAACTGACCAATGCAAAGAACGTGAGCAAGACAAAATAAATGTATATAATTTTTAAAGTCATTATATTAAAAGAGAAATATAATAATACAGTAATGATAATAATAATATTTAAATTATATAGATTCATAATAAAGATAAATAAACAAAAGAGAAATAAATAAAAAGATAGAAAATTAATAAAAAACAATAAAAATAGACAAACAGGGGTTCCAGGAGAAAAGACACAGAGTGAAGCTTTAATTTGACTTCACTGTTTGAATGTACTTTTTACATCACTTGGACACAAAAGTACAGAAACAAATAGTTATTGTAGACAATGTGCGACGTGTTTGGCTAAATCCTGGAAAGAGGGATAATTGAGCTCTTCAGAATGATCCGGTTCAACATTTGTGCGGTTTTTGCTTTTGTGCGTTTGCCGTGAAAATGTCGTGTAACCGACGCTCGCCGAGGGAAACACGACCCGTCTCGCTCGCCGCTTCAGGATGTCACTTTCCCTGCTCCACTTTGGGCCTCGGAAAGAGCTCGCCTTGCAGCCCCGCCCCCTTCGCCTCATCAACTTTTAATACGGATGTGGACGGGTCTTTTCAGCGCGCCTTTTGTGTCGCCGCGCCGACGCACTCGCTGTTCAAACGCACTGACCCCTCCCACCCGCTGACCCCTCCCACGCCGCGCTGGGATGGAAATGTCACGTCGAGTGTGGAATATGACATAAAACCGATCATTATTTATTTAACGGTGACGATTATTTTCACGTAAATGCTCTTGTTTTACCCTTAAATGGAAACGCTGGACTATGTAATAATAATACTGTAAATTATGGCTGGGAATCGCCGGGTTCCGCACGATTCGACGCAAAACACGGATCATGATGCGATAATATTGCGCTAATCGATAAATCGCTCGTGGTATTCGTCGTGCACGATTTATTGTTTTGATCTACGACCTGCGCAAACTTTAATGAAAATGCACTAATTTTGAAACAATAACTGACTAACAAACTGTAAAAAAAAATCTTTATCTAAACAAGCAACAAAATTGTAGCGTTTGTCACAAAATAAGTCATTAAATTACAGAAGAAATTACACACAGAAATATGTATCGATACAGCAGGCCGTGATATCAATACTGTATCACGATATATTGATATTTTGGCACATTCTTACTGTAAATTAAATTGAAGTGTAATTTAATTGTGTCTTTTTATCCACTGCCGAGGCTCAATTACGCCATTTTAATTATTTGTTGGTCAATAGTTGAAGCCCATGGAGGTTCAATAAATACATTTGCCTTTAATTTGTCCCGTACACTTCAAATATTAAGAGTTTAACTAAGACTATGTGGTAACTAATGTCAATAATATGTAGTTATCAGTCACTTTCACATTTAAAACCTTTGATTTGATAATTGGTTTAATAACTTAGCAATAATCCTTTCACGATGATTACGATATTGACAATGAAAGATGGAATCATATTTTATGCTTTGTGTTGTGTTCATTAATTATAGTATAAGACTTCAGCTTAACTTGAATACTTCTTATTACTTATTAAAGTGTTTCATTCAGCATTTTATTTGTTGTATATTGAGTAGAGTTTACAGGGATGATCAGGGTTATTATATCAAGTAGTTCAATATTACACTTTCCTGTTTCAATCATTTCAAAAACACTTCAAAAAATGTACTACGAGCCCTGAGGTCATTAGTTTCCTCCATAAACTTTTTTCAATATCGTTTTTTTCTGCCTAAATCCCTTGTTCTAAAACCAACATTCAGAATTGAAATACATTTACACGTGTTTTTTAGTAAATAATTATGTTCTCATTGCCTTAAATTCCCCCGTGTTTACATTTTCCAAGCGTTCTCCGGTTGTTTGTGCTGATTAGCTCTTTGAATGCCGTCATTATGAGCAGTGTTTCCACCAACAGGATTTAGAGCGACGCTAAGCAGCTTTCAAAGAATAAGAGCAGTTTGCAAATGAAGCCTTCGTTATACAAAGTGTGTTGACATGTGGCACTGACGGGAGCAGACGGGAGCAGACGGGAGCAGGAAGGAGCAGGAAGGAGCAGGAGGGAGCAGGAGAGAGCAGGAGAGAGCAGGAAGGAGCAGGAAGGAGCAGGAAGGAGCAGGAGGGAGCAGGAGAGAGCAGGAGAGAGCAGGAAGGAGCAGACGGGAGCAGACGGGAGCAGGAAGGAGCAGGAAGGAGCAGGAGAGAGCAGGAAGGAGCAGGAAGGAGCAGGAAGGAGCAGGAAGGAGCAGGAGGGAGCAGGAGGGAGCAGGAGGGAGCAGGAAGGAGCAGGAAGGAGCAGGAAGGAGCAGGAAGGAGCAGGAAGGAGCAGGAAGGAGCAGGAAGGAGCAGGAAGGAGCAGGAAGGAGCAGGAAGGAGCAGGAGGGAGCAGGAGGGAGCAGGAAGGAGCAGGAAGGAGCAGGAAGGAGCAGGAGAGAGCAGGAGAGAGCAGGAGAGAGCAGGAGGGAGCAGGAGGGAGCAGGAAGGAGCAGGAAGGAGCAGGAAGGAGCAGGAGGGAGCAGGAGGGAGCAGGAGGGAGCAGGAGGGAGCAGGAGGGAGCAGGAGGGAGCAGGAGAGAGCAGGAGAGAGCAGGAGGGAGCAGGAGGGAGCAGGAGGGAGCAGGAAGGAGCAGGAAGGAGCAGGAGAGAGCAGGAGAGAGCAGGAGGGAGCAGGAGGGAGCAGGAGGGAGCTGATAGGAGTAGGAAGGAGCTGACGGGAGCAGACGGGAGCAGACAGGAGCACAGACCTGTCAGACACAGACTTTCACACTCGTTGATGTGACAGACTTTGTCTGTGATGGTGAATACTAGGATTTTAAAATGGAGGTAAGTTTAGTTTAGTTTATTGCTAAATAAACGTAAATGTAAAGTTATATATTATTTATTATAATTTGTGTGCTTGGTTTACGATTATTATTTCGATATCAACATGCGCTGGCTCTGTATTTTGTGTTATTTTTTTAATTATTATTTCATATGTGCCTTATACTGATGGTTTAGTCCTGGTATAGTCGTGGTTTAGTCCTGTTTTAGCCCAGGTTTAGCCCTGGTTTAGCCCTAGTTTAGCCCTGGTTTAGCCCTGGTTAAGCCCTGGTTAAGCCCTGGTTTAGCCCTGTTTTAGCCCTGGTTTAGCCCTAGTTTAGCCCTGGTTTAGCCCTGGTTTAGCCCTGGTTTAGCCCTGGTTAAGCCCTGGTTAAGCCCTGGTTTAGCCCTGTTTTAGCCCTGGTTTAGCCCTAGTTTAGCCCTGGTTTAGCCCTGGTTAAGCCCTGGTTAAGCCCTGGTTTAGCCCTGTTTTAGCCCTGGTTTAGCCCTGTTTTAGTCCTGTTTTAGCCCTGGTTTAGTCCCTGGTTTAGTCCCTGTTTAGTCCCTGTTTAGTCCCTGGTTTAGTCCCTGTTTAGTCCCTGGTTTAGTCCCTGGTATAGTCGTGGTTTAGTCCAGGTTTAGCCCTGGTTTAGCCCTGGTTTAGCCCTGGTTAAGCCCTGGTTTAGCCCTGTTTTAGCCCTGTTTTAGCCCTGTTTTAGTCCTGGTTTAGCCCTGTTTTAGTCCTGTTTTAGCCCTGGTTTAGTCCCTGGTTTAGTCCCTGGTTTAGTCCCTGGTTTAGTCCCTGTTTAATCCTGGTCTTGTCCTGGTTTAGTCCCAGTCTTGATGTGTGGATTGTGTCATTACTTTATCATCTTCTCTTCAGTAAACGACAGATCACAGACAGACAATCATTTTTGAGGCTTTATATTTATCGTTTGCACATTTTACTTTCTTGGATAAGATTTGAGCTGTAAACGACTGGTCCGACTCATTATAGATACAAACTACTATTAAACTGTTTCATTCTGCTGAGTATCCATCGCATGTCGTGTTTTTAAGGATATTTACTGCATTTGGAATAGAACTACTTTAGTCATTATGTCAGTGGCGTAAATTAGTTTATTGTTTATCATGTTTATTATCAGTATATCGCACTTTACACTGTGTAATTATGACTAGGAAACATGGGTAATATTTTCTTGGTAATGATGTGAAAACTGTTGAAAAACCCTGTGCTGTGAAGTAAAATAAGAAAGAACAAAAATGAAACCCCACAAATGGAAAGAAGATGAATAATATGCAGTATATTTAAACTTTGATGTTCCGTCCGTCTCCTCTAGGACTCCAAGCTGCCCATCGCCTTACGGAACAACCTCCTCGACCTTTTCGGACAAATCGAAAGAGAGTTTGAGAATCTCTACATTGAAAACATAGAACGTGAGTATTAAGTCAGCGGCGGACGATGTTTTGTTACTAAAGTAAAAGTATAAGCAGCAGAAACGAGGGATTACTCCAGTGAAAGGAAAAGTATCACTATTTAAGTGAAAGTATTGAAGTACCTGTTCAAAAATGTACTTTAAAGTGACGTGCGGCAGGTTTTTAAGGTTTTCTAATTTTTACTTTATTTGATGTATTTATACATGTTGTACATATAAATATTAGTTTTATACCAATCGAGCAGGTATTTGTGGAGAAAACTTTGATAAATCTGTAGAAAATGACAGGACGTGACATCACACTCATTCCAGTCAAAGTTTATGCAGAATTTACACAAACTACTTTTTTAACTCTATAAAAATTAATTCAACAAAATAAAGTCACTTTTATATATTTCCTTTTTGTCAAATAAAAAAAAATCGTGTCATTAGATTAGTTTTGGTGTTTTCTGGGTAATTTCCTAGTGTGATGTCATCAATTACAAACAGGAAGTGAAATTATAAACATAAAAATTTGCTTTTCTTTAATAAAATTTGTATAATTTTTTTAGCAAAATTGAAAATATATTGATCTTAACTGCATTTTAGTTCAGTGAGTCGTCCGACCTGTAGAGGGCGCTGAACTTTGAGAACTAATCAAGGGTGTAATTTTTATTTATTTATATATATATATATTATTTAATACAATATTTTGACTTTCCACCACTGTGTTACACAACATATTGCACCAAAATTAAGTCAAATTTCCACTATACATTCCAAATGGACACTGTTGTTACGCTGCGTTCACAGTGCGTCGGGAGATCGAGTCTCTGAACGAGCGTCTGACCGGAGATGGACAAGCGGTGGACGGAGCAGATCCGAGCAAAGGCGCGCTTAAAGCCAAAGGTGAACGACACGTGATCCAAACATTTCATCAGAACTCCACTGTAGTTTGTTTAGTTTGTTTACCCAGGTTTTCCCGTGTAGTGTTAAAGGTACACTATGTAACTTTTGTGGTGGAAGATCCTCCAATTGCACCTTTAAATGACGCGCATTACACTTTTGTCAGTTTTGAACTAAAGTGACAGAAGTACCGTATTTTCCGGACGATAAGTCGCAACTTTTTTCATCACACTTGTAACTGCATTTCATTCTCCAGTGCGACTTATATATGTTTTTTTCTTCCCAATTATGCATTTTCTGGCTGTTGCGTGTTATAGTCCGGAGAATACGGTAGATTATAATTTTATATTTAGCTCATTTTAAACCGTAATATTGAGATGAAACGGCTTGATGATAGAAACAGGTCCACCCACTTCCTGTTCAGAACTGCCAAGCCTCGCCTCTTCACAGTGATAAGCTCCGCCTCTTCACAGTGACAAGCTATATGACATTGTACAACTCTACATGTGTCACTTGGAGACTTGCAGAAATTCAGGGATGTGGGTGTGGCTAGGGGGTAGGTGAAAATGGGAATTTTCTGAGCGCTGTAGCCGCAGTTGCAGTACAAAACGAGATTAAGTCAAAACACGATCGATCAAAATACAACTTTGAGTGAACTATAGACAAAGACACACTGATGATACGAGGTTAATAACTAATTACAGTTGAATTTTGCACACAAAAAAAATCTTCAAAGTATAGTTAAACGTGACATTTTTTAGGCACAAATTGCGAACTTTGTATTTAAATTTAGCTCAGACAAAACAGGGGAGATTAAGCGCTGGTTAGTGACTTTTTGAGAAGCAACATTTTTTGTTTTTTTTTAAAATGCAAAAATATAATATACCGTATTTTCCAGACTATAAGTTGCACCATAGTTCATAGCTTTGGCCGGGGTGCGACTTATACTTATATACTTATACTCCGGAGCGATTTATATGTGATTTTATTTGTTATTTTCACATTTGCAACTGCATTTCATACTCATTTCTCATAGTTTTTTTTCTTCTCTATTATGCATTTTTGGCTGGTGCGATTTATACTCTTGTGCGACTTATAGTCCAGAAAATACGGTAATAAAATACTATAGATAAAAAACAGTCATTTGAACGGCACAGTTTATTTATTGTAGATTATGTCAAAATCTCATCGCTTCTTCTTGACTAATAAATGCTTGAATTTTACTGTAGTTTCAGTCTATTCTTAGGTTTTATTATCGTTTGATCATGTTTGCAGTTCTTAATGCGCAGATTGCACCGTTTCACAGTAGAATAAATGTGTTTATGTCTTTATTTGTGTCGCAGCGAGCCACAGCACGAGCCAACTGTCGCAGAAGCTAAAGACCACGTACAAAGCCTCCACCAGCAAGGTATGAAGTCTGTTTTATACACTTATCTCACCTTTGTAAACGTTTAAACCGCTGCGACAGAGTGGTCCTTTGTGACAGAGGACGAGGAAGACGTTTTTTACTCTGTTAGCGCAACGATTTGTGCTACGTATTAACACAATCTATACGGACTGTTTTAGATGATTTGCAGAAACCGACGCTTCAGTGAAACATTAAGAGTTTAGTTTGAGTTTAATCATGTTCATGTTTGGTGGGTTGGTCAAAGTATAAAGCCACAGGTTTTGAAAAGACGTAACAATAGATTAATACGTCGATAGTAATAGTACTATGATGTAAAAGTACATTTTTTACTTTTAACTTTTGACAGTCCATGGATTTCTCTACTGTTGATGCCCAAATTTGGCCTCTGAACTGCACATTTTTCTTTATAATAATCTTAATTTTCATGGTTGGATGTTGGAATATATATATTTTTTTGTGTTTTTATTATTGTGAGATGAAATATCACACTGAAAATCCAACTTTCTGAATGATGTAGTTAAGATAATTTGATTAAAAGGCACCTTATATTTAATTTTGAGAAATAGATTTTATGAAAATGACTTAGTTTTTGGTTCTAAAATGGTCACGATCATATATTTTTTTTATTCTTACGATTGTTTTGTGACACGATTATTGTGAGAGAAAAAAAAACACACAATTTAATTAATAACCAATCTTAATTTTGACATTCCTGATTATCCTATCAACAGTATAATCTTGACATTATTATTTTCTAGCGGGCAATAGATCAAAAAAATAATATTGTTAATTTCATGTTTTGAAAATGTGTGAATAACAGTATAGTTTTTAGTGAAAAATGCAAAAAAATCTTTCAAACTTATTTTTCTTCACTTTTGTAGGTTATTATTCTGTTTTCTGATATTTAAACCACAACAAATACATTTAAAGACACATTTTAACACATTTTTACAGTTTACACAATATTGTCTATAAATTGTTATCAAAATACTCAGAAAAAAGTATCTAGATATTCATTTTTGCTAATATTGCCCACTCCTATTTAGTGTACGAATAACTGATGTGTATTTTTATTATGGAACATCATTTTCAAAGAGCAGAACTTGAGAATTGGAGCATTTGTGGAGGGTGAAATAGTAAATACTGTGCTTGTCCCTCGTCCTGACCTGTCCCCGTCCCGGTCCCTGTCCCTGTCCCGGTGTAGCGCTTGCACACGCTCCACAGTAAAATGGGCGGACCCTGCGGCTTCAGTGCGGCCTCATGGGAGCTGTGGGGCGGAGACTCGTGGGTAAACTTCCTGAATGACGTTTGAGAAGCTGAAAGATTTCAGTCTTAAACATCAAAGTCCGATCTTGACTCCTTATCAGTGCCACGACACGAGAATACACAGAGAATACAGAATGTTACGGCTGAACTGAAGGAGAAGTAAGAGCTTTTACACAAAGGACTAAACCAGGACTAAACTAGGACTAAACTAGGACTAAACCGGGACTTAACTGGGACTAAACCGGGACTAGTACAGAGCTAAACCAGGACTAAACCAGCGCCAAATCATGGGACTAAACCAGAACTAATATAGGACTAAACCAGAACTAATACAGGACTAAACCACAACTAATACAGGACTAAACCAGAACTAATATAGGACTAAACCAGAACTAATACAGGACTAAACCAGAACTAATACAGGACTAAACCAGAACTAATACAGGACTAAACCAGAATTAATATAGGACTAAACCAGAACTAAACCAGAACTAATACAGGACTAAACCAGAACTAATATAGGACTAAACCAGAACTAATACAGGACTAAACCAGAACTAATATAGGACTAAACCAGAACTAATACAGGACTAAAGCAGGACTAAAGCAGGACTAAAGCAGGACTAAACCAGAACTAATACAGGACTAAACCAGAACTAATATAGGACTAAACCAGAACTAATACAGGACTAAAGCAGGACTAAAGCAGGACTAAACCAGAACTAATACAGGTCTAAAGCAGGACTAAAGCATGTTTTAATGGATTTAGTGATCAGTTCACTGGACTCGGGAACACCCACACAAGCTGCACCAGACCAGGATTAAACCAGGCCTAAATCTGGCCATGGGAATATTTCCAAAACCAGGACCAAACAAGGATAAACCCTTTCAGGACTACGCCAGGACTAAACCAGGATAAACCCTTCCAGGACTAAAGCACCTCTTATTTGAATACTGACCACTGCAGGTCGTAAAAACTCCACAAGAGCTTCAGTTTTGTAGAGGCTCTCAACCAGCCATCTCCTCCATAGTTTTGCCAATCTTTCAGCAATAATACATACTTCACTCGTCATTTCATAACTTAAATACCACTTTTACTTCTCCTTTAATTCACATAAATGGTCTAAAGATCAGGCTCGAGAACTACTAAAAGAATCAAGGGAGGACTTTCTGCATTAACCTTGTGTTGACAGAGCTGCTTTGTCATTAACCGCTAACACGTGGGCTGCTGCTTGAGTTTAAAGCTCTAATGTCTAAATCAGACACTAACTTAAGCTTGAGTTTAATGACTTAGCGTGACTGTAATGAGACACATGAGGTTCTAGACCATGCACGTTCACTTATCGCTGGTTTGTATTGCTCTTTGTTTAGATATTTCGTAGTTGACACAGGATTACCAGGAGTGTCCAAACGTTTTACCGAAACACGGACATAACAGATTTAAGAAGGATTAGCCTGAGCCAGACCTTTATTTTGTGTCAGAATCTGAATATGTCACGCTAAAACATTTGATATTGGGTGTGTTCTGGTAGATTTTTGACCCTGGCAGCAGCGTGTACTGTGTGTACTGTGTGTACTGTGTGTACTGTGTGTACTGCGTGTACTGCGTGTACTGCGTGTACTGCGTGTACTGCGTGTACTGCGTGTACTGCGTGTACTGCGTGTACTGCGTATGGAGATCAAAGGCCCCTTGTCTCCTTGTTTTATAGTGATTTAAAGGAGCTGCTGGTCTCATAACCAATAGTCTCATGGGCAGGACACTCAAAACACACCAAACGTATTCTTCACTTTCCTAACACATTTTCACATGTTAATTATTCACTGTGATGAGTTTGTTATGCCAACGATGAAAGAACAATGTAATTATTAATTAGGTTTAATTTTCACCCCGAGAGCTGGTTTTACAGTCGGCCTTTTTCACCAAACCAAGCGGCTTGTTCCAGTTGTTCCAGAGCTCCACTTCCTGCTCCATTCATTCCTTATGGAGAATGAGCCGAGTCTCATTGAAATAAATCAATAATAATAAAAGAAAACAAAAGTGGAGAGTGAGTTCCAGATGGATAATCACAGCAGCATGTTCAGACCTTTAGTGCCATGTAAATACTTCACCTTTAAACATCTATGTGTTTATAAAAGTAAGAGCTAATGCTAACATACAATAATGTTCAAATAACACCCGAAACTGAACTGACTTGTTTACCAAAACGCTGGATTCTATGTACTTTTACAGTACATAGAATCCAGCGTTTTATTTTCCGGATTATAAGTTTTGGCCGGGGTGCGACTTATACTTATACTCTGGAGCGACTTATTTGTTATTTTCAAACTTGCAACCGCATTTCATACTCAGTGCAACTTATATATGTTTTTTTCTTCTCTATTATGCATTTTTTTAGCTGGTGCGACTTATACTCCAGTGCGACTTATAGTCCAGAAAATACGGTACTTGATGTATGTTAGCCTATAGCTTTGACACAAACACTTGTATAAACACGTAGCTTTCCTCCGGTGACATATTTACATGGTACATAAAAGTGATTATCCATCTGTAACTCGCTCTCCGCTGTCACATATTTTTAAATTCAGATTTATTTGCGTGAGACTCGGCTGATTCACACAGAGAATGAACGAAACGAGAAGTGAAGATCTGCACTTTTTACCACGACCAGAACTAGCTGAGCTCCACAACACAAGAAACGACAACAACACAAGAAACGACAACACAAGAAACGACAACACAAGAAACAACGACAACACAAGAAACAACAACAACACAAGAAACAACAACAATACAAGAAACGACAACAACACAAGAAACGACAACAACACAAGAAACGACAACAACACTAGTTCGCTGGTGGTCTTTGTCAGCTTTGCGCCTGCAGCACATGCTTCATCTTAAGACTCTTGTTCGTATGTTTTAGTTTGAAGTTTCCACTTCCTGCAGAAAGTGAAGGTCAGATGAAGTGAGTATTTTTAGAGGCTGAAACGTTACACAACCTTACATCGTCTTAAAGTGTACGTAAGAATACAAACAAACCATGTCATGGCTTCAAACTTGTGCTTGTTTGTTCTCCGTTTATAAATGGCTCATGGGAAAGTTGCTTTGGCTGTAGGTTTTTTTCCGTTGCCGTTGATTTATTGCTGACACGCTTTGGTCCCTGGTTTGAATATGAGCAAACACTCTTACTGGCTCGACTTTTCCCGTCCCAAACGACTGAGACACAGTCAACGTTTGCTTGACTATTCCTATTTCAGAATCACAATCATTTACTGTGATTTATTGAATTTTTCCTTTTACCTAAACTAAAATATATCTCTCAAACATAATTAAATACATTAAATTAGCAAGAGAGAAAATTTTAATGGAGAGGAAATGTTATATTCTGATCTGATTCTTTCATTTTTCTTTTCTTTTGTGACTGAAAACCAGTATTTGCCACGACTATATCAATTTTAGATAATAAACTATTTTATATGACCTTTTTATGGACCTTGAATCTGTATATAAAATAATGTGATGTTGTTTCTTCAGATGGTTTAAACATTGCTCGTTATTTACATTAGACATGAACAAAAAGTTAAAATCCTTGGAAAAAATATGAATTGTTTATAATCTATACATTATATCAAATTATTGGCTCGAGCCATGGAATGCGCAAGAACGCCCGCTGCAACAGCGCCACCTAGAGCAAAAAAGAAAAAACATGAAACTCTTCATCTTTGGCCTAGGCACATGAGACTTGGGACAGTGATAGAGCTACCTTTGACGAGTATGTTAAACAGGAAGTCAGCCATGTCAAATCAAAGTGGATAAAAAAGACCAGTAACGTTTCTGTTTTATACATCCAAAGTTGGTGAAGTTCTACCATCACTAAACAAGTAATATATAGGATTTCCTTTTGTTTATCGGCCATGTCGTTTTTAATCTTCGATAAAATGTTCTTGATGTAAAAATAATATGCTTTTAAACTTCTCGACTTTCGACTTCTCCCGACGCACAAACCCGAGCTCACACGGCTAACTTTCACTTGCTACAGCGCATTATTTAAGCCACTCCGCTCTGTATGAAATAAAGATGCACTTCCTGGCCCCGTTCCTTCTGTGATAACCTCGGTGCTCCTCCTCTGCCGTTGTAGATTGTGTCGAGTTTCAAAGCCACGGCCGGCTCCAGGGCCGTGTGTCAGCTGCAGAAGGAGTACGTGGGACACCGAGACGGGATCTGGGACCTGGGCGTGACCAAGACTCAGCCTGTCGTCCTGGGAACGGCCTCCGCAGGTTCGTGTCAGCGGATTTGGGCTGCGGGATGTGATGTTTTGTCTGTCCAATCACGTTCAGTCTTCCACACGAGGAAACGGTTACAGGATTCACTGTCAGAGCCGCTTAAAATACATTTGTAAAACAAATAAATAATAAGTAACTACTCAAACAAACCCAACATAAGAATATGAATAAGATGGAAAAGGCAAAAAAGAAAAATAATAATAATAAATACATTCATAAATAAATAAAATAAAATAAATAAGATTACCCCAAATAAATTGTCTGTTTGCTGTAACCCGAGTCAACATTTTTCAAGTGGGTCGGACGGTAGGCAAATTCTTATTTTTTTTTACTTTGAAGGCAAAAAAAAATATCCAAATTTTGCCATTTTTTTGACTCGGAGTGACCGTCAGGGGTCAGGCTTCAACAGTCCAGGGGTCAGGCTTCAATAGCCCAGGGGTCGGGCTTCAACAGTCCAGGGGTCGGGCTTCAACAGTCCATGGGTCAGGCTTCAACAGTCCAGGGGTCAGGCTTCAACAGTCCAGGGGTCAGGCTTCAACAGTCCAGGGGTCGGGCTTCAACAGTCCAGGGGTCGGGCTTCAACAGTCCAGGGGTCGGGCTTCAACAGTCCAGGGGTCGGGCTTCAACAGTCCAGGGGTCGGGCTTCAACAGTCCAGGGGTCGGGCTTCAACAGTCCAGGGGTCGGGCTTCAACAGTCCAGGGGTCGGGCTTCAACAGTCCAGGGGTCGGGCTTCAACAGTCCAGGGGTCAGGGGCTTCAACAGTCCAGGGGTCAGAGGCTTCAACAGTCCAGGGGTCAGAGGCTTCAACAGTCCAGGGGTCAGAGGCTTCAACAGTCCAGGGGTCAGGCTTCAACAGTCCAGGGGTCAAGCTTCAACAGTCCAGGGGTCAGGCTTCAACAGTCAATGACGGAAAACGTCTCTATTAACCCGATTGGGAGACTAAATCTCACGATTTAAAGATATTTCAATCGACCTTTTGTACGCCGCTATCCTTTATTTTGGTAGCGAAGGTGAGGGGGGGAACATGCGGGGGACACGGGCGCCGCCATGTTTGTTGTGATGACGCTGCTGGGCGTGTTTCAATCCCAGAATGCCGTGATAGAGAAACGCATGTCCTATGGACACTTCAGTGGTGCCGACAGAGTCAAACCAACTTGTAAAAAGTAATGTATCAACGTTGTGCGCGTTCCGTATCGGTACAGACGCATGTGGTGGACTGAATATGCAATGCATTATCAGTCCTTTAGAATGAAAGACAGGTTTACCAACCTGATAAAAATATTCGACACTGCGGTTTAGGCAAGCCCGGTCGGTGAGTCGGCGAAATAATTGAAAAATAAAAGATTTTGACGTTTTTTCATCAAAACGCTGATATTTTTTTTCCAGTCGGCTAGTTTCATACCGGGTCGGTCGGGTTACGGCAAACAGACATATTATTTTGCTCAGCCTAAAATAAGATAAAATAAACAAAATAAATACATTTAAATACATTTAAAATACATTTAAATAAATTAAAATAAAATACTTAAAATACATAAATTAAAATAGAATAAAATGATTAAAATAGAATAAAATGATTAAAATAGACTAAAATAGATTAAATGGAATAAAATAAATACAATACAATTAAATTAAATACATTAAATAAAATTGGGTGCACGGTGGCAAAGGCGGTTAGCGCTCTTGCCTCCCAAGAAGGAGATCACGGGTTCGATTCCCGGACCAGACCAACGTCACATGATCTCTCTGGGTGTTAGGTAAAAATTGGTGACTCTAAATTGGCCCTAGTGAATGAATGTGAGAGTGAACTGTCTGTAATGTCTATGTCTCTGTGTTGGCCCTGCGACAAGTTGGCCACTGTCCAGGGTGTACCCCGCCAAAGGCCCGAAGTCACTGGGATAGGCTCCAGTCACCCGCGACCCCAAAAGGGAACAAGCGGTAGAAAATGGATGGATGGACATTAAATAAATTAGTTATTTTATTTTTTTTTCATTACATTTTTTTTCAGTTTTAAGAACTATTTTTTCTGGATTTGAGGTTTTACATGAAAACAACCGCCTCATGGCCATATTTCTAAAAGTTTATGGCAAAAATTAATGAGAAATCTACTCCCATAACCGCAGCAGACTTCGAAGTGACTCCATTTTGTTAAATACACTGCCTGTCCAAAGAGGAAGTGACCAGAAGGGACCACTGCACAAAGCCTTCTCCTGCTCGTCCCAAGCATTCTCACTGCGGTTCAGATCTGCTTCTCCTTTAGATGTTTTTCAATACCGTGTTGCAGCAGTTCTCCTGTAGGACGAGAGGTCTTACTGTATTTGCTCAGTTAAGTTCAAGTGGTGACGTTTAATTGGACAGGCAGTGTATTTTTCTCCAGTAAATTACGTTTTGACACTAGTTTTATTATCAATTATTGTCTGGGTATTGATTTTGTTTGACAACCCTAGCTTACCTTAGCCGCTGTTAACCTTTATCTCTATAATATGTAGAAATAAAGAACAACAGACATTTCCAGACATTTCTTCCTCTTACATTTCTATTTCTAGCCGGGTCTGTAGTTGAATAACACAGCAGTAACACATCCTTGAGGACAAGCAGGTGTCGTGTTGCACCTTTTATGACGTTTGAGATGAATAATACTGGTGTTTTTTGCTTTCTTTGGCAGATCATTTGGCTTTGCTCTGGAGCATAGAAACAGGAAAATGTGTCCTCAGATACGCCGGCCACGCGGGATCAGGTGAGATTCAAAACTTCCACGCGTAAATCTGCTTTTGTGGCTATTCAAATTCACCTTCTTAATATTACCGTATTTTCCGGACTATAAATCGCAACTTTTTTCATAGTTTTGGCCGGGGTGTCACTTATACTTATACCTCGGAGCGACTTATATGTGATATTATTTGTTATTTTCACACTTGCAACCGCATTTCATACTCCAGTGTGACTTATATATATTATGCATTTTTTGGCTGGTGTGACTTATATTCCGGTGCGACTTATATTCCGGAAAATATGGTAGTTGCATTTCTCATTTGTTCCTGTGAGTTTTTGTCAGTTGTGAACATATCAACACCCAACTTGTGTTTTTTTCTTTCTAATAAAACAATTAATGCAAAAAAATGACATATTCATATTTAAAAAAATGCCCTTTTTTACAATATTTGTCTCGATAGAAGAAAAAAACAGTTTAAGCCACATGTGTATTTTCTTTTAATAAATCCTTTTTACTAATATGTAAATCATATCTTAACGTGGCCTATAAATGCAATAAATCCAGGTTATAACGCTATATTTTTAATTCCTCTCGCAGTAAACTCCATCAAGTTTCACCCGACAGAACAGATGGCCCTCACAGGTAAAGCCGCCATAATCACACATATTCTTAACTCCTTGTCTCCCCTCTCCAAGTGTGTTTACCGCGAGGAGATTGATGTCATGTGTGATTTTTGAACGTTTATTTGAACGCGCAGCCTCGGGGGACCAGACGGCGCACATCTGGCGGTACATGGTGCAGCTCCCGGCGCCGCAGCCTCAGCCAGATGTTACCGTGAGTGAATCCAGAGCCGCAACCGGGGAATTCAGACGTGTCCGGGGGAACGTGGGGGGCCTTTTTGTTGTTGAGGATAACTTTGGACCACCGCAAACAGTTAAAATGTGTTTAAACTAGTGTTTCTAAGTTTGTAAAAAGCAGGTACAAAGCTTTTAATGACTTAAAACAAATCACTGGTACGAGCTAAAGTAGTAAAAGAGCCCATAGTCAATATAGTTTATGAAGAAAACAGTTACATGACAGTGTTATGACTTTTGTGGGGAAAAAACATCACGATTTAACAATTATTCACTATTATTACTGTGAAATCTTGTCTGACACGTTACTATTTTACCAGCTTTATGAAATTTAAGACAAAAACAGTCAGATAAAACGGTACTTTATATTTAGTTGTATTTTTTTAAACTATAGATTGACTTAAATCCACTTAATTTTGCTTCTAAAATTGTCCCAATTATTATTTTATAGTTCTCACGAACACATTTTTACCTAAATAATCATGATTATCAATTAAACGAATAACTGTGACATCCCTAGACGATAACAAAATTATTATTCTCATATATAAAAAAGAAAGAAAGAGAAAACAGTCTGACAGAACAATGTGCGTTCTCCTTTCACGCTCTGACTCGCTCTCGCCTCAGGCTCCTCCCGACGACGACCAGGACTCGTCGGACAGAGAGGAGGGCGAGGTGGACGGCGAGGGCCCGTGCGAGGTGCCCACCGTGCGGCTCGCCACGGCCACGCTCAAGTCGCACCAGGGCGTGGTCATAGCGGCGGACTGGCTGGTGGGCGGGAAGCAGGTGGTCACGGCGTCCTGGGACCGAGCGGCAAATCTGTACGAGGTGGAGACGTCCGAGCTGGTGCACTCGCTCACAGGTGAAGGCTTTACGCACCAGACTCACCACATAATAACAACAACAACAACAACAACAACAACTATACTAATAATCCCTGTGAATACTTATGAACATGTGCGGTTTAAAAAAATACATTTATTTTACATTTAAAGGATTTTTTGGGCTGTATGCTTGAAATGAAGATGAGACTATTACTATTATATTACTATTTATTTATTTTTTTAAACATATACCAATGTATTATTTTTTAAACATAGATCAACAAATATAGTATTTTTTTAAACATAGAATAACAAATGTAGTATTTTTTTAAACAGAACAACAAATGTAGTATTTTTTTAAACAAAGAATAACAAATGTTGTTCTAGGTTTAAGAAAATACTACAAGTATTTTTTTTAAACATAGAACAACAAATTTATTTTTTTTAAACATAGAACAACAGTCAAATGTAAACAAAACAAACACACACAAAAAAGGAAAGAAAACGGGGACCAGAGAGAACACAAAATATGTAAAAAATAGTCAATTTTTTTCCCCATTATTTACTGAATTTGTCCATTTTCAAATTGAGTCCAGATGTGATTTTTTAAATGTTTTTTCCCTCATTATGCACATGTCGGTTATTAATCGTTGTAGCAGTTTGCGTCATCCAAATGTGTAAAGAATTCTAACAACCTTCTTTCATGTTGTAATTATTGGGCATAATTTGTAGAATTATGAGGCAAATAATGAATAAAACATTTTCTGGAATAACAAAATGTGCACTTTATAGTCTGCTTAATATGTCGACACTAGTGATGAGTTATCCGATACTTTATTCCACTAATGCCACTATTTACTTATATTTACTTATTAAACATATTTATGTAAATCATAAATGCCAGATTCTGAGGAAAAAATGTGTCCTTAAAATCTATTTTCACTTCCCTCAACAATGCTTCATCTATTCATGTTTATCTTCAGTCCATTATTAGTCTAACATCTTATTTTATGCGTGCCGTTTGATCATATTTTGCATTTTACTACTATTATTAATTGTCGCACCATCTCATCCTAATTTGTGAATCAGCAAAGAGTGAAAATTACCATACTTATGTTAAAAAACGCACCTTGAAAAAACGTTAAAAAGCTGTCGAAAAGGTCAGCGTTTTTCATTTCTCGCGCTCATTCAGCCGGTTGATTTGAGAGCGCCTCTATTCTCCACGGGATAATGAATCGCGTGGTGGAACGTGATCGAGTTTCCCATGTGTAACGCGATCGTCTGTCTGACCCCCGTGTCCAGGCCACGACCAGGAGCTGACCCACTGCTGCACTCACCCCACGCAGAGGCTGGTGGTCACGTCGTCCCGGGACACCACCTTCAGACTGTGGGACTTCAGGGACCCCTCCATCCACTCCGTCAACGTGTTCCAGGGACACACCGAGTAAGAGGCATCTTTTTACCTACATCTGTTCTATTGTTTATTGTAAAAAAACACTTAAAAAAACAGCTGATTAAAACAAAAAAGTTATGCTGTTCTAATATTCTAATAAATATTTCTTAATTTTTCAAATATAAAAACAAACTCATTGCAATAGAACATGACCAGACAAAAATCCAAACCAGTAGACAAAATGAAAGCACATAAATCCAAAACAATCATTTACTTGTACAATTATTGTCTGTAAAATGAATCACTAAAGTGCTACATGTGTCACATTTTGTCGGAATATTTTCTCTAAAGACTGGGCGATCTTGACAGAAACGATGGACTGGATAACGATATTCACACGATATTATGTCAGAATTGTGTTAAAACATGTCTATTCATCAGACAAATGAGAAATATCTGTCAAATGAATCAAAAAAGTACAGAAATATCACCATATGCCTTTTATTACAGCATCACTTTTTCATTTGTAGTTTTAATCAGTTATTTTTGTAGCATTCTTTACTAAATACAACATACTCAATATTCAGATTTTGCTCATTCAAAACAACATTCATGATATTCTAAACATTTCTATATATTTTGCCCACCTCGATTTCCACTCCATGTTGTTGTAGTGTATAGTGTATTCCACTAGATGGTGCTATAACACCTCTTAAGTGTGCACAGTTCCTCTTCGTTCACAGATGTTTTTGCTTCATTCATCTTTTACCTTGTGTGTTCATCCTTTTCTCTGTCATTTCTGCACATTTCAATTTGTTTTATTGTTTTATGCTGAAGCAAAATTATTGTTTTCTTAATGTTAATATGTTCGACATATGTTACGTCACATGTCCATGTCGTGACCAAGTGACGCAATTGAGATTATCATTTGTGATGATTGTTGGCCACTGTCCAGGATGTACCCCGCCCAAGGCCCAAAGTCACTGGGATAGGCTCCAGTCACCCGTGACCCACGGTAGAAAATGAATGAATGAATTTGTGATGATAAAAAAAAAATAATCAGGCTGCACAGTTTGAGAACGCACAGAAATATACACAGATTGATAAACTCCAATTAATTATTCAGACTTTGCCTCTGCCCCCTATTATTATTATTATTATTATTATTATTATTATTACATTGTTATTATGATTATGATTATTATTATGCTTGCCTTTTATTTTTATTATTATTATTATTATTATTATTATTATATTATCATTATTAGTTTATTATTATTATTAGTGTATTATTATTATTATTGTTATTATAGTTGCTGTTATAGTTATGGTCAGCCCAGTCTTTAGCATGATAGTCTGCATGTTTCTATGTTACAGTTGCAGATACTGTCTCACTAAAATGAAACGCTTCTTTAACGTTATCATGTCGTCTTATGATCTGTGCAATATCGACCCTCCAATATTTCATTCCACTTCCATCGAGCGCTGTCAATCACACAAAATCGCTGAATCACGTGACAGTTGAACTCCACATTAAAGCGCCATTCCTCATTTTAATTACCACTCGCTAATTATAAAGTGCATTTTTGGAGCTGCTTCATCCAAGTCATTCCAGCTGTGGAGCGATCAGTCTGGAGATTCTTGCTCTTGCTTTTTGTTCGCTCCTTAGTTCTTTTGACATCCTTCATGACATATTTGTTTACACTGTACACACTCTCTCTCTCTCTGTCCATCTCTTTCTCCCTCCCTCTCTCTCTCTCTTCTGTTTCTCTCTTCTGTCTCTCTCTCTCTCCTGTATCTCTCTCTCTCTTCTGTTTCTCTCTCTTCTGTTTCTCTCTCCTCTCTCTCTCTCTCTCCTGTCTCTCTCTCTCTCTTCTGTTTCTCTCTCTCCTGTCTCTCTCTCTCTTCTGTTTCTCTCTCTCCTGTCTCTCTCTCTCTTCTGTTTCTCTCTCTTCTGTTTCTCTCTCTCTCTCTCTCTCTCTCCTGTCTCTCTCTCTCTCTCTCTCCTGTCTCTCTCTCTCTCTTCTGTTTCTCTCTCTCCTGTCTCTCTCTCTCTTCTGTTTCTCTCTCCTGTTTCTCTCTCTCTCTCTCCTGTCTCTCTCTCTCTCCTGTCTCTCTCTCTCTTCTGTTTCTCTCTCTTCTGTTTCTCTCTCTCTCTCCTGTCTCTCTCTCTCTCCTGTCTCTCTCTCTTCTGTTTCTCTCTCTCTCCTCTCTCTCTCTCTCTCTCTCTCTCCTGTCTCTCTCTCTCTCCTGTTTCTCTCTTCTGTTTCTCTCTCTCCTCTCTCTCTCTCTCTCTCTCTCCTGTCTCTCTCTCTCTCTTCTGTTTCTCTCTCTCCTGTCTCTCTCTCTCTCTCTCTCTCTCTTCTGTTTCTCTCTCTCTCTCTCTCTCTCCTGTCTCTCTCTCTCTCTCTCTCCTGTCTCTCTCTCTCTCTTCTGTTTCTCTCTCTCCTGTCTCTCTCTCTCTTCTGTTTCTCTCTCCTGTTTCTCTCTCTCTCTCTCCTGTCTCTCTCTCTCTCCTGTCTCTCTCTCTCTTCTGTTTCTCTCTCTTCTGTTTCTCTCTCTCTCTCCTGTCTCTCTCTCTCTCTCCTGTCTCTCTCTCTTCTGTTTCTCTCTCTCTCCTCTCTCTCTCTCTCTCTCTCTCCTGTCTCTCTCTCTCTCCTGTTTCTCTCTTCTGTTTCTCTCTCTCCTCTCTCTCTCTCTCTCTCTCTCTCTCTTCTGTTTCTCTCTCTCCTCTCTCTCTCTCTCTCTCTCTCTCCTGTCTCTCTCTCTCTCTTCTGTTTCTCTCTCTCCTCTCTCTCTCTCTCTCTCTCCTGTCTCTCTCTCTCTTCTGTTTCTCTCTCTCCTATCTCTCTCTCCTGTCTCTCTCTCTCTTCTGTTTCTCTCTCTTCTGTTTCTCTCTCTTCTGTCTCTCTCTCTTCTGTCCATCTCTTTCTCCCTCCCTCTATCCCTCTCTCTCCCTCTCTCTCTCCCTCCCTCTATCCCTCTCTTTCTTCTGTCCATCTCTTTCTCCCTCCCTCACACTCTCTGTCCCTCTCTCTCTCCCTCCCTCTATCCCTCTCTCTTCTGTCCATCTCTTTCTCTCTCCCTCTGTCCCTCTCTCCCTCTCTCTTCCTGGCAGCCTTGGGATTGTGAGTGGGGGGATTACGCGCCGCTCATTTCGACCGACCCGAACATGTTTAATTCCTGCAGATCCGGCTCTAATTCTCTCGCATAGACAATGACTGTAATGAGATTAAAGCCGGTGTTCCACAGTGAGTCGCCGCCGCCGCCTCTTCACTTTCTCCCTGCGGCGCTGCTTTTACTCCTCCCAAAAGCCCGTCAGCGTTTATGGCGTCTGTAATGTCCCCTGTGCATCTTCAGGAAATAGAAGATCAACTTTTTCACGTTTAGAGTAGAAATAAACATTCTTACAAACACATTTTTTTCATTTTAGGTACAGTATTATGCATTATTTATATCGTTATTTGCCTTTAAATATGCTTTTGAGCACCGTTACTTTGGCATCCCATGTTTTGGAACTTAAAATACCCCATCTACCAGCAGCAGAGGGAATTGCAATGGGGAAGCACACAGAAGCTAGCTTGTCCTGACACTAATGCGAGCACGCAGATGTAACGAGCACGATTTGACGCAGAAATTCTCTCTTATTCTTGTATTTCTACCTGTGACATGACACATCTGGAGCATTTCAGTGTTTTTCGAGGCTCAGAGAAGATGACTTCTGACCTCTAAACTCTGTGACCGGTTTCTTTCCGACTTTTCCTCAAATATCACGCACACGAGACATGATGTGCAGCTCTGTACGGTGAAACGTCCCTAAAAGCACAGCATGCTCGCTCTGTCCCTCCAAATCTGCTTAAACTGTGAGCAATGACGACGGGCCTCGAGCTAACGCTACGAGCTAACAGGAAGTGACAGGAGACGTGCTCTGAGCTGATTGGCCGTCGTGTCGGGTTCGTCTGTTTAGGAGATGAGAAGAACCTGAGGTGTGATGTACAAAATGTTGAGGGACTTAACGTGACTCGTACTTAGTTATTCTTGTGTATTATCGAGTAAAGTAGCAGTCACTGGGAGAAAAAGGTTGGGAAATTGACTTTTTAATGTTATAATATTCATCAAAAACATACCTGAAGTTGCATTTCGCTTCTTTTACGCAACTTTCACTCATCCTGTTTACGCGGTCGGTCCTCTCCGCTCTGAGCCTCAGAAAACACCTGGTTCCAAATATTCATGTTATTTGACGTCAAAAGTCATGTTTTTGCTGTTTTTAAGTCCATAAATCATCGCCTGACTCTTGAGCGTCGCATTAACTCGTCGGGGCTGATAGAAGTAGCACAAATCCTGACGAGGGAACGCTTCACTGGTAGAAAGTAATGTGTGTTCGTCATGTGTAATTTTAAGTCGTAACAAATGAGATGTCAAAGTAAAGTTGCTCAAAAGCATGTTTAAAGGCCAATAACGGCACAAATCATGCGTAATGCATGTCCTTCAAAGCCTGTGCAATCCCTGTATTACTGGGTTGCCGTGGAAACCCATGACATCACACAAACGTTGCGATATCGGGCCCTCGCGTTGCCGTTGGTCAAGCTCGTCCGTCTCTCTCCGTCGCTCCTTGTTCCTCTTGTCTTTTCACATTGACCTTGTCCGCCGCTCTCTCTCCTCCCCCCCTCTCTCACCCCCATCACCCTTTAATCAATTATCCAGTCTGATTACACCACCCTCCTGTTTCTCCCAGGTGGGCCGTACTCCACAATGTCAGAAGGTCTGTGTTACTCTGCGGCAGTTTCCGCTCTAATCGCCCCAAGTTTAGTCGCGTAATTAGCCCTTAATGCCGTGTCAATTTGAATTAAGGGAGAAGACAGTTTTCAGAGCAGAAAGTGCAGGCGCCCTGGAACAGAAATATGAAAGACTATTAAATGAATGGTTAGCTTTGACCTCGGCGCGGCCGTGTGGAGCGGGACGTCGCAGCTCATTGGACAGAGGGCGAATAAAGCGGCGATTCTGACAGCATTTAAAGGAAGTTTAGACCTGACGCGTGACGCAGCAGAAGGGCTCTTTGTACAGAGACTCGAGAGTTAGCTTCTTTTTCTTTCTCGATTAAAAGGATAGGACTGTGTTTAGTTGTTTACAGTAGAGCTGCACAAGATCGGAACTGTTTGCAATGGTTTTTGTTTGTTAATGTCTGTGATATTGTTTTCTTTTTTGTATTTTTTCGATATTTGACTATATTTTATGACTTAATAATTTCAAATATCCTCATTCCTTAGTCGTTTTAGTCAAACTGTGTCAATAAAAAGCTAACTCGTCATGTAAATTCTCTCTACAGCATAAACTTAGTGTAATTCAGCAGTGTGATTTTGTTTAGTGCTGGGTCTTCTTCGCGCTAAAGTGTTAGAATAAAACTTTATTTGTATTGTTTAGGCAAAACAAAATATCGACCTGTGCTGATGCGTTGAGGAGAATACGCAGTCTGTCTCTTAATTGTGATACTTACAAGTCGTGACGCTTTCTCAACTGGTTCATCTGCACTCATGTCCACTTGTACTCAGACTTATGTATTGTAGCGTGTGTGTTTGACTGTCTGTGGTTGGGTAAGGTGGGCTGTGGGAGTGTTTTCATTGGACTATAAAGTACTTTGTGTTACATTTAGTATATTGTGACGTCCCTAGTCTCGAGTGAACTGAACCTATCGCACGCCGGCGTCGTCTTCTACCCGCCGGCGGCCCTCGAGAGTCGCACCTCATTCATTTAATGCTGTGGTTTCTGCTCGTTCCTCAGCACGGTGACGTCTGCCGTGTTCACCGCGGGAGACAACGTGGTGTCGGGCAGTGACGATCGCACCGTGAAGGTTTGGGACCTGAAGAACATGAGGTCGCCCATCGCCACCATCCGCACCGACTCCGCCGTCAACAGGTGAGAGGACGAGCCACGCCTAACTCTGTACGTTTTTATACAGACACACGTGTGCAAACCGGATTATTATTTATACTGACACGCTAAAACCAGATTATCATGAGATCTTTGGAGATGATGATCATACGTAAACAGCAGATCATGCTTCCTCTGATTGCATCATCATTTTGCTTGTCATTTAAATAATATCAAAGGTAAAAGTTTTTTTTTTGGTGCGTGTGAACATAGCCATTGTATGCTACATAATAGTAAACTTTATTTTGGATAAAAAGCAGATTATCTACAAAAAAACTATTGATAGTTAAAATAAACCATAATGCAACCAACCTATAACGTTTTTATTTTTATTTATTTATTGTAGTCGTAGTTGGTTATTTTTTTATAATTAAATTTAAAAAAGGAAACATCAACTTTTTTTTATTTTTTTTTATTAACTATTATTTTTGTTGCTGTGTTGTTTTTTTCTGTTTTTGTTGTTTTATGTTTTATTTTTTTTAGAATTAAATAAAAAGAATTAAAAAAGGAAACAAATCAACTTCTTAATTTTTTTTATTAACTATTATTTTTGTTGTTCTGTCTTTAAGGGGGAAAAAAGGAAACACATCAACATAAAAATCAAACAGAGATATTGTGATACATTTTCTGTCCATCGCCATGTTTTGTTCTTCCAAATCTAATGCCATAAAAATGTCGTCTCCAGGATCAGCGTTTCCGCCAACAACCGGATCATCGCTCTGCCTCACGACAATCGCCAGGTGCGGCTGTTCGACATGAGCGGCGTTCGGCTCGCCAGACTTCCACGCAGCAACAGGATGGTGAGACGCTCAGGCCTACAGCTTCCTGTTTCAAACCTACTGCTTCCTGTTTCAAACCTACAGCTTCCTGTTTCAAACCTACTGCTTCCTGTTTCAAATCTACTCCTTTCTGTTTCAAACCTAAAGCTTCCGGCTTCAAACCTACAGCTTCAAACCTACAGCTTCCTGTTTCAAACCTACTGCTTCCTCTTTCAAACCTACTCCTTCCTGTTTCAAATCTACTCCTTCCTGTTTCAAATCTACTCCTTCCTGTTTCAAACCTAAAGCTTCCTGCTTCAAACCTACAGCTTCCTGTTTCAAACCTACTCCTTCCTCTTTCAAACCTACTCCTTCCTCTTTCAAACCTACTCCTTCCTGTTTCAAACCTACTCCTTCCTGTTTCAAACCTACTCCTTCCTCTTTCAAACCTACTGCTTCCTCTTTCAAACCTACTCCTTCCTCTTTCAAACCTACTCCTTCCTCTTTCAAACCTACTGCTTCCTCTTTCAAACCTACTGCTTCCTCTTCCAAACCTACAGCGTTCTGTTTCAAACCTACTCCTTCCTGTTTCAAACCTACTCCTTCCTGTTTCAAACCTAAAGCTTCCTGTTTCAAACCTTCAGCTTCCTGTTTCAAACCTTCAGCTTCCTGTTTCAAACCTACTGCTTCCTCTTTCAAACCTACTGCTTCCTGTTTCAAACCTACTGCTTCCTGTTTCAAAATAATGCTACTCTACACTAAAACATTCACTTTGCCGTCTGAAAAATATATTAACGATGAGCCAGAAAGTGAAATAATCCTTTACAAATACATGTTAGTTTCACATACACCTATAAACAGCCAGTTTAGGCATTATTTAGTCCAGTTTTAGCCCCATGTCAGCACCTACATTTAAGAAGATTTGATTGATCTGGTGTTGGTCTCTCTGGTGTCCAGGGTCACAGGCGGATGGTCTGCTGCACCACGTGGAACGAGGAGAACCAGTCGTGTAACTTGTTCACGTGCGGCTTCGACCGACAGGCCATCGGCTGGAACATCAACGTCCCGGCTCTGCTGCAGGAAAAGTGAAGTCCAGAAACAAAACGCCACCAAACAATCGGACTCGGCCACTAATGCTGGCACATGTGAGGGGGGATGTGAGGGGGGATGTGAGGGGGGATGTGAGGGGGGATGTGAGGGGGGATGTGAGGGGGGATGTGAGGGGGGATGTGAGGGGGGATGTGAGGGGGATGTTCGACAGTTCTCCAACAAGAATCAATACCAGGTCCAAACCAGGACTGAACTAGGACTAAACCAGGTCCAAACCAGGACTGAACTAGGACTAAACCAGAACTAAAGTAGGACTAAAGTAGGACTGAACCAGGGTTAAACCAGGACAAAACCAGGACTGAACGGGAAAAAAACCAGGACAAAACCAGGACTAAACCAGGTCAATACCCGGACTGAACAGGGACAAAACGGGACGTAACCTGGACTGAACCCGGAAAAAAAACAGGACTAAACCAGGTCAAAACTGGGACAAAACCCCTGGCAAAACCCAAATTAAACACTGTCTAAACCAGGACTGAACCAGGACTGAACCAGGACTAAACCAGGACTAAACCAGGACTAAACCAGGACATAATCTGCTCTCTTAAAATTTTCCCGAAGCTGAAAAGTCCTGGTTAGAACTGAACGTTTCTCGCCTCCACAAGTTGCTCAAATCACACAAAGCACAATTATAATATATATATAATATATATATATATCATGTATAATTATAATGGGACACCTAAAAGCAAAGAGAAACATTTAAATATGAACAGTTTAACATCCTTATTCATTTCCAAACGGCGGCGGTGGCAGCGGAGGAGCTCGTGTGACGGGATCGTGTGATAAACAGTAGCATTTTTCACCTCTTCCACAATGAGTTTGACATGAGAACTGACAACCGCAAACAAACGCTGTAAAGAAGTTCAACGTTTCGCTTTTTAAAGTAGTGGCACACGGCGATTCACAGGTATAAAGTTAAACGCTCTCAAACGCTCCAAAGTCCTCAAAATGGCGCCCGTAACAAGAAGCTTAAACTGTGTAAATTATAGATGAATGGACACAAAAATAGCGTCCCGTAGTCTGGTTTCACATCTCCATCCAATAACGGCAAAACGTTACGCAGTGTGACTTTAAAATGATACAGATTAAACATTGTGCATTTGAATAATCACAACTCAACTTTACTGCAAATCTGTATTAAAAAAATGTGACGCACTGAAGCTTTAGACCTGAAATTGCCGCGTGCAAACTCACTTTAAAAAGCCTTAAACGATTTAAAGTCAATCGACGCTTTTTAGCCTGTGAATTTTGACGAGTCGCTTTGTTTTATTTACTTTATTTTGAAGCATTTGAAGTCCGTTTGCCTCCACAGTTCAAATCTGCGTGTTATATATATATTATTTTTCGAGTTCCCGCTGCTTCGTGTGCTGTAGATAAAGTGTAAAGTTTGAGAGAAGAGTTATAATTTAGAGTTTATGTGTATATAAATATGATGCTGTGGAGCTGCCGGTTCAAAAAAAACGAGGGTTTGTGAATGGAAAAAAGTGTCAGTAAAATCATACTCTGGATTCTGAATAAATTGGGATCATGTGGAAAGATTACAACCCAATTTTGTAAAAAAGAAACAAAAAACTGTGTGTTTATAGTAGTAATAATCATGTAATGTGTTCTTGTTGTGGACAAAACTGAGGAATTGAAATTGTAATTCATTTAAAGTCCGAAATGTCAGCAAATAACATTATGAAATTGGAAAAATGTAAACATTTCCCGAATAATGTTGTGTATTTAGTATGTGTCGGTCTATTACAACCTTAAAAATACAGAACGTGTTATAAAAACGTTGTTTAATTCCAAACAAATGTATTTTCAATTTCACCTTTTGTCGTTTTTTTACAGCCTCAATACTATTTGTCTCTGAAGTTGCTGTAATTATTTATCGACAAGACACTTTCAATCTAGAGGCTGTTCTACACAACAACAAAAAAATGACATGTTGTTAATTGTTATGTTGAAAAAGCGTAATTTTTAAACAATCATAACATCTAAAAATTCACTACGTAATATATTTTTTATGTCATTTTTCTGGTGTAAAATATATGATCTTGCCAAACGATTTCTTAATATAAAGTTATGTAATGTTTTTGCCTTACTTTAGCATTAGCGTTAGCATTTTAGCATCCTGTATTCGAGACGTAGCTTTTACTTATTTCAATCCTTTTTCAAAGTCAAATATTGCATCTGTTTTTACTCTCCACTGCTGTGATTCTGCCTGTTCCACGTTTACAAAGGAAATAAGTTGTACAGTGTCATTTTCCTTCCTTGTTGCGATGCTAAGTGTCAATCAGAGCACAGCAATAACTTAGAGGAAACACAAACATCCTTCAAAAGAAAAGAAATCATAAAAAATAGGCGTCTTGTGTCTTGCCTGTCGTGTACATAATGTAATATCCTGTATTTTCCGCCCGGTTTTATGTTGGAAATCCACTTCCTGTTGCCAATTCACAGTGAACTCGAGTGTTGCCGGTGACGTCGTTGCAGTTGCAGTACCAGTGTGTTTACGTCAGAGAAATACTTTGCCTTCACGGTTCGATCCCGCGCCGTTTTGTTGTATTTTATGTTTCTGTCACTTCAAGATAAAAAAAAAAGTACACCGTTGTCACTATCTTTACGCTGTTCATAAAGTGAAGCTCATTTCTGTACCACACGAATTATGTCATGAAATAAAACAAATGTATAGCCTTTTATTTGGTTTAAAGTATGAATTGAAGTTGTTTATGAAGTTAAAACGTCTTGAAAATGTGTTATTTTTGTTATAATCGCCATAATACTACCTGAATTTGCAGAATAAACCTACTTATCCGTGTTTTTCTGCAGATAATTGTCGTTTTAATTCATAACAAAGTACAATACTATATATATATTACAATATTGCAAGATTTGTCACTATGTGGAAAAAACAATGGTAAACGGATTACAAATTGGTCAGGAAAATCGTTTGATAATCCGTTCGGTTAAGCACAGAAATGAGCTTCATCTTAATTTAAAAAACGCTGGTTGTGCAATATTATACTCCACGTTCATGCTGTAAAGTAAAGTATTCAATCCCACTGACTCGTCCTTTACATTTGTGAATAAAGGCTTGGCCAAAACCTCTAATAAACCTGTTTTAATCATTGACGATGAATAAAAGCAGCAGATTTAATATTGGAAATGTCTTATTATTAGCATTAGTTTTAGCATTAGCAGGACGCTCCGAGCTAAACTGTGTCTTGTGTGTTGTTTTTTTCCTGGTTTTTCCCTCATGAAACACACCATCGCTGTCCGTTCAAACTTACTGCACAAAAAGACAAGTTTATTCCCCCGTTCAATTCCAAAAGTGCAGAAAAATGGATGTATTGATGACTCGCCTGAAACGTCGTTCGTTGGTGTTTTTGCGTCGCTGTGAGCTCGCAGACACGTCCCATTAAAACGTGTTATTCCCATTGCACCTTTTTGTTTAGTTCCTAAGGCCACGGTTATTGTATTACTTGGTTTACGGATCCGCCGCACTTAGATTATTGGTTTCTAATTTATAAATAAAATACATTTTTATCAACATTTTTTTTATAAAATACTGCCGACAACTCAAAATAGCATTAAATGAAATATTAAACGCGGTATTAAGTTTATTTTGGAAAGCATTGCAGTGTTCTGGCTGGGCTGAGGTTGAAGGATGGCGGTGGGACAAACAGCAAATTTCTTAAGAGCGCCGTACTCAGGCCTGACGGTTTCTCTGATGTATGAATCTGTGGTCTGGAGGCTGAGACCAGGGACTTTAAATACATGTTCTCTTCTGAGGTTGTAGGTTCAAATCCTCATGCTGAGCTCATGTTTCACTCCCTCACATCTGGAGTGTTTTAGTTTGTTCTGGTTCACGTTCATGCTCATATCTCACATCTGAAACTTAGATCTTCATGTTCTGTGGCTCAGGAGGTTGAGCACTGCTTTTGGAGTGAGAGCCCTGTGATCCTGAGGGTTCTGGTTCAATTCTTGTTCCTGAACAGACTCTGGAGTGTTTAAGTGTGAGAGAGTTTAGAAACAAAAACACACTTGGAAGTCTGGAGGTCGGGGGCCTTGTGGAGGAGCAGGGAGAGCAGACAATACAGAGTCCTGCTCAATCAAGATGGTCACTGGTTCAAGTCCCACTCAGCAACAGCTCAGCCCCAGTCAGCAACAGACAGTCCTGTCCATTGCTGACCAGGGCTCAGCTGTCCACTGCCAGACAGTCCTGTCACTCACACACACTTGGCATGCAGCACCAAGTGTGTGTGTGTGTGACAGGACTGCCCACAGAAACAACCACCTTCATAACTTGTTCAAAGATTTTGTGAGTAAAACATCAACTCAGCATGAGGATTTGAACCTACAACCTCAGAAGAGCACATGTATTTAAGATCCCTGGTCTTAGCCTCCAGACCACAGACTCATACATTCTGAACACAAAAGAGTTTTGAGAGAAAGTGTTAGGAGCAAGAAGTGAACCAGAAACCTCTGGATCACAGTCCCTAGACTGTGAAACATAATCTCAGTGCAACTTGAACCTACAACCTCTGAACAGCACACATGAAGTCCCTGGTCTTCACCTCTGGACCACAGATCCACAGATGGATTTGTGTTAAACAAGTATTTGAGTCCAAACTCTGGACATTACACTTAGTTCAGGAGCAAGAATTGAACCAGAAACCTCACAGGCACAGGTCTCTCACTCCAAAACCCACACTCAACCTCCTGCGCCACAGAACATAGAGATGTGAGACCTGTGAACCAGAACTCCATCAATCCAAAGTCCTCCAGACGTGAGCAAAGTCAGAGTGGCTTGAGACTGCACACGTGCTCTTGAGTCACTGGTTCCCACTCTGCCACAGCCGGATTTGAACCCACAACCTCCGTCTGCAGCTCTTTAACGCGCTTCAGCTTCAAAGCTTTTGTCTCGAGATTTACTCCCAGAAGAGAAACCAAGACTTTAAACTAAATATAACGCCAGTAAAAGGAGGACACACTTCAGGAGGAGCTCGGGTCGAGTCTGAGGAGGAGGAATTATACATGAATGACACATTAGCGCCCCCTGTGGTCCCGTGGTGGTATTACAGTGGTGGTATTACAGTGGTCTCCCATCTGAACACTCACCAGGACCACCCCCGCTTAACCTCTGAACTCTTAACGAGACCTGACATAGACAAGATGGCACGACTCACTACGTCTGAGGCTGGGACTTTGAGGACAGGAGGAGGCGAGGACAGAGAAGAATTTTTCCAGTTATTCATGTCAGAAAATGTCCAATGTTTTCACTGTCGTCACGTGAATTCAATGAAAATGTAAGATTTACACAGGAAACGTGATCATATTTTAGTTTCGTCCCTGTGGTAAATAATTATTATAGTTTTACATCAGGCAAGTGGCAGTTTGTGAGGACAATTTGACATATAGAAGTTGAAAATGTCAGGAAGTAGTGCTGAGGCCGCCTCTGAGATGTCATCAAAAAGCGCCGTTCCGTCAAAAATGCAAAGAAAATGTGCATATAATATTTTTTAGACTTGAACTATCATTTAATAAATAAACGTGTTGTCAGGTGTAATTGTTTGTCAAATCATTCTCTGGTTGCTAAGTAACAGTTGTGGACTTACCTCTGTCATATTTGTTGGCCGTGTCAAACAGGAAGTGACATTATAAACATCACCAAAATTGCTAATTTGGAGAAAAACAGGCAAAATCTTGGTAAAATCTTAAATATAATCATATTTCAAGTGCAGTTGTGTAAATGTATTTCTACTTTCAAGTTCAGTTTGAGAATTAGTTTTCATTTCACGACAGATTGGATCAATAATTAGTCTTTAGACATTATATTTGCTAAAGAATTCTTACTTACTTGGCTATAGTGAGGAATAAAATCATGCATTTTTAAAACAAATTTGCCTTTATTATTGTTGTACAAATAATAATGGCATACCAAATATTAATACATCTCATCTCAGTACTGACAGAGGTATCAAAAAGTATCAGTACGCGTGGAAAAATATCAATACTTCAACAATTTCTCAAAATATTTCATTATTTTTACATACCGTATTTTCTGGACTATAAGTCGCACCTTTTTTCATAGTTTTGGCCCGGGCGCGACTTATACTTATATTTATACTTATATACTACGACTTATATGTGATATTATTTGTTATTTTCACACTTGCAACTGCATTTCATACTCTAGTGCGACTTATATATGTATTTTCTTCTCTATTTTGAATTTTTTGGCTGGTGCGACTTATACTCCAGTGCGACTTATATATGTATTTTTTTCCTTCTCTATTGTGCATTTTTTTGGCTGGTGCGACTTATACTCCGAAAAATACGGTATATATATTTTTTTCTATCTATCTTTGTTTATATTACAGTTTGTTGTCGGTTTGTTGTGGAGAGAAGCTAACAACAGCAAAGGAGTTTCAATGCATTTTCATAACTCATCGGTATCGGTATCGGCTCGATATCGCGATACTTGCTGGCGTTACTCGGTATCAGATCCACTCTAAAAAAAAAAAAGAAAAACTGTAAAAAACTACAAAAAACTCACATGTGCAAAAATAACAACACAACACACATTTTCATCACCGTAAATCGTCCTTTTTAATACTTTTTAATACTTTTTTAATGCTTTATCTCTTTCCCGCGACTCCGAATGAAACGCCCACTCGGTTACGGTACAAACATTGACTTTTATTGTTACCGAGGTGCACTGTTTACAGACCGAGCAGCAGATCACACCTGTACGCCACGTCTCTCTCTCCCGCCCGCCGCCTCGTCAACACTTATTTTACATGGTTTACATATGTACACACGTTAAGGTACAATATTGCCGTTCGGACATGCCTTATAATTAGTATCTCTCAAAATAAAGTCATTTTATTTACTCCATGGACGCGACGCGGTACATTTTTACAAGGCTCTGAGTGGACGCTCGGACACACAGATGCTACCTCTCCACTGGTTCGTAATGACGGGAAATGCCACGGTTTGTGCGGTAAATTATGGTCTTTACGTCGAAAAATAATGTGTCTCTAAAGCTGCCTGTAAGTTTACAATTGAACATGTGATGGCGACGTGTTAAGAGAATGCGTCATTTTTGGTTTTAAACTCTTCAAAAAGGCAGTCCCGTCCAACTTTAATCTCAATAATCATGTTATAATGTACAAAGGACGTTTGAGGTGTGGAAAAACGGTGGGACAGACTTATAGGTCCAGCGGTAGTTATAGTTTAAGGGTCTTTTATGGTCTTTATGATCTAAATCTAACACACAAACAAACAAACTAATAAAAGCAAACACTTGTACTGAACTATGGCTTGTTGAATATGTATAATGTGTAATAAAATAGTAGTAAAACACATGAAAATAACACTGTAAATACACATGAACGCAAACATTTTACTGTTAACTATAACATTAAACCAGGAGGAAAATGTAACTAACGCTTTAAAATACAGTTCCTTCTTTAGTTCGTTATAAGGCGTTAATAAGCACTCGTCATTTGTTTATAAGCGCTTTTATAAGGTGTTTATTTGTATATGTCTTGTAATCATTTATATTACCATTGACATGTTAATAAACCATGTACAAAATGTTTTTATGAGCATTAATAAACTACTTATCCAACTGTTTTTAAATTACCTAATACTTTATAAGCGCTTATAAACGAACAACAAGTGCTTATTAACGCTTTATAAACACTTTACAAATGAAGCTTATTGTTGAGCGTTACCAACATTTGGAGAGGAAAAGAAAGGTTTCAGGCGTGATTTGTTTTCACGTTTTGACTTTTGGGTCGACAAACAAACTTGTTAAACGTCAGTAAAGATCTGAACACGGCCTAAACGTCACGTCACGCTCAGTAAAGGTCTGAACACGGCCTAAACGTCACGTCACGCTCAGTAAAGGTCTGAACACGGCCTAAACGTCACGTCACGCTCAGTAAAGGTCTGAACACGGCCTAAACGTCACGTTCAGTGAAGGTCTGAACACGGCCTAAACGTCACGTCACATTCAGTAAAGATCTGAACACGGCCTAAACGTCACGTTCAGTAAAGATCTGAACACGGCCTAAACGTCACGTCACGTTCAGTAAAAGTCTGAACACGGCCTAAACATCACGTTCAGTAAAGATCTGAACACGGCCTAAACGTCACGTTCAGTAAAGGTCTGAACACGGCCTAAACGTCACGTCACATTCAGTGAAGGTCTGAACACAGCCTAAACGTCACGTTCAGTGAAGGTCTGAACACGGCCTAAACGTCACGTTCAGTGAAGGTCTGAACACGGCCTAAACGTCACGTTCAGTGATGGTCTGAACACGGCCTAAACGTCACGCTCAGTAAAGGTCTGAACACGGCCTAAACGTCACGTTCAGTGAAGGTCTGAACACGGCCTAAACGTCACGTTCAGTGAAGGTCTGAACACGGCCTAAACGTCACGTTCAGTGAAGGTCTGAACACGGCCTAAAAGTCACGTTCAGTGATGGTCTGAACACGGCCTAAACGTCACGCTCAGTAAAGGTCTGAACACGGCCTAAACGTCACGTTCAGTAAAGATCTGAACACGGCCTAAACGTCACGTCACGTTCAGTAAAGGTCTGAACTCGGCCTAAACGTCACGTCACATTCAGTGAAGGTCTGAACACGGCCTAAACGTCACGTTCAGTGAAGGTCTGAACACGGCCTAAACGTCACGCTCAGTAAAGGTCTGAACACGGCCTAAACGTCACGTTCAGTGAAGGTCTGAACACGGCCTAAACGTCACGCTCAGTAAAGGTCTGAACACGGCCTAAACGTCACGTTCAGTGAAGGTCTGAACACGGCCTAAACGTCACGTTCAGTGAAGGTCTGAACACGGCCTAAACGTCACGCTCAGTAAAGGTCTGAACACGGCCTAAACGTCACGCTCGGTAAAGGTCTGAACACGGCCTAAACGTCACGCTCAGTAAAGGTCTGAACACGGCCTAAACGTCACGCTCGGTAAAGGTCTGAACACGGCCTAAACGTCACGCTCGGTAAAGGTCTGAACACGGCCTAAACGTCACGCTCGGTAAAGGTCTGAACACGGCCTAAACGTCACGCTCGGTAAAGGTCTGAACACGGCCTAAACGTCACGCTCGGTAAAGGTCTGAACACGGCCTAAACGTCACGCTCGGTAAAGGTCTGAACACGGCCTAAACGTCACGCTCGGTAAAGGTCTGAACACGGCCTAAACGTCACGCTCGGTAAAGGTCTGAACACGGCCTAAACGTCACGCTCGGTAAAGGTCTGAACACGGCCTAAACGTCACGCTCAGTAAAGGTCTGAACACGGCCTAAACGTCACGCTCGGTAAAGGTCTGAACACGGCCTAAACGTCACGCTCGGTAAAGGTCTGAACACGGCCTAAACGTCACGCTCAGTAAAGGTCTGAACACGGCCTAAACGTCACGCTCGGTAAAGGTCTGAACACGGCCTAAACGTCACGCTCAGTAAAGGTCTGAACACGGCCTAAACGTCACGCTCAGTAAAGGTCTGAACACGGCCTAAACGTCACGTTCAGTACCATCACTAGGGGTCAGTGTTACTTTTAAACAGAGAAATAAATAAAAGCATAAATACAAAAACACATGACACAGAATAAACCACATTCACATGAAATGACACGGTCCAGATCTCACAAAAGGTTAAAGGTCATGACCCGGGACGAGGCTCCACGCAGCTTCGCTAATGACGCTAACGAGAGAATTGTAGATAATAAGGTTTGATTTGGTTGAATAAAAGAGCAAGAGGAGAAAAGGAACAAAGGTCAAAGTGACAAGAAAGAAACACGAGGACAAAACACGAGGAAAACAGGAAGTGAAACCGTCATATTCAATCATGAGTTTCAGTGATAATTTTGACTTTTGCCCATTTGTCATATTTAGTTGTAACTTGTGAAACGCTGCGGCAACGGTCCTAATTGTTCATTATTCTGAACCAGAGTGTGATTATCTAGTTAATTGTTGCGTGTTTTGTCGACTAAATAATACTTTTACTTTGTGGTTCTCATAGTCGACAAATAAATCTGCAATAAACAAACAAAAACAGTAAAATAATCAGGTGAAATGAACACATTTCTCGCTCTGGCTCAACATAAAAGCTCGAGACGTCGTTAAGTCGTCGTTCTGCTCCAGAAAAGGGAAAAACGAGGAGGTTTTTTGTGTTACAGTCGCCGTGACGACCAAAACAGACAAATATTGTAGGTACAGTAATAGCATGAGGTCAGAGAGTCAGAACAACACGGCGTTAAAAGGTCGAGGCCGAGTCGTTTTTAGACTCCACATCCGAGAGCGGAGATTCAGCCTCGACATCAAGCGTTCATCTGGGGTCGAGGGGCGCGAGGCGGGCGCGACACCAAGCACAGGTTCAAAAAGCAGCGTCTGTGTATTCTGGGTTTAGTGTTTTTAATAGAAACTGAGATCTGGTGTGACATGAGGCTTTTTGCTTAGTGCATCATCATAAACTATAAGATTTAAGATTAAACATAAGCAATAAACGACAATTTAACCTCAGAAATCTTATTGTTACTAAATAAAGTCAAGTTAACTTCATTGTTTTGTGTCTTTTTATGGATTCAACATATAATGTTATGTAGTTCAATACAAACATTTGCTTTAAATCAAGTAATTTACAAGAAAATATGTCACATTCCATTGATTTTAAGCGTGAATTTCATTATATTTAATCGTGAGAGCCAAAAAGTTATTATAATACTTGAGTGAAATTGTCACTTTGCTTTTGTGTTTAGTCAGTGTAACATTTGCATTTGCTTTTTGACAAGTAAAAAATGTATATGTAAAAATACAAATGTAACGTTTATCCAAAAAGAGAAAAACTACCAGTGTTTCGTATGTATTTTATGTTAAATTAACTTATTACATTTTAAGTAGATCCACAACGTCTCATTTACTTTGGATCGACATAATTAAATGGAAAAATGTGACGTAATATTATTAATTTAGGGTCAACATTTGTTTTTTAGTGTACACTGCAAACTTCACTTAAACTGAGAAAGAAAACAAAAAATCTGACTTATCTCGTTTTAAGACATTTCTAGTAAATAAACGCCACATAAGCCGGATTATTAAGATTATTATAACATTCAGTGACTGCGCAAATAATTTCACTTATTTCCAGGACATTTTTAGCCTAAAACAAGAATATTTTTGCAGTGTATTTGGCTGCACTCTAAAAAAGTAAAGGTCTTTTTAAACATGCAGCTTTGAAAAGGACGAGCCCTGAACGTATCGCCCGGACTCATCACTGTGACGCCCGTGACGCAGGTGAAGCCCCTCCCCCCGCTCGTCACCCTGACACCTCAGTGATTGCGCCCCCCTCCCCCGCCCTGCCCCGCCCTCCGTTTATATATATGGTCCGTGTCTCTTGTTGTCCCCCGCGGCTCGGCTCCTCAGCGGGATCCTCGGGGCCCACAAATAGCCGATGACACGATACGGTCCCGTCTTTCATGCGGCTCAAGGTCGCGGCGGGCCCTTTCCCCCCCCGAGCGGCGAGGGCCCTCTGAGCGGGCGGCGGGTTCGGGGGGAGGAAGATGTCACGGCGGCGGAGGATTGCAGACTCAGGTGAAGAGTCTGACACTTTCTTGTCCCTCTGACCTGTTCATTTTCCTCTGTGACTAATCCTACAAAGGGAAAAGAATCTGAAGTGAAGGCAAAATTAGGTTTCAATCATTAGCTGACATCAGATCTAAATGCTAATATGACTTTGCTCTGATTTGATTTTTGTTTTTTTTACAGTTTTGAGACTCAAATTGAGCACTTTTATTTGAATTTTATGATTTTTCTGCACATATTTTGTATCTGTGCAGCTTTTTATGATTTTTCTGCACATATTTTGTATCTGTGCAGCACTTTGGGTTTATTAAATGTGCTATATAAATAAATTCAGGGTAGAAATGACAGTTTGTTTGTTTAACGTTACAAAGGATAGAAAAAAAGCTATTTTCCAGACTCTTTTTGAGTTTCACTATATATATATATATATATATATATATATATATATATATATATATATATAAGTATTTCTGTGGTAATAATAAATCTATAGATAAAATTAAAAAACAATATTTCTGTCCTCGAAAATGTCAAGCATTTTTCACACTCTCCCTTGAAATAAACACATAATAGAGAATACAGTGTTTAAAGCAGGTTCTGACGTCACTCCCATGTGACTGGGCTGTTTCTGTTTGGAAAAAAAGACGAAATTGAAGTTTCACTTCAATTTGTTCGTCGCGTCGACCTTTGCCCTCTCCGCTGTACAAACTATAACCACACCCGTTTCTCCAGCATGCTAAATATATGCTAAATATTCCTACAGTTTTGCTTGTGCGGTCGATAGAAAGTCATTGAAATATTGAATTTGCATTTTCTCCGCCTCAAACTTTGGCTATAAAAGGACGTTTTTTCCCCCCGTAATAATTTAGTGAAAGGTGCGAAGCCCGCGCCGCCTATTTCGCCCGCGAGCGACGCAGACGTGGATGAACTCGGTGAAGGTGAAGAGAACGATGGTCCTTTAGTTGGTCGAGCTGCCTTCCCGACATGGCTGACTCACGGTGAAGTTTTAAAGGGGCTTCAACGCCGACACGGACCACAAAATGCCGCAGTTTCGCGACGCCGAAGACTTAAAAAATAAAGTTTGACCGGTCTCTCTCTCTCTCTCTCTGGTGCTGGGCGCCTCAGATGGACAGGAGGAAGTGGTCCTGCTCGGGGGGCTTGCGGACCCAGGTGCCGAGCCCGGAGTCCTGCAGCGAGCGGAGCCACTGCTGCTTCACCGTTTGGTACTGACGCGCCGACGACTTGGCCTCGCTGTACATGAGCTGTTGGTCCTCCGAGCCGGATACGTGGAGCCCCAACTGGAGGGGGAGGAGACGGAGAGGGCGGAGACAGAGGGGGGAGAGGGAGGGGGAGAGAGGGGAAGATGGTCATAGACGATGTTAAAAATACATCGTCTTTTGTTGAAAATCATTGTAAGAACATAAAACATGGTAAAAAGGAATTATTTTATTGCAGTTGCACATTAACCACTAAGAATTGTCTCTTGATCCATAAATAAAATATACTCCTGGAGGTGACCACGAGCAACGCAGGAGGACTCGTTTCAAGATCTTAAAGTGCCTCATACAGGACGGACGACTCATTGAACAAAAATTTTGTTTAAAGGTTGAAAAGAGGATTTTTGGCGCCAAATCTGAGTCTCATTTCCTCGTGGCGTGGACAGCCGAGTAGTTCTCCCACATGTCAGTCATTCCCTGCGTGCTACTGCACACCTGCAGCCTCGTTCCCAGGATAGCAGCACGTTTCCCTGGCTGCGAATGCGTGGTTGATATGCCGGTGTGTGTTTAGCGAGTTCCTTCAGTGTTCAGTACAAAATGACGAAAGAGAAAGACTGTATCCGAGCTCAGAAGAGACAGAAATCTGCAGAGACGAGAGATGATGCAATTCGACACGCTAATAAACAAACGCACGTGTAGCAGTGAGGCTTTGATGGGAGGCGGCCTCTTGGAAACAACAGGAGGGTGGGGGGTGAGTGCGCATTTTTTTAAAAGGTTGCTTGAGTTCTCAAATTGGCAAAAAAATCCCCTATTCAAATTTTAAAAGAAATATATTTTGAATTTTGCAAAATATTACAAATATGTTATCACAGAAAAGCAAATTTTTTAGGTTTAAAATTTCACTTCCTGTTTGTAATTAATGATTGTGACACTCTAAACACTAGTTCAACAATAAAGTCGCTCTCATATGTTTGTTTTATATATTTGTCAAATAAAAATAATAGAGTTTTTGCCCAGTGTTTGCTGGGTAATTTCCAACTGTGATGTCATCAATTACAAACAGGAAATGAATTCTGTGATAAAATGTGTATAATAATAATAATAATAAGCAAAATTCTAAATATATTGATCTTAGGCTGCCCCAAATAAATTGTCTGTTTGCTGTAACCCGAGTCAACATTTTTCATCTGGGTCGGACGGTAGGCAAATTCTTATTTTTTTTACTTTGAAGGCAAAAAAAAAAGATCCACATTTTGCAATTTTTTGAGTCGGAGTGACCACCAGGGGTCAGGCTTCAACAGTCAATGACGGGAAACGACTCTATCAACCCGATCGGGAGACTAAATCTCACGATTTTAAGATATTTCAATCGACCTTTTGGTAGTGAAGGCGAGCGGGGGGAACATGCGGGGGACACGGGCGCCGCCATGTTTGTTGTGATGACGCTACTGGGCATGTGTCAATCCCAGAATGCATTGCGTAAAACACCCTGACAGAGCCTGGCATGTCCTATGGACACTTGAGTGGCGCCGACAGGGGAGTCAGAGTGGTCAGAGTGGCGGGATGGGGGTGGGGGTGGTCTCCTGTCCTCGCCCAGTCTCGTAGACGCACGGCTACCAAGCGGCGACATCAGTGGACATATTAAAGCCTATAGAATGAAGCCTAAAGAATAAAGCTGTACGGTGGAAGCACCGAACGTCAAAGAAGGAGAGGAAGATGAAGAAGAGTCTCCCTGGAATAAAGCCGGTTGTTGTTGTTGTTGTTGTTTTATGGCGGTTGGCATCCAAGTGTTGCATTACCGCCAGACTTTATTCCTCAGACTCTGTCGTAGTCCGTAAAAGTACTCCTTCCATTGCTTTGGTAATAAAGCCGGTTGGTCTCTGAAACAACAACAACTATTCTAGTCACAAAGACATCATGACCTCATGGGCTTTGTAACACCAAAGCAATGGAAGGAGTACTTTTACGGACTACGACAAAGTCTGAGACGTCCCATGACCTCATGGGCTTTGTAAAACAACAAAGACGTCCCATGATCTCATGGGCTTTGTACTTCCAAAGCACCGAACGTCAAAGAGGGCGAGGAAGGTGAAGAAGAGTCTCCCTGGAATAAAGCCGGTTGGTCTCTGACACAACAACTATTCTAGTCACAAAAACACATCATGACCTCATGGGCTTTGTAACGCCAAAGCGATGGGAGGAGTACTTTTACGGACTACGACAGAGTCTGAGGACTACGAAACGTCTGAGGAATAAAGTCTGGCGGTAATGCAACACTCGGATGCCAACCGCCATAAAACAACAACAACAACAACAAAGTCTGAGGAATAAAGTCTGGCGGTAATGCAACACTTGGATGCCAACCGCCATAAAACAACAACAACAACAACAACAACAACAACAACAACAGGCGCTGCAACTTGTCAAAGGCAATTTGTCGTCATTAACTCACGGTCTGTTTTGTTACAGACGCATGTGAGGGAATGACAATGCAGTCGCACATGCGCAGCGCAGTGCGTTATCTTTGCTATACGGATGAAAGATAGGATAACAAGCGTGATAAAAATGCTCGACACGGTGGTTTAGGGAAGTCCGGTCGGTGAGTCGGCGAAATAATTGAAAAATAAAAGGTTACGGCAAACAGACATATTACTTTGCTCAGCCTTAACTGCGTATCAGTTCAATGAGTCGTCCGACCTGTAGAGGGCGCTTTAAGTCTGGAGTTGCATTTGTAAAGCACCTGTACCTATGAAAATGTTGCATACTTGACAATTCCAAAAACTCACATTTGTACTTTGAGCGTTTCATAAATGAGACCCCCGGACTGAATATTACTGATGAAAGTACTGTAAATATTTGGGGTTTTAAATCTCCTGTGACCTGTCTGATGATGATTAGATTAGATTATTCACAATAAATAATAACAAATCGTAACAATTTTAGAAGCCAATTCAGTTCAATCCAGACAAAAAAAGTATGATTAAATGGTTGTTTGGTCGATAATTATGAATATTTGTTAAATTGTGACGTTCCTTCCATTAAAAATCGTGACAAAATGTGATATTGTGACATTTTTGTTTGTCTGTGTTTTCTTTATGAATGTTTTATTGCCCGGAATAATGCTTTGATGACGAGGGTGATTAGATATTATTGTGCATGTTTCCTGTCGATGGAGAAACCCCCCCAGACGGGCCCCTCGTCGCCCGTCATTGTCACTATTCTTTCTAACAGAGACGTTATCGGGCCTTCATCACCCTGTACCTGCTGAGAGAGAGAGAGAGAGAGAGAGAGAGAAGTAAAGAGAAAAGAATGTGGCACAACAGAGCGAATGAGGCGGCACAAATGTGTTTGGGTGGAGCCCGGGCGGAGGGGGAGGTTCAGACAGCTGGGTAATCTCCCGCCATTGAAATTTCACAAGCAATTGAACATCGCACTGCTTTTTGTGCATTTCTATTGTCACCGGGGCGACAACGAGAGTGAGAGTGAGAGAGAGAGAGAGAGAGAGGGAGGGAGAGAGAGCGAGAGAGACACCTGGAGACGAGAGAGGGAGAGAGAGAGGGAGAGAGAGGGGGGAGGGAGAGAGAGAGCAAGGGAGAGAGAGAGTGAGAGGGGGGAGAGAGAGCGAGGGAGCCACCTGGAAATGAGAGAGAGAAGGAGAGAGAGAGGGAGGGAAGTGTAGAGAGAGGGGGAGAGAGATGAAGAGAGAGAGAGAGCCACCTGGAGAGAGGGAGAGAGGGAGAGAGAGAGGGCCTATACACCATGTAATAGTTTGTTTTTTGAGTTAATTGTGATTTAAAACGACCTTATTCATGGTTTAGTCTCATTTTGGACCATGTTTTACCTAAATTTAACCCTGACAGAGTTCTGGTTTGGACCTGGTGACACTCGGAAACCTGAAAACCACAGATTTTTTTGAGAGAATCTGTGTTTTACCTCGAACACCTCGACTGTTACAGGTAAAACCGCATGTATTACAGTTCAAATCGGGCGTAAAGCTTTACCTTGCGCTGCAGTCGGCTCCAGCGCGTGAACAGGGCGTGTTTGCAGAGACGCGACGCCGTCCCAGAGTCTCTCCTCCGCCCGGTCCAAGCGTCCACCACCTCCAGCTGCAGGTCGCCCTCGCTCCAGTTCAGCCCCACACACGAGGCCTTCCCCTGGGGGAGAGACTCGGCGCTGCTCAGCCCTGGAGGACCAGACCAGACAGTTACACCACACGTTATAGCAGCAAACGACACATTTTTTACAATATTCTGCCACATTTCTTACTAGAATTGACCCGTTGAGTCAATTCTGTTCCGTCAAAACTATTTCTTATGTGTAGAACAAATAGTTATGGACCGATTAGAACAGCTTTTTGGGGAAAACTACGTGCAACTGCAGATAAACAGGAGCACAGCACTTTTTGTTTTAAGTTTCTTTAAGTTTCTCTCTGGATAGATTTACAGATTAGAGCTGCAACAAATTAATCGATTAATGAAATAACACATTTAGTCACTGATTAATCGTTAGCTGGTCCATAAAACATGCCATGAGCTCAGAAAATAAGTTTTATGATTAAAAATGTGCCAAATATGTCTGAAAATGACGCGGAAAACGTGTAAATTCAGTGTATTTGATGGAAACACTATTTTGTCCTTAAACGTGGCTGCACTTCACAGCTTCATCAGGGTCAAATTCAGCAACAAAACAACACATTGATGAATATAAAGCATAATCGCTGGACTATAATGTTCAACCATAAACAACGTCTTTGCAAACATGTAACTGCAGTGTGTTTGCTGCTGTCGACTAAACATTACATAATTCTCTCATATAAATGGATCTAAACCAAAAACACACTTGTAATACTTGAAAAACCGCTTTGATCGACCAATCCACAAAGACGAGGTTCAATCTGGAAGTCGTAGTAAATCAAGTACACATTATTTATTCAGCCCTCGGTCATAACGCTCAACCACACGTGTATTTCAGACGTCCACTTGAGTAAGATATTAAAGTTACTCTGAATTCGAGTACAAAACCGCTCCATGCTCTCAGTTCAAACTCTGAAAAAAACAAAACAAAAATCACCTTTTTTTGTCGCACTCGAAAAAGTTTGATACTGATGTCAATACCACCACATTAAAGCAGAACTAAGCAACATTTCACCGTATTGAACGCCTTCGTAAGTCCCTGTGATGGTTAAATATGTATTTTCGGGGTGTTTGTCGTGCTCGTTGTCGCCCCCTGCTGTCTCTGTGCGTAAAACACAATCGACCTGAAGACAACTCTCCTGAGAAACCCTCGCTCTTTTTAAAATATTTGGCAATGTAAAGTGTTTCTGTGCATGATTATACTGTCTATTATGTCTTAGTATGATAAAGAGAGAGAGAAAATGCGCGTCTATTTTCTGACTATGTTATTTCACAAGCGACCTGCAGGGGGAGCTCCACCGCCAGTTACTTTGTTCAACTTTTCGACAATAAAATGTATTTTTAAAGCAAAACAACAGTAGATATAGTTATTTTACTGGGAATTAAGGACTGATATAATATATTTCATTCTTACTGTGACGCTGATTTTAAATTATGTTTTCTTTATGTTTTATGTCTTTGTTTCTTCTACTGGTCGAGTGCATTTTGCCCGTAGCGACAGGAATAAAGTCTTTCTGATACTGCAAGGTCCAACTTATACAAAATTTCAACACCAGCTGTTGGTATTTCACATTTGGTAAGTGAGTATTTTGGTGCAAACTCAGACGCATCAGACGGTCATAACTTAAAGCTCATATGATTCGTGGAAATATGGATTTCTGAGCACATCGTGGCCCATTGTCCGCTCCCTGGTGTAATTACAGTACAGCCCTGTAGATCATCTCCCGCTCTTTGTCCAACATAATTCCTGCCCCTCCGTCCCGACGTTATCCCCCCCCCTCGGTCGCTTCTACAGCCCGTCGCCGTGACAATCCTCCCTTATTACTCCACTCCTTTGTTCAAACGTTCTGAACAAAAACCTGTCCAAGCCACAAGTCGTCGTCTCCTCCTCCCTCTTTCCCCCCGTTCCTCGTTTTCTCGCCTCATTTCACTGCCTCGCTGGGTCTGTTTCTGTAATAAGCAATTTGATTTCTCTGTCATTGAAGACTTGATCAATTCCTCTGGTGGGAAGTCGTGGGCGGACGTTTTTTCTGATCTCATAACGACACAATAGACTGGTTCAATATCGCCGTCTGAGAGCTCTTATTATAGACGGCGCGTGTGTACATAGTATATGAGACTTTCACTGGCGGAGGAGCGGACGGATATGATAAAGTTACGCTTAAGTATTGCACTGACAGTAAAGTAAAGTAATATCATGAAAGATAAAGCAACGTTTCTTAGTTTTTTAGTAGAGTGCGGCTTTAAAATAAGGTTATTAAGGCGTTAAAAAGCACTAGTTATGAGTTTATTATGCACTTATAAAGAAACAATAACACACATTCTCGTTCTTGTTCATGGCTTATTCACATTTATAAAGCGTTATAAGCCATCTATAAATGCTTGTAAAAACCTTTAAAGTGCTTATAAACAGTTAACTAGTACTTATAAATGCCTTATTAATGGTTTACTTACTATGGAACCTTATTTTAAAGCGTTACAACAAGTGAAATCATCTGTTTTTTAGCTAAAATACAACTCTTTTTTTTTAAATAACAAAACACATTTCATTTGATAAACGTGTAGATTTATAAGGTTTGTAACAGGTTGTTTCTCGCATTGTGGGGCCCCGGTGCCACCACAGTGCAGCACGACACTGTTTCAAGTCAGTTAAACTTCAATTGTCGACACGTACGGTTTCCGGCGTCTCCATTTAAAACGTTATCGGCGCAAATGTCAGTCGTTTTAATCAAACTGAAACGTTCTCCGAGCACGTTTTCCCTCCGCAGAGCTCTGTCCAGCAGCAGAGGAAGGACATGTGAAGGACGTCGGCTGGATGCAGGTGCGAGATAAGCGTCAGATCCCCGGGGCCAAAACTCCAGAGGGCGGCTTTAAACGGCTCAAAGGCACAAACGGGCCGAAGCCCATCAGAGGCGGGGCCCGGATTCGGTCAGAGATGCTGTTCTTTTGTGGCCACCGCCCACAGTGAAGTCCGAGCACCTTTAAACACGGATTGCTGAAGCGCTTCATCGATCTTTTCATCATCAAACACTGGCATTTTCTTCATCGCACTGAAAGAGCGTCTCTAGGAGGGGATCTGCCACCTGCTTGTATCCATGGAGACGCTACTGCTTTGCCTAGGTGTTTCGCAAAGTAGCATTAAACATATCTATCTTGCACGAATTTGGTTACAGATGAAAAAAAGTCCTTGAAAAAACGAAATTAAACAAATAAAACAAGGCAGAACTATGTGCATATGAACAGAGCGACCTCTCCACAGCGCTAACCTCAAAGCGGCTGTGCGTACAATGTATTTCTACGTGTTTTACTTTTTAATTACTCCACATACTGTAACAGTAGTAACAGACAAGAGTGTTTGTTTACCTGCTTTACCGGCTCCTGTCCGACCAAAAAAACCCGTCGCTCAACAGTTGAAAATAGCAGACGGGACGAACCTTTGAATGTGTCCGATTTTGAGCTAAATCGGTGGCAAAATGCACGTTCGTTTGGTCACCATGGTTACGCGTTTAACAGAAATAATTGTTTAAAACTCACATTACAAACAAATGACTTTTACAACGAATTAAGCGTTTCAGTCGCTGCAGAGAAGAACAGCCGAAAGGTGTGAACGAGCTGCTGGGTTGCCATAGTGATGAAGCCCCTTTAATGCCACAATGCGGAACATTCCAGACAAAGCAGAAACATCTCCGTGGAGACAAGCGGCGGCAAAGTGACATGTTTAAAGTGCGTGTGACAGGTATTTGTGATTTTGTAATTGTGACTTTATTTGGTGTATTCAAACCTGTTGTAAATATAAATTATAGATTTGCATCAATCAAGAAAAAAAAATCTGTATAAAATAACAGGAAGTGACATCACACCAGGGACAGATAGTTTATGTAGGATTTACACGAAATAAACTACTTTTTTAACCTTTAAAACATTAACTCAGCAAAATAAACACGTTCATATGTTATTTTATTTGTCAAAAAAAGAAATAAAAACATTGTAACACTGGATGCGTTTTGGCCCAGGGGTTGATGGGAGTGACGTGATCAAATAAAACCAGGAAGTAAAATTATAAACCTAAAAAATGTGCTATTTTGGGATAAAATTTGTATTTATATTAAAAAATGTTGGCAAAATTTAAGACTTTAGACCGTATTTTCCGGACTATAAGTCGCACTGGAGTATAAGTCGCACCAGCCAAAAAATGTATAATAGAAGAGAAAAAAACACACATAAGTTGCACTGGAGTATGAAATGCAGTTGCAAGTGTGAAAATAACAAATAAGATCACATATAAGTCGCTCCGGAGTATATAAGTATAAATATAAGTATAAGTCGCACCCCGGCCAAAACTATGAAAAAATGCGACTTATAGTCCGGAAAATACGGTATGTATCTTAACTGTGTTTAAGTCCAATGAGTAATCCTAAACCTGTCAGAGGCACTTTAAGTTCTGCCTCATGATGGCACTGATTGAGATAAAGTCACTCACACACAACTTTCCATTTTTCCTCCACCATAACTAATAGTTTCCACCTCGCGCCGACAACAGACGGTACGTGACGTCTACATTTATCTCCGGTGCGTTCCTGTCCCGTTGTCATGTCTTTGGCCTTATCTCGCACTCGCATGCGCTCCTGTCTCCGGGCCCAGATCTGAAGCGATGGCAGCCGCAGATTTCACCCGTCCAAATCTGTCTCCATCTCATTCATGTTCACGGCAAAGGGTCCCGCGGAGGTAAAGGGGGCGCGGCCCGCGGTCGGAGGGGCTCTCGACGCAACTGAGGCTTTCAATTTGTCAAATACAGTAAGAACACGTCATTGCAGAAGTCGAATTATCTCGTAAAGCCTCGTCAAACGCGAAAAAATGCGTTCCAATTACTAATCGCTAGCTATTTTCTTCACCCGTCAATAGTTATAAAGAATATTGAAGGACACGTTGTTGTTGTTGTTGTTGTGTGTTGACTTTTTTGTAACCGTTTTGTCGAATAGTAAATCATTTTAACACTGTTCCCTCGTCACAAACATACGCGGAGTTGCATTTGGCTTCATTTACGCTCGGTTCTCTCCTCGTTGAGCGAACACAAGCGTTTCCCCGAATGATGACGCTAAATGTAGAACTCCTGCTGAATTTAAGTGCGTACCGTATTTTCTGCACTATAAGGCGCACTTAAAAGCGTTTAATTTTCTCATAAAACAAAAATACACCTTATAATTCAGTGCACCTTATATATGGATGAATTCAGGTCGTGTTTACTGACCTCGAAGTGATTTTGTGCGGTACACGTTTCGTTTCACTCATTACATGAAAAATAATCGAAAATAGACCATTCATTGACAGTGCGCCTTATAATCCTTATAGTGCGGAAAATATGGTAAATTATTGCCAGACTGAGCATACAGTTATACAATGGCGTGTTGGATCAAGCTAGCTTTTGTTTCTGTCTGCGTGGTAATTCCCTTGGCTGCCACACGTGTGCAGTTTGCAGATAGCGTGCTGATATGGAAAAGAATCCGACGAGACGAGACCAGGTCCGTCGTTAAAGATACAAAGCGCCACACATCAGGTGGAGGCGAGAGAGTCGTCCTAAAAGAAACATACGCTCAGCACAGACGTGTGCAGTTTGCAGACAGCGGGTCGATATGGGAAAGAATCAGTCTAAAAGTGATGTGTCCGTCCCGGAGACGCCTGTCATGCAGCAATGTCAGATAAAAATGGAAAGAGTGTCTGGAATGCTATGTATGTGGTCTGTAATTTATTTGTGATTTTGATGCTTTTTTTCCTGTTGTGAAGCACTTTGAATTGCCTCGTGTATGAAATGTGCTCTACAAATAAACTTGTCTTGATGGAAGGGACTGGTAAAAAGTCATGTGTGGCATTATTTTAGATTATAAAACATATCAAACTCACGAGCACGTTTTAAGACCAATAACAACGCAAATCCTCCATGTGTTCTGTACTGTCTGGGTAAATGTGAGCGCAGCATTTGACCCGTCCTGGATACAGTGCCCTTCTCCGTTGTCAGGGCGATGACTGTAGCTGATGTCGATGTGTTCGGACTTCTCACCACTGAGCAGAGGCTGGTGTCTCCTGTACGTGGGCGGCAGGGGTCCCATTCGCTCCTGCCGCTGGGTCAACACTCGGCCCAAGTGTCCGGTGTGACGCAGGCTGCCCACGGTCAGACTGTGCAGGTAAACCGGCTCCACAAAGTGACTCAGCAACGCCCCCTGGAGGCCCAGGATGTTCCACCTGAGAAGAGAGAGGTCGACAAAAAGGATTATAACCAGGTAAAGGCTAAATGTGGGACAAATGAAGGCTTATCTTATCTTAATGTAGTCCATGAAATATATTGGCAATAGATAAGTGAATAGATGAACAGAAGGTCGGTCATTTTAACATAAAAACTGGTCAAATTGGTGTTAAAACAGTCAAATACAGCGCTTATTACACACCGAGCAACCAAAAAACAACATGAAAACTCTGGATTTCGATCTATGATGTCACACACCTGGGAAACTTGAAACTGAGTGTTTTCTGAGGCTCGTCAAACACACGCTAAATGAAGCTAAATACAACTCCAGGCACGTTTTTGACGAGGGAACAATGTTATAACACGTTTAAAAGCTCAAAAAGCCACTTCGGCATAACACGTGTCATTTAAACTCACAGAAAAGCTTCAGAACGAAGAGAAGAGGAGGAATAAACAGCGATTCTTGAATGAATAAAAGCGACTCTTGGCATTGAGAATACCAGCGACGTCGCCCGTTTTGTGCAAGGACATCACGCGCAAGAGCGAGTGTCCAAATCAGGTTTGAAAATAGAAAAGGCGGCGATAGGGTTGCGGGTGCGTTATGTGGCTTTACCGACCGATAGAAACAATTTGATCATTATCTGGAGGCGGGATGTGATGACTGCTACCTGTCGCTCGCGTCAACACACCGGCAAAACGCAGAGAAAATCCTGCACGGCCTGTTTTTTGTTTCTTTTTCCACGGCGCGCGCTTAAAGGTCACCGCGTCGGCATCCATTATAGCGGATGCTAGCATTAGCATAGGCGCGTTCAGCGGAGCCGCCGCGTTAATGCACTGAGCGGCACCCGAGCGCATCGATTATAGACAGAGGACTTTCGGGAGGATTTACAGGAGACAAAAAATCACTGCCAATGAATCTGTGTCAGGAGCATCGTGACAGTTGGTGTGAGAGCTTATAACGCAGGTAAAGATGGGAAATAAACATGAATATCTTTATTTAAACCTCAAATAAAGCCATTTTGAGGACGTTTGATGGCTGAAATGTTAAAAATTGCAGGTTAATTACTGCGTTCGTTACCAGTGGTGGATTATCATACTGTTTGTGTGTTTAATTTTCCTGTTTAAAGGCACAATTTTAAGTATTTTAGCTCAAAAGAAAGAATATTTTGCTTTGGAATTCAACCTTTACAGCGCTAAGGAAACAGTGTTAAAGTGGATTCTATATTCTTGTGGGTTAGTTGGATTTAAACATGCTTTTGGTCATCTTGTGGTAAGTATATTTCACATTTCCTTAACTTAAAATAACGTCTACATTCGGAAAACAGACGTAACCACACCTCGGCTTACAATTACGTATTCGAATGACGGAAACGTGAATCTGAGCAGGAGAAATCTGGATTTTTACTTCTAACAGTCCTGGGAAAATTCAAACGGGGTGATTTGTGAGCAGACTTTTTTATAGAGACCCGTCTTCCCGTATTCTGGACGAGGTATTTTAAAATGTGGACGGGCATTTTTGAGTGTGAAAATATTCCATTTTATCAATAAATCTCAGAAAAAAGGGAATATCATCATTAAATTGGGCCGGGAAGCATTTGACGATAGTCCGCCATTACAGTTTACTGTTTACAAGTGAAAATGTGAATGCTGCGTGCGGATTGGTCGACGAAATGTGTGTGCTTGGCTCTGATTGGCTGCCGAGCCGTGGTCCGGAGAATGCCGAAGCCACTCGTTTTTTCTCCTAGTCGGCCCCCGTACCCGGGTGTTTTCAAATCCTATCTAAAGCCTGTGAGAGAAGAGGACCTCGTAAACCATGAGGCAAAATTCAGCTCGTTTAAAGCTCAAAAAGGTCAATTTTGCAGCTAAATGTGTCGGTTAACGAGCAAATCCGACAATACGCAATAATAAGCATTCGTTACGATCACATTCTTTGCTCTTCTCTTCGCTATGACGCTCCGTTCTCCGATGGCGTCGCGTTCTTTCCCCGCTCGAACTTAATCATCGCTCGCCAGGCTTCGCGGTCAATTAAGGCGCGGCGCCGCTAAACGGGGCCCATTGCCTCCGCCGCCCGCCACCTGTCCGCACCTCCCGCGGCCGCGCCTCGTAAAGGGGGCGGGGGGGAGTCTCAACCTCCAAAACTGAAATAACTTTAGCCCTGGATATTCATTTACCCAGAATGCAACGCCGCGAATCAGCGACATCTTCTAATCTCATGCAAGAAGAGACAGCCATCTGGACCCGGCCCTGTGTGCCACCGGCGCCATCCATCCTCCCTCTCTCCTCCCGCTCTCCTCCCGCTCTCCTCCCGCTCTCCTCCCACTCTCCTCACTCTCTCCTCCCGCTCTCCTCCCACTCTCCTCACTCTCTCCTCCCGCTCTCCTCCCACTCTCCTCCCTCTCTCCTCCCGCTCTCCTCCCGCTCTCCTCCCTCTCTCCTCCCGCTCTCCTCCCGCTTTCCTCCCACTCTCCTCCCTCTCTCCTCCCGCTCTCCTCCCTCTCTCCTCCCGCTCTCCTCCCGCTTTCCTCCCACTCTCCTCCCTCTCTCCTCCCGCTCTCCTCCCGCTCTCCTCCCTCTCTCCTCCCGCTCTCCTCCCGCTTTCCTCCCACTCTCCTCCCTCTCTCCTCCCGCTTTCCTCCCGCTCTCCTCCCTCTCTCCTCCCGCTCTCCTCCCGCTCTCCTCCCTCTCTCCTCCCGCTTTCCTCCCGCTCTCCTCCCTCTCTCCTCCCGCTCTCCTCCCGCTTTCCTCCCACTCTCCTCCCTCTCTCCTCCCGCTTTCCTCCCGCTCTCCTCCCTCTCTCCTCCCGCTTTCCTCCCACTCTCCTCCCTCTCTCCTCCCGCTCTCCTCCCGCTCTCCTCCCTCTCTCCTCCCGCTCTCCTCCCGCTTTCCTCCCACTCTCCTCCCTCTCTCCTCCCGCTTTCCTCCCGCTCTCCTCCCTCTCTCCTCCCGCTCTCCTCCCGCTCTCCTCCCTCTCTCCTCCCGCTTTCCTCCCGCTCTCCTCCCTCTCTCCTCCCGCTCTCCTCCCGCTTTCCTCCCACTCTCCTCCCTCTCTCCTCCCGCTTTCCTCCCGCTCTCCTCCCTCTCTCCTCCCGCTCTCCTCCCTCTCTCCTCCCGCTCTCCTCCCTCTCTCCTCCCGCTTTCCTCCCGCTCTCCTCCCTCTCTCCTCCCGCTCTCCTCCCGCTCTCCTCCCTCTCTCCTCCCGCTCTCCTCCCTCTCTCCTCCCGCTTTCCTCCCACTCTCCTCCCTCTCTCCTCCCGCTCTCCTCCCTCTCTCCTCCCTCTCTACTCCCGCTCTCCTCCCGCTCTCCTCCCGCTCTCCTCCCGCTCTCCTCCCTCTCTCCTCCTTCTCTCCTCCCTCTCTACTCCCGCTCTCCTCCCTCTCTACTCCCGCTCTCCTCCCTCTCTCCTCCCTCTCTCCTCCCGCTCTCCTCCCGCTTTCCTCCCACTCTCCTCCCTCTCTCCTCCCGCTTTCCTCCCGCTCTCCTCCCTCTCTCCTCCCGCTCTCCTCCCTCTCTCCTCCCGCTCTCCTCCCTCTCTCCTCCCGCTTTCCTCCCGCTCTCCTCCCGCTCTCCTCCCGCTCTCCTCCCGCTTTCCTCCCACTCTCCTCCCTCTCTCCTCCCGCTCTCCTCCCACTCTCCTCCCTCTCTCCTCCCACTCTCCTCCCTCTCTCCTCCCGCTCTCCTCCCTCTCTCCTCCCTCTCTACTCCCGCTCTCCTCCCGCTCTCCTCCCGCTCTCCTCCCGCTCTCCTCCCTCTCTCCTCCTTCTCTCCTCCCTCTCTACTCCCGCTCTCCTCCCTCTCTACTCCCGCTCTCCTCCCTCTCTCCTCCCGCTCTCCTCCCGCTCTCCTCCCGCTCTCCTCCCGCTCTCTTCCCGCTCTCCTCCCTCTCTCCTCCCGCTCTCCTCCCTCTCTGCTCCCGCTCTCTTCCCGCTCTCCTCCCTCTCTCCTCCTTCTCTCCTCCCTCTCTCCTCCCGCTCTCCTCCCGCTCTCCTCCCTCTCTCCTCCCGCTCTCCTCCCGCTTTCCTCCCACTCTCCTCCCTCTCTCCTCCCGCTCTCCTCCCTCTCTCCTCCCGCTCTCCTCCCGCTTTCCTCCCACTCTCCTCCCTCTCTCCTCCCGCTCTCCTCCCGCTCTCCTCCCTCTCTCCTCCCGCTCTCCTCCCGCTTTCCTCCCACTCTCCTCCCTCTCTCCTCCCGCTTTCCTCCCGCTCTCCTCCCTCTCTCCTCCCGCTCTCCTCCCGCTCTCCTCCCTCTCTCCTCCCGCTTTCCTCCCGCTCTCCTCCCTCTCTCCTCCCGCTCTCCTCCCGCTTTCCTCCCACTCTCCTCCCTCTCTCCTCCCGCTTTCCTCCCGCTCTCCTCCCTCTCTCCTCCCGCTTTCCTCCCACTCTCCTCCCTCTCTCCTCCCGCTCTCCTCCCGCTCTCCTCCCTCTCTCCTCCCGCTCTCCTCCCGCTTTCCTCCCACTCTCCTCCCTCTCTCCTCCCGCTTTCCTCCCGCTCTCCTCCCTCTCTCCTCCCGCTCTCCTCCCGCTCTCCTCCCTCTCTCCTCCCGCTTTCCTCCCGCTCTCCTCCCTCTCTCCTCCCGCTCTCCTCCCGCTTTCCTCCCACTCTCCTCCCTCTCTCCTCCCGCTTTCCTCCCGCTCTCCTCCCTCTCTCCTCCCGCTCTCCTCCCTCTCTCCTCCCGCTCTCCTCCCTCTCTCCTCCCGCTTTCCTCCCGCTCTCCTCCCTCTCTCCTCCCGCTCTCCTCCCGCTCTCCTCCCTCTCTCCTCCCGCTCTCCTCCCTCTCTCCTCCCGCTTTCCTCCCACTCTCCTCCCTCTCTCCTCCCGCTCTCCTCCCTCTCTCCTCCCTCTCTACTCCCGCTCTCCTCCCGCTCTCCTCCCGCTCTCCTCCCTCTCTCCTCCTTCTCTCCTCCCTCTCTACTCCCGCTCTCCTCCCTCTCTACTCCCGCTCTCCTCCCTCTCTCCTCCCTCTCTCCTCCCGCTCTCCTCCCGCTTTCCTCCCACTCTCCTCCCTCTCTCCTCCCGCTTTCCTCCCGCTCTCCTCCCTCTCTCCTCCCGCTCTCCTCCCTCTCTCCTCCCGCTCTCCTCCCTCTCTCCTCCCGCTTTCCTCCCGCTCTCCTCCCGCTCTCCTCCCGCTCTCCTCCCGCTTTCCTCCCACTCTCCTCCCTCTCTCCTCCCGCTCTCCTCCCACTCTCCTCCCTCTCTCCTCCCACTCTCCTCCCTCTCTCCTCCCGCTCTCCTCCCTCTCTCCTCCCTCTCTACTCCCGCTCTCCTCCCGCTCTCCTCCCGCTCTCCTCCCGCTCTCCTCCTTCTCTCCTCCCTCTCTACTCCCGCTCTCCTCCCTCTCTACTCCCGCTCTCCTCCCTCTCTCCTCCCGCTCTCCTCCCGCTCTCCTCCCGCTCTCCTCCCGCTCTCTTCCCGCTCTCCTCCCTCTCTCCTCCCGCTCTCCTCCCTCTCTGCTCCCGCTCTCTTCCCGCTCTCCTCCCTCCCTCTGCTCCCTCTCTCCTCCCCTCTTCTTTGCTCTCTTTTCTCCCCCTCCATCCTCTTTCACACTTTTTACATCGTCTCACCTCTTTAACTTTTCTCATCCTCTTTGTCTTTCTTCCTTCTCCCTATTTTATTCCTTCTCTTGGACTTTCCATCTCTTCTCTTTTCTTCTCTAACTTTTTCTTTCCCCCTCTCTTCCCCTTTTCTTTCCCTCCAACTTTTAATCTCGTCTTTCCCCCCCTCTTACTACTTTTCTGTCTCTGTTCTGCTTCTCTCTCTCCTTCCTCTTCCTCTTCTCTCTTTATCCCTTCCAAGCTTTCTTTCTGTTCAAGCTCTCACTCTTTTGTCTCTCCGTCTCTATTTCATCTTCTTCTTTCTCCACCTCCCTCCTCTCGATCTCCTTTCCTCCTCTATCTACTTATTTCTTCTCATCTTTGACTCTTTTCCTTCTTTCCGTTCTCTCTGCCCCACTATCTTTTCCTCTCCTCATCTCTCTCTTTATTTCTCTCTCTTTCTCTTCTCCTCTTGCTTTCTTCTGCTCTCTTTCTTCTCTCCTGTCTCCCCTTTGCAGTCTTCCCTTCCTCAATCTCTCTCTTCCTTTTTCCCTTCTCCTCTCCTCCCTCTCTCTGTTCTCCCCTCCCACCTTCCACTCCCTTCATCCTCTCCTTTCTCTCCTCCTTCTCCTTGCTCTCCTCCCTCTCTCCGCTACTCTCTCTCTTCCATCTCCCCCTCTCCTCCCTCCTCTCTCTGTTCTGCTCTTCCTCTGCCCCCTTTCCTCCCCCCCTCCCCCCTCTCCTCCCGCTCCTCCCTCTCCTCCCCCTCTTCCATCTCCCCCCTCTCCCCTCCGCTCCTCCCTCTCCTCCCTCTCCCCTCCGCTCCCCCCTCTCCCCTCCGCTCCTCCCCCTCTTCCATCTCCCCCCTCTCCCCTCCGCTCCTCCCCCTCTTCCATCTCCCCCCTCTCCCCTCCGCTCCTCCCTCTCCTCCCTCTCCTCCCTCTCCCCTCCGCTCCTCCCTCTCCTCCCTCTCCCCTCCGCTCCTCCCTCTCCTCCCTCTCCCCTCCGCTCCTCCCTCTCCTCCCTCTCCCCTCCGCTCCTCCCTCTCCTCCCTCTCCTCCCCCTCTTCCATCTCTCCCCTCTCCTCCCTCTCCCCCGCTCCTCCCTCTCCTCTCCTCCCTCTCCGCCCCGCTCCTCCCCCTCTTCCATCTCCCCCCTCTCCCCTCCGCTCCTCCCCCTCTTCCATCTCCCCCCTCTCCCCTCCGCTCCTCCCTCTCCCCCGCTCCTCCCTCTCCTCTCCTCCCTCTCCGCCCCGCTCCTCCCCCTCTTCCATCTCCCCCCTCTCCCCTCCGCTCCTCCCCCTCTTCCATCTCCCCCCTCTCCCCTCCGCTCCTCCCTCTCCTCCCGCTCCTCCCTCTCCCCCCTCTCCTCCCTCGGTAAACGCTGGCCATTAAAGTAATGTGATCATCTGCATAAAACGGCAGTGGAAATCCAGAACATCATCGTTATATAAAAACTCATTATGGACCCTCAATTAAATCCAGCTGTCGACTTCAAATCAAATATTAGCTCAGGAGCCGCGCCGTATGCGAGCGCTAAAAACACACGGGCGAGTTTGTGTTTGCGGAGGGGCAAAGATCCTGGAAATATGGCCGCCCTGGTGCAAGCTGAACTATAACGGCAGTAAAAGGAACAGAGTGGAGAGAGAGGGGAGAGGGAGGGAGAGAGTGAGGAGAGAGAGGGGAGAGGGAGGGAGAGAGTGAGGAGAGAGAGGGGGGGAGAAGGAGAGAGGGAGGGAGAGGAGAGAGAGGGATAGAGAGAGGGATGGAGAGAAGGAGAGGAGAGAGAGGGAGGGGGGAGAGGGAGGGATGGAGAGAGGGAGAGAGAGGGAGGAGAGAGAGGGAGAGAGGGAGGAGAGAGAGGGAGGAGAGAGAGGGAGGGAGCGGGAGAGAAGGAGGAGAGAGAGGGAGAGAGGAAGGGTTAGAGGGAGAAAGGGAGGGGAGAGAGGGAGGGAGAGAGGATGGAGGGAGGGAGAGAGGGAGGGGAGAGGGAGGGATGGTGGAGAAAGAGAGGGAGTAAATAAAAAGTGATGAGAGATGGGGAAACGAGTGACTGTGGACTCAAAGAGGAGCCGGGGGAGAACTTTCCAGAGAGTGGCAATTTTAGTGAGGATATTTAGGCTTTTTCCTGCGTAAAGGCGCCTGAAAAGGGGTGAGGTTACTTAAAGGCACAGTACGTAACTTATATAAATACACTAAAACAAGAATACCGTATTTTCATATTTCATAGTTTTGGCCGGGGTTTGACTTATACTTATATTTATTCTTATATACTTATACTCCGGAGCGACTTATATGTGACATTATTTGTTATTTTCACACTTGCAACCGCATTTCATACTCCAGTGCGACTTATATATGTTTTTTTTTCCTTCTCTATTATGACTTTTTTGGCTGGTGCGACTTATACTCCAGAAAATACGGTACATTTATTGCATTTAAAAGTATAAAACTGTGTGCTTAGTGTGAGTGGGCTTGCATTGTCTATAATAAGTATGGCATAAAATGTAAACTTATTTATATTTTATGTTATTTATCATTCTCAAAATATTCTATAGACTCTACATATTTAAATTGAAGTCTAGAAATATTTTTTTTCCGGCTGGAACATGGAATATTCATTATTTTCATTGTCACTCAACGCCACAGTTCTGGAGGTAGTTTTATATATATTTCTTATCATTCATTTTTTGTTTCACTTTTATTCAGCCAGGATTTTTCTTTTTACTTCTTAGAGTATAAAAACATGTTGCATGGTCCAAGACAGAAACCTTCCAAAAATTATTGACTTGTGAGTTTAAACTTAAAGCGCCCCCTAAAGGTCGGACGACTCAATGAACTAAAATACAGTTAAGATATATATATTTTAAATTTTGCTAAATTTTTTTTTTAATTTGCATCCCAGAATAGTTGTAAATAATGACATCACACTAGGAAATTACCCAGCAAACACTGGGAAAAAACAAATCCAAACTCACTTTTTTTTTTTGGACAAATAAAAATATATGAGAGCGACTTTTTGTTTTGTTTTGTTCACAATGTCAAAAAAGTTGTTTCCTTGAGTAAAATATGCAGAAACTGGAATGAGTGTCCCTGGTGTGATGTCACTTCCTGTCATTTTCTACAGATTTTTCAACGTTTTCTCCACAAATACGTGCTCGATCGGTGTGAAACTAATTTATATTTACAACAGGTAAAAATACACCAAATAAAGTCAAAATTAGAAAATTGTAAAAGCTATTTCCTTCTGGTTTAGCCACTTTGTCCCAGTATATTTGTAGGATTCCCCCATTGTTCTGATTTCTTCAAACATTTTTTACAACTCTGTGTCTGAGTCCAGGGCGGGCTCTGACCTTGACAAACCTCCGCTCACCATGACGACAGAAAGGATCATTTACAGCCGAATAAAAACGCACAAAAAGGTGAGTCTGTGGCCACAATGGCGCCCCCCCCTCTTCCTCCTCCAACGGTAACATCGCCCCATTTTTGTCAAGTAATTGCTTTCACCCTCTATTCTGACCCGGCTAGATTTAATCACACCGTCGTTGTCCCGGGCAACTGGATCCAATCGGCCAAATTAACACCTCGCCTTCTCTGGAGTGTGAAGGCCAGACGCGGCAGGTGAATAGGAAAACATCTTGAATTTAAACGTATCAATTTGAAACTTCTCATGACCTCATGGGCTTTGTACCACCAAAGCAATGGAAGGAGTACTTTTACGGACTACGACAGAGTCTGAGGACTACGAAAAGTCTGAGGAATAAAGTTTGGCGGTAATGCAACACTCGGATGCCAACCGCCATAAAACAACAACAACAACAACAACAACAACAACAACAACATGTCGTTTACTCACGCAAATGTGAGAAAAAATGTATTACAAGTTTAACATCATGTCACGTTTTCATATTGAAATAGGGCATTTTATGTGTAAAAACGGCCAAAATTGCACATATTTGGGAAATTTAACTAGACAAAACAAGGTTTAATTTAAATTTCTTGCTTAATTTAGTTGATATATTAGATACATACAAATGTACAGGGGAGGGGATTTTGTTTTTTTGTTTAAACTAGATCTGACTGAAAATGTGTTAAAAATCTAAATTTCGCGACATTTTTTAGACTTAAATCTTTAATAAATCAGGCTCAGAACGAGATATCAACAAATCCTTCATTATGTTCAGTCACAATCTCGTTAAGTACAAGATTGTATAAAAAATAAATCCAAATTCAAACAGCCTTTGAAGTTACACAGTCCCAGAGAACGCTTTAGATGTGAGTGGATTAAACGAAATAATGAAAACACATCAGGAGCAGATTGGACATGAAAACCCATATTTTGAGAGCGTAATCTGACGTGTACGAACTGCCTCATACATCAGATGATAAATAACTGCAACCGGCAAGCAAAACATTCAAAGTAAAAGTATTTTTGTTGGTTTGGTTCAAGTTGTGAAGGAAAAACACTGCAAAAAAAGAAGGATCGATGTATACTTAGTTAAAGACGCACTACGTAACTTCCACTTGACTCCATGGAGATGTCACTCCAGAATTGTACTATAATGCCCCTAATATGCATCTAAATACAGTGATGCGTCATAATGTGTGTTTATACTAAAATAAGACGATGTTTGAACTGACATAAGCCTTAAAACAATTAAAATAAGGTTTAAAAAATAGCAATTTTGAAAAATATTTAGTCATTTCATTTGAGATAATTGTGATCCTTTCTGAATATATTTGTAATGCCGTCACCCACCACTAGGGGTATTTTGTGATGCTATTTACAGAATTGCTTTGCCCAGAATGTTCCAGAGTGTAGCTTTAAACTTATATGAGAATGTTTTTTAAGGCATTTATGAGCAAAAAAACAAAACAAAAGCTACAATTGAATAAATATAGAATATGTAAGTTTCATGCCACTCTCCATGGTGACGGACTTGCCAGAAAAGCGCACACAGCGCATCTTTGAAACGACTTGGTGTCAGATTAGTCTCATTTCAAGCAAAACATGGCACTTTGATTAAATTTCTGGCACATTTTCTGAAATCTTAACAAGGAAAGAGCTTGAAATCAGCCGGGAATATGTCATAAACAGGTTAAATACTTTAAAAAGCCTAATATTCTTGATTCACTACATTTGAATTGATATTACGTTGCCGTTTTGCAGTGTATTTACAAGTCAAGGTTGAGCTTTACGAAACAAACAGTAGAAAATATAAAGAACTGTCATAACAGTGGAAAACTTGTTCCTCAGCTTCTTCCTTGACCTCGACTAAAGTGCAGTTTATCTGAGGGAAACAGAAACGCACTGCAACCTTCACGTTTCCATCATTTATTTAAATATTTCAACTAGTTCCATCACTGCGTTTGCATATTTTACTATTTTAATTACCCACCAGGGTCAGAGCCGTTTGGTTTCTGTTGGTTTTTGTTGCACCGTGAAAAAAATAACGCATATTTAATGTAAACAAAATGGAAAAAAATTTCATAAATATGCAAATTTTGATATACGATACTGTTGATACTGAAACTTATCGCGAAATTCTGTGTCAATTGGCCTTTACTTTCATTTTTTAAGAGAGAGAGTAAAGCAACAATAATAGTAAAAATAATAAATAAAATATCCATCCATCCATCTTCTGCCGCTTTATCCGGGGCCAGGTCGCGGGGGCAGCAGTCTGAGCAGGGACTCCCAGACTTCCTTCTCCCCAGACACTTCCTCTAACTCCTCCGGGGGGACCCCGAGGCGTTCCCAGGCCAGCCGAGAGACATAGTCCCTCCAGCGTGTCCTGGGTCTTCCCCGGGGCCTCTTCCCGGTGGGACATGCCTGAAACACCTCCCGAGGGAGGCGCCTAGGAGGCATCCGGAGCAGATGCCCAAGCCACCTCAGCTGGCTCCTCTCGACGTGGAGGAGCAGCGGCTCTACTCCGAGCTCCCCCCATGTGGCCGAGCTCCTCACCTTATCTCTAAGGGAGCGCCCAGCCACACGGCGGAGGAAACTCATTTCGACCGCTTGTATCCGCGATCTTGTTCTTTCGGTCACTACCCAAAGCTCATGACCATAGGTGAGGGTAGGAACGTAGACCGACCGGTAAATAGAGAGCTTTGCCTTTCAGCTCAGCTCCCTCTTCACCACAACGGTCCGATGCAGCGACTGCATCACTGCAGCCGCTGCACCGATCCAACTGTCAATCTCACGCTCCATCCTTCCCTCACTTGTGAACAAGACCCCGAGATACTTGAACTCCTCCACTTGGGGCAAGGACACCCCACCCACCTGAAGAGGGCAAGCCACCTTTTTCCGGTCGAGAACCATGGCCTCGGATTTGGAGGTGCTGATTCTCATCCCAGCCGGCTGCAAACCGTCCCAGTGCATGTTGCAGGTCCGGGTTTGATTGAGCCATCAGGACAACATCGTCTGCAAACAGCAGAGATGAGATCCTGTGGTCCCCAAACCGGACACCCTCCGACCCCTGACTGCGCCTAGAAATTCTGTCCATAAAAATTATGAACAGAACCGGTGACAAAGGGCAGCCCTGGCGGAGTCCAACATGCACTGGGAACAGGTCTGACTTACTGCCGGCAATGCGAACACAGCTCCTGCTCCGGTCATACAGGGACCGGACAGCCCTGAGCAAAGGGCCCCGGACCCCGTACTCCTGGAGCACCCCCCAAAGGACACCCCGAGGGACACGGTCGAAAGCCTTCTCCAGATCCACAAAGCACATGTGGACTGGTTGGGCAAACTCCCATGAACCCTCGAGCACCCGATGGAGGGTATAGAGCTGATCCAGTGTTCCACGACCGGGACGAAAACCACTCTGCTCCTCCTGAATCCCAGGTTCGACTATCGGTCGGATTCTCCGCTCCAGTACCTTGGAATAGACCTTACCCGGGAGGCTGAGGAATGTGATCCCTCTGTAGTTGGAACACACCCTCCGGTCCCCCTTCTTGAACAGAGGGACCACCACCCCGGTCTGCCAGTCCAGAGGCACGGTCCCCAACCGCCACGCGATGTTGCAGAGACGTGTCAACCAAGACAGTCCTACAACATCCAGATACTTTAAGTACTCAGGGCGGATCTCATCCACCCCCGGAGCCCTGCCACCGAGGAGTTTGCGAACAACCTCAGTGACTTCAGCTTGGGTGATGGATGAGCCAGCCTCCGAGTCCCCGGACTCTCTCTACTTCCTCTTCGGAAGACGTGACTGAGGGATTAAGGAGGTCCTCAAAGTATTCCTTCCACCGTCCGACGACATCCCCAGTCGAGGTCAGCAGGCCTCCACCCGCACCGTAAACGGTGTTGGTGAGACACTGCTTCCCCCTCCTGAGGCGTCGGACGGTTTGCCAGAATTTCTTTGGTGCCGACCGATAGTTCTCCTCCATGGCCTCCCCGAACTCCTCCCAGGCCCGGGTTTTTGCCTCTGCGACAGCACGAGCCGCGGCTCGCTTGGCCTGCCGATACCCCTCGATGACCTCCGGAGACCTACAAGCCAGAGTGGCCTGATAGGCCTCCTTCTTCAGTCTGACGGCATCCCTTACTTCCGGTGTCCACCACCGGGTTCGGGGGTTGCCGCCACGACAGGCACCGGAGACCTTGCGACCACAGCTCCGAGCAGCCGCATCAACAATGGAGGCGGAGAACATGGTCCACTCAGACTCAATGTCCCCAGCCTCCCCCGGGACATGGGAGAAGCTCTCCCGGAGGTGCGAGTTGAATACCCTACTGACAGAGGGCTCCACTAGACGTTCCCAACAGACCCTCACAATGCGCTTGGGTCTGCCAAGTCTGTCCGGCTTCCTCCTCCGCCAGCGGATCCAACTCACCACCAGGTGGTGATCGGTTGACAACTCTGCCCCTCTCTTCACCCGAGTGTCCAAGACACGCGGCCGGAGGTCAGATGACACGACAACAAAGTCGATCATTGACCTCCGGCCTAGGGTGTCCTGGTGCCATGTGCACTGATGGACACCCTTGTGCTTGAATACACGTTATGGACAATCCGTGGCTAGCACAGAAGTCCAATAACTGAACACCGCTCGGGTTCAGATCGGGGAAGCCGTTCTTCCCGATCACCCCTCTCCAGGTGTCACTGTCATTGCCCACGTGGGCGTTGAAGTCCCCCAGTAGAACAACGGAGTCCCCAGTCGGTGCACTGTCCAGTACCCCTCCCAAGGACTCCAAGAAGGCCGGGTACTCTGCACTGAACCCTCTCGTTCACCGGGGTAATCTCCAACACGTGGCGGCTGAGCTGAGGGGCTATCAGCAAGCCCACACCAGCCCGCCGCCTCTCCCCGCGGGCAACACCAGAGAAGTGGAGCGTCCAGCCCCTCTCGAGGAGATGGGTTCCAGAGCCCAAACTGTGCGTGGAGGTGAGGCCGACTATATCTAGTCGGTATCGCTCAACCTCCCGCACAAGCTCAGGCTCTTTCCCCCCCAGCGAGGTGACATTCCATGTCCCCAGAGTTAGTCTCTGTGTCTGGAGATCTGGTCGCCGAGGCCCCTGCCGTCGACTGCCGCCCAGATCTCTCTGCACCGGCCCCTTATGGATCCTCCTGCGGGTGGTGGGCCCACGGGAGGGCGGGCCCACGGGAGGGCGGCCCCACGTCGCTCTTTCGGGCTGTGCCCGGCCGGGCCCCGTGGGGTAAGACCCGGCCACCAGGCGCTCGCCATGGAGCACCCATCCGAGGCCTGGCTCCAGGATGGGGCCCCGGTGACGCCGATCCGGGCGACGTAAACTGCCTTGTTTGTGTTGTCATTATAGGGGGCATAAATAAAATAATATTATTTTATTTATGCCCCATATTTAATATATATATATATATATTTTTATAAATAAAATAATAATAATAAAATAATAATATATACTAATACATAATACATAATAATAACAATAAATAAGAATAAGAAAAAATATAGCCGCAAGCGGCAATGATCGGCCCTCGCCACGCCGCCGCCACACCGCCGCCACGCCGCAAGAGGAGGGGGCGCTAACGCGCCCCAATTGTCCTTTTATCACGCCTACTGCTGAATCTGTGACGCTGTCACATGTTCTCCCCTTTGTTTTACCATCAAAAAGCAATTTTATTTTGAATTCTTGGCAAAATGTGCGGCTTTGCCGCACAGACACCGTGACTCTTTGAATGAAAATGTGGATAACTTTTGATGGTCCTGAAGATGAGTCTCACCAAATTTCAGGTTAATAGGGCTGACGCCCTGGGAGGAGTTTGTGAAAGTCTAAAGTGTAAACATGTTCTGGCCCCATTGGAATAACATGGGAGGTTTCGGTCATCGTTACGGCAACGCCATAACAATTATGACATGGGTCTCATTGACTTTTTTGATGGGGATGCTAAAATTGAGTTGTGTGTCAAATTTCATATAATTTCGCAAAACTAAACATTTAACCTCCATATAAAATCTGTAGGGGGCGCTGTGGCGCCAAATGAATTTATTTCACTTCAAGTAGGTTTAGGGCAAAGAGTTTAACAACTGATTCTAATTTGACGCAATTCGGACTTTATCTGCGCAAACGGCAGAAATTTTAAATATGGGAGATTTCTGAAATTTTTGTTACAGTTTGCGGCTTCGCCGCACAGAGACCGTGAGAGGTATCAATGTAATTTGGATAACTTTTGATGTCCCACTCCTCAGTAGCATTTTCACCAAATTTCAGCTTTTTAGGGCCAACGCCCTGGGAGGAGTTCGTAAAAGTACGACGTTTGGAAAGACTCCGAAGTCATGTTTAGCCATTTTTGAAGCAATATGGCCGACATTTGGTTCGGGGGACGGCGTTGCCGTAATAATATTTTTTACTTCTCTTGTCACCATCTACCTCTGCGCCAAATTTCATGATTCTACGATCAGATTTTTTTTGGGTCATTTCCCATCTCTCAATGCATTTTTGGTACATTTGGTGGCGCTGACGCGCCAATTTTTTTTATTTTAGAAAAGGGAAATAGCCAGAATGTAGAGAGGCACGATTTTTAGAGGTGTGCAAATTTTTGTGACTTTTCGTCAATGTTCACTGGGTGAAAAATAGGGGGGTTGGTCCCGAGAAGAAGAAGAAGAAAGAAAGAAAGAAAGAAAGAATAATATTCCGATGCGAAAACAATGTTTCCCATTTTTCAAATATCATAAACTATACATTTTCGGAAAGCGCTCGCGCTTTCCTACCTCATGGTGTGGGTCCCTGGTCACTGACGGGTACTTTCGTTAATTTTGAGTGGGCTCCGCCCACTTTGTGTTTTTGGCCCTCTATACAGTAATAATGTTCAATTTTTGCATTACATGCTTATATGCACGGAACATGCAAGAGATGGGGAACGTATTCGTGAGCTACTTAGCGCAAATGAGTGCTTTATATGGGGATGACGACCGCTTCGCGGTCGTCATCCCAATGTAAAGTGCTCGTTTAGTGCGAACTTTTGCACGGGCTTCGCCCGTTTACAACGGTAATGTTCCATTTTCCTACAACTAATTAGTATGCACGGGGCGTGCATGAGTGGAGGAGTGCGTTAGTGAGTGTTTGGAAGTGGGCGAGCGCTTCGCGCTCGATTTCGTGCGCACTACGTGCGCACGGCCTTACGAGATTAATAGGCCTCTCGCCAGCTTGTGGCGCTCGGGCCTAATAATAATAAGAAAAATAATAAATAATACAAATAAATAATACAAATAAATAATACATAATAATAATAATAAATAATACAAATAAACAATAATAATAATAATAATAGTAACTATAATAATGGCATAATATGACAAAATATAAATACAAATAGAATTACAGCATAAAAATCCTACATTTATGGACCATTAAATCCAAAGTTTTTTCCAATTTGTCCATTTTCTAATTAAGTCTTTCATGAATGCTTTTTAGAGAACCAATTCACCAACAAATAAATATGAATAAGTTGGTATCTTAACACAGTTTAACAGACTTAACCCACAGAGAATGTAATGCACCTCCTCCTCTCCGTTAATCACAATGCAAAACAAGATGGCCGCCGCGGCTCGACCACGTCACTCGTTCATTACGGCGGGATCACGGGCGGTCTATGGCAAATCGGTAGCTCGCCGCGGACAGGTAAAGACCACACGGGATTACGACTCTAATGCGCGGACACAAAAGACACGCGCTGAACAAATGCCAGGAGAGATCCGCCGGCCTCCAGAACCTAATCTCCACGTGCACGATTCTAAATGGCACCTGCAAAATGAAGGCGTCGAGAGAAGGCACGAGTCCACGTCCATGTCAATATATGAAAATCCATAGCGAAGGTTTATGTAAAGTTAGAGTATAATGCACAAATCAGCTTTTCACAACGGTCGAAACATAAATAATTTGCGGCGAAAAATAATTCTACGGCTGCAACGCTTAAATTCTATTAAAGAAAGAATCATATTTTAGTGGTTTTAATGGTTACCTGGACAAACTAAGACCCTGAAACACAACCACAAATATGTTTTATCACCAAGACGAAGGGTTTATCACGTCAAAATGGCAAAATAGAATAAACAATTTGGGATTTTCATAAACAAGAGGTTATTTGTGAATATTCTCCAGCTAAAAGTCTCAATTTTCCAACTTTTTTGGTTAAAATGCGTCTCAATGTACATTATAAACTGACAAAAATGACAAAATGGCCGACTAGTATTTCGTTGTATGTTTTTGAGCCTGTTTATTTAGTTTTTGGTCGGTTCAAGAAGACAAATGCGACGAGGACAAACTGACAACGACACACACAGATTAAGAAGCGCAGAGATAATATCAGCGCCAAATAATGACTCAAATCTCTGGTTATTCGAGCTGCTACATCGCCTCTCGCTAATGAACAACTCAAGGTTTTGTGACGTTTGAAGACGGATGGGGAAAATGGTTCTCAAAATGCGGTGCAGGGCTGACAAATGGTGCAAACGCGTCGAATTGAGGGAAATAGTCCAATTTAAGTGCTATTTTGTCCCAGTTTAAGCCTGAAAACAAAGATTTGTGTCAGTTTTAGCGTGAGTTGAGACCTGTTGTGCTCCTGTTTTAGTCCGGGTTGAGTCCGGATTGAGTCCAGTTCTGGTCACAGGCTTTTTTACCTAAATGTCACGTACAAACTGTGTGTATTGGTATAGACAGGGTTTACGCCAGCTCGAGACCAAAAGAATATTTCTCATTTTGATGTCTATCGTTTCTGCTTTTGACGTTGACTTTGACAAACTCCTTTGGGCAAAAACACGTTGGGTTTATTGAGGATGAGAGCCAAAGTTGATTGAAACATGCTTTTAAATCGCATCCACCACAAGGTTCACTGTAACGCTCATGTTTTAAATGCATCACTGACAATATTTCCATTTAGATGAGAATATTACAACGTGAAAGAAGAAGTCAGGTTAAAAAGAAGCATTAGCCGAACATGGATGAGTCTTTATGTGCATGGCCTGGTTTAGTCCTGGTTTAGCCCTGGTTTAGTCCTGGTTTAGCCCTGGTTTAGCCCTGGTTTAGTCCTGGTTTAGTCCTGGTATAGTCCTGGTCTAATCCCGGTTTAGTCCTGGTTTAGTCCCGGGTTAGTCCAGGTTTAGTCGTCCTGGTTCAGTCCTGGTTTAGTCCTGATTTAGTCCTGGCTTAGTCCAGGTTTTGTCCTGGTTTAGTCCTTATTTAGTCCTGGTTTAGTCCTGATTTAGTCCTGGCTTAGTCCAGGTTTTGTCCTGGTTTAGTCCTTATTTAGTCCGGGTTTAGTCCTGGTTTAGTCCCGGTTTAGTCCCAGCTTAGTCCCGGTTTAGTCCTGATTTAGTCCTGATTTAGTCCTGGTTTAGTCCTGGTTTAGTCCTGATTTAGTCCTGGTTTAGTCCCGGTTTAGTCCCGGTTTAGTCCCGGTTTAGTCCTGGTTTAGTCCTGGTTTAGTCCTGGTTTAGTCCTGATTTAGTCCCGGTTTAGTCCCGGTTTAGTCCCGGTTTAGTCCTGATTTAGTCCAGGTTTAGTCTGATCTTGGTTAGACGGGAGGGCTGCAACTAACTCTTTTGATTCATCGATTAAAGTTTTTTTGGAACGTGAACGGCCCGAGAATATGAGATTTGGCCCATTAAACTATAAGTGACATCATTTTCACGTCTCCTGAGTCATTTTCACGTCTCCTGAGTCATTTTCACGTCTCCTGAGTCATTTTCACGTCTCCTGAGTCATTTTCACGTCCTTCGTGCTTTGACTGAGTCATCGACCTCTTTTTCCAGCTTGTGGCATGTTTCTGTAAAGTCAGGACAACATTCGAGGACTAAATCAGTTGAGGATGATCTCAATAATCGATTAATCTTGATTCATTGCTTGACTTGTTTCAGATCTTTGTCATTCTGTCAGTTATTCCATAAAACGCCCGACTAACACTTCCCCCATTTCAAACTGAAGCTGAACACTTGTTCTCTTGTTCCTGAACGATGGTCTGGACTCTTTGTGGAGCTGAGACTCTGAAGTTTGATTTAATTTAATTATACGTGGATCCAGACTCAGAATATCAGATTTAAATTCTTGCAGAGATTTCCTTTGGTAAAATATGAAGTGGCAAAAGTGTTTGGACTGACAGACTGAACGTTCCTTTTAAAAGCTGAAGCTAATTTCACACAAAAATAGATCTAGAGATTTGTAATAAAGTCATTAAAAAGTTTAGGCCTGTTACTTTTCTTTAATTTACAGGGTCATTTCTTGTATTTGTGGGTTTGGAACAAAAGCTTGACAGTTATTGTTGAGCAGAGGGCGGACAAAATAGAATAAATGCAGAACATGTCAGACCCAACGACATTTTTAAACTTGGTGTGAACATTCTGATGCTTTCTCTGAGAATATTCATATGATCTGAGTCTGTGCAGCTCTGGATTAGCTCTGGTTTACACATCGTTTACACATCGTTTACACATCGTTTACACATCGTTTACACATCGTTTACACATCGTTTAGTCTAACTTCACTAAAGCTGGACACAATCTGGACTAGAACCTAAACCAAGACTAGAAGAAGCCAAACCCGGTGTAAACACAGCCTAACGTTTGTCTGCTACTCCTAGTTTTGTGTCAGACCCGTGCAGGTGCCTGTCAGTCAGACCCGTGCAGGTGCCTATCAGACAGACCCGTGCAGGTGCCTGTCAGACAGACCCGTGCAGGTGCCTGTCAGACAGACCCGTGCAGGTGCCTGTCAGACAGACCCGTGCAGGTGCCTGTCAGACAGACCCGTGCAGGTGCCTGTCAGACCCGTGCAGGTGCCTGTCAGACAGACCCGTGCAGGTGCCTGTCAGACCCGTGCAGGTGCCTGTCAGACAGACCCGTGCAGGTGCCTGTCAGTCAGACCCGTGCAGGTGCCTGTCAGACAGACCCGTGCAGGTGCCTGTCAGACAGACCCGTGCAGGTGCCTGTCAGTCAGACCCGTGCAGGTGCCTGTCAGACCCGTGCAGGTGCCTGTCAGACAGACCCGTGCAGGTGCCTGTCAGACAGACCCGTGCAGGTGCCTGTCAGACAGACCCGTGCAGGTGCCTGTCAGACAGACCCGTGCAGGTGCCTGTCAGTCAGACCCGTGCAGGTGCCTGTCAGACCCGTGCAGGTGCCTGTCAGACAGACCCGTGCAGGTGCCTGTCAGTCAGACCCGTGCAGGTGCCTGTCAGACCCGTGCAGGTGCCTGTCAGACAGACCCGTGCAGGTGCCTGTCAGACAGACCCGTGCAGGTGCCTGTCAGACAGACCCGTGCAGGTGCCTGTCAGACAGACCCGTGCAGGTGCCTGTCAGACCCGTGCAGGTGCCTGTCAGACAGACCCGTGCAGGTGCCTGTCAGACCCGTGCAGGTGCCTGTCAGACAGACCCGTGCAGGTGCCTGTCAGACAGACCCGTGCAGGTGCCTGTCAGACAGACCCGTGCAGGTGCCTGTCAGACCCGTGCAGGTGCCTGTCAGTCAGACCCGTGCAGGTGCCTGTCAGACAGACCCGTGCAGGTGCCTGTCAGACAGACCCGTGCAGGTGCCTGTCAGACAGACCCGTGCAGGTGCCTGTCAGACAGACCCGTGCAGGTGCCTGTCAGACAGACCCGTGCAGGTGCCTGTCAGACCCGTGCAGGTGCCTGTCAGACAGACCCGTGCAGGTGCCTGTCAGACCCGTGCAGGTGCCTGTCAGACAGACCCGTGCAGGTGCCTGTCAGACCCGTGCAGGTGCCTGTCAGACAGACCCGTGCAGGTGCCTGTCAGACAGACCCGTGCAGGTGCCTGTCAGACAGACCCGTGCAGGTGCCTGTCAGACCCGTGCAGGTGCCTGTCAGTCAGACCCGTGCAGGTGCCTGTCAGACAGACCCGTGCAGGTGCCTGTCAGACAGACCCGTGCAGGTGCCTGTCAGACAGACCCGTGCAGGTGCCTGTCAGTCAGACCCGTGCAGGTGCCTGTCAGACAGACCCGTGCAGGTGCCTGTCAGACCCGTGCAGGTGCCTGTCAGACAGACCCGTGCAGGTGCCTGTCAGACAGACCCGTGCAGGTGCCTGTCAGACAGACCCGTGCAGGTGCCTGTCAGACAGACCCGTGCAGGTGCCTGTCAGACCCGTGCAGGTGCCTGTCAGTCAGACCCGTGCAGGTGCCTGTCAGTCAGACCCGTGCAGGTGCCTGTCAGACAGACCCGTGCAGGTGCCTGTCAGACAGACCCGTGCAGGTGCCTGTCAGTCAGACCCGTGCAGGTGCCTGTCAGACCCGTGCAGGTGCCTGTCAGACAGACCCGTGCAGGTGCCTGTCAGACAGACCCGTGCAGGTGCCTGTCAGACAGACCCGTGCAGGTGCCTGTCAGACAGACCCGTGCAGGTGCCTGTCAGACAGACCCGTGCAGGTGCCTGTCAGACCCGTGCAGGTGCCTGTCAGACAGACCCGTGCAGGTGCCTGTCAGACCCGTGCAGGTACCTGTCAGACAGACCCGTGCAGGTGCCTGTCAGACAGACCCGTGCAGGTGCCTGTCAGACAGACCCGTGCAGGTGCCTGTCAGACCCGTGCAGGTGCCTGTCAGTCAGACCCGTGCAGTTGCCTGTCAGACAGACCCGTGCAGGTGCCTGTCAGACAGACCCGTGCAGGTGCCTGTCAGACAGACCCGTGCAGGTGCCTGTCAGACAGACCCGTGCAGGTGCCTGTCAGACAGACCCGTGCAGGTGCCTGTCAGACCCGTGCAGGTGCCTGTCAGACAGACCCGTGCAGGTGCCTGTCAGACCCGTGCAGGTGCCTGTCAGACAGACCCGTGCAGGTGCCTGTCAGACAGACCCGTGCAGGTGCCTGTCAGACAGACCCGTGCAGGTGCCTGTCAGACCCGTGCAGGTGCCTGTCAGACAGACCCGTGCAGGTGCCTGTCAGACCCGTGCAGGTGCCTGTCAGACAGACCCGTGCAGGTGCCTGTCAGACCCGTGCAGGTGCCTGTCAGACAGACCCGTGCAGGTGCCTGTCAGACAGACCCGTGCAGGTGCCTGTCAGACAGACCCGTGCAGGTGCCTGTCAGACCCGTGCAGGTGCCTGTCAGACAGACCCGTGCAGGTGCCTGTCAGACCCGTGCAGGTGCCTGTCAGACAGACCCGTGCAGGTGCCTGTCAGACAGACCCGTGCAGGTGCCTGTCAGACAGACCCGTGCAGGTGCCTGTCAGACCCGTGCAGGTGCCTGTCAGTCAGACCCGTGCAGGTGCCTGTCAGACAGACCCGTGCAGGTGCCTGTCAGACAGACCCGTGCAGGTGCCTGTCAGACAGACCCGTGCAGGTGCCTGTCAGTCAGACCCGTGCAGGTGCCTGTCAGACAGACCCGTGCAGGTGCCTGTCAGACCCGTGCAGGTGCCTGTCAGACAGACCCGTGCAGGTGCCTGTCAGACAGACCCGTGCAGGTGCCTGTCAGACAGACCCGTGCAGGTGCCTGTCAGACCCGTGCAGGTGCCTGTCAGTCAGACCCGTGCAGGTGCCTGTCAGACAGACCCGTGCAGGTGCCTGTCAGACAGACCCGTGCAGGTGCCTGTCAGTCAGACCCGTGCAGGTGCCTGTCAGACAGACCCGTGCAGGTGCCTGTCAGACAGACCCGTGCAGGTGCCTGTCAGTCAGACCCGTGCAGGTGCCTGTCAGACCCGTGCAGGTGCCTGTCAGACAGACCCGTGCAGGTGCCTGTCAGACAGACCCGTGCAGGTGCCTGTCAGACAGACCCGTGCAGGTGCCTGTCAGACAGACCCGTGCAGGTGCCTGTCAGACCCATGCAGGTGCCTGTCAGACAGACCCGTGCAGGTGCCTGTCAGACCCGTGCAGGTACCTGTCAGACAGACCTGTGCAGGTGCCTGTCAGACAGACCCGTGCAGGTGCCTGTCAGACAGACCCGTGCAGGTGCCTGTCAGACCCGTGCAGGTGCCTGTCAGTCAGACCCGTGCAGTTGCCTGTCAGACAGACCCGTGCAGGTGCCTGTCAGACAGACCCGTGCAGGTGCCTGTCAGACAGACCCGTGCAGGTGCCTGTCAGACAGACCCGTGCAGGTGCCTGTCAGACAGACCCGTGCAGGTGCCTGTCAGACCCGTGCAGGTGCCTGTCAGACAGACCCGTGCAGGTGCCTGTCAGACCCGTGCAGGTGCCTGTCAGACAGACCCGTGCAGGTGCCTGTCAGACAGACCCGTGCAGGTGCCTGTCAGACAGACCCGTGCAGGTGCCTGTCAGACCCGTGCAGGTGCCTGTCAGACAGACCCGTGCAGGTGCCTGTCAGACCCGTGCAGGTGCCTGTCAGACAGACCCGTGCAGGTGCCTGTCAGACAGACCCGTGCAGGTGCCTGTCAGACAGACCCGTGCAGGTGCCTGTCAGACCCGTGCAGGTGCCTGTCAGTCAGACCCGTGCAGGTGCCTGTCAGACAGACCCGTGCAGGTGCCTGTCAGACAGACCCGTGCAGGTGCCTGTCAGACAGACCCGTGCAGGTGCCTGTCAGACAGACCCGTGCAGGTGCCTGTCAGACAGACCCGTGCAGGTGCCTGTCAGTCAGACCCGTGCAGGTGCCTGTCAGACAGACCCGTGCAGGTGCCTGTCAGACCCGTGCAGGTGCCTGTCAGACCCGTGCAGGTGCCTGTCAGACAGACCCGTGCAGGTGCCTGTCAGACCCGTGCAGGTGCCTGTCAGACCCGTGCAGGTGCCTGTCAGACCCGTGCAGGTGCCTGTCAGTCAGACCCGTGCAGGTGCCTGTCAGACCCGTGCAGGTGCCGGTGCAGGTGCTGACCTGGTGATCTTGTCGGTGCAGGACATGGTGATGAGCTGCTCCCCCTGTAGAACCCCGTCCCACGTCTGGACCGGGCCCCGGCTCCGCACAGGGACCGTTCCCTCTCCGGACTCGATCTTAGTCCTGAGGTGGCTGCGCTGCTTCCTCACCAAGTGTCTGCTGCTGTGCACTGGCAAAACAACAACAACACAACAACAACAACAACACAACAACAACAACAACAACAACAACAACGACACAGTTATTACACACTTATGGACCACACTATTTATGTGTCTATATCTCTTTTAATCTTCCTCCTTTTGTAGTTTGTCATTTCATCTTTTACTGGAGGTTGTTTAGTTTTGCATTTTGATTATTTTTTGGGTGTTTTATTTTGAAGGTTGTGTTGTTTTTGTTTGCAAATGCTCCGTCTTGTAACTTTAATGATATTTATCTATAGCACATTTGATAAAAAAAACTATTTGAAATGGCTACAAATTGAAACTGTAAACTACATAAACACATAAATACATACTAATACTAACACTATTACTACTACTAACAATAAGCAATACCAAATCAAAAAACCAATACCTAAAAGTAATAAAGTAATACTGCAAAACAAAATATTACACTTAATACTCTGATGTGAGGAGGGCAATAGAAGAAAGTAGTGTTTCTTTGCAAAGTTTATGTAAATTTAATGTGTACTGTTGACTTTGTGGGCGGGATTGTTGTTTTGGGAGTTGTAGTGTAACGTCTTTAATTAAAATGATTCAAAATGAGCTCGAAAAGAAACATTAACATCAAGTGTAATCTCTCAAACAAGCTTATAAAGTGATATTTCTGCACTTTTGTGGTAGATTTTATGGTGCGTTCACGTTCTGTGCGATACATGAGCCTCAAAAAAGACATTTACAGACTATAATTTAGCTCTTTATTGCAAATTAATGTTTCTCTTTTATTTCACCTGTTGTTTAAGATTCAAATTAGGTTGAGTTTCAAATCTTGGCGTCATGGCAACCGTTCTGTATGCAAATGTGACTTCTATGTTGGCGGTTTATATCTATATTTAAACACATTAGTCACAAACAGCACGTTTCATAACAGAATTAAGCTCACAACGTGTATTTTTTTTTCATATTTTGCTAATAATCGTCGAATTTCAAACCTCACTGATCACACCATTGTACATTTTTGCATCATGAATAAAACAACGGATTAAAAATATTGTCTGATTTTGTTACGGAATGGAACGTTTCAGTTTTTGGAACGTCTAATTTATGTGGAATTTGTTTTGGTCGTCAAATTGTGACAGCGACGGCGAGTTAAACCTCCATTTTAGACTTCAACAGACGGCAAAAAACACGTGTTCCGCCTTTTGTAATAACCAGATACATGTTACTTATTATTAGTACAGTTCAAACGACTTCATGACATAAAAGTTTTTGATCAGGCACAATTAATAAAAACATTGTCATATTTAGTTACGGAATGGCATGGAATCAAAACTCTAACTTCTGAATTCAACAGACGGCAAACATTTCCCCCCGTTTTTTGTTATACCCAGATGTTACTTATTTTTTGTAAATTTCAAAAAACTTTACGACATAAAAGTTCAGATTTACTTATGGAATGGGACGTTTCTGTTTTTATGATGTCTAATTTCTATTAATCCGTTTTGGTCGTCAAATTGTGACAGCGACGGCGAGTTAAACCTCCATTTTAGACTTCAACAGACGGCAACAAATATGTGTTTCGCTTTTTGTAATAACAAGATACATGTTACTTATTTTTGTACATTTGAAACGACTTCATGACATAAATGTTTTTGATCAGGCACAATTAATAAAAACATTGTCAGATTTAGTTACAGAATTGCATGGAATTAAAACTCTAACTTCTGGCTTCAACAGACGGCAAACATTAGTTTTCGCTTTTTGTAACACCAGATGTTACTTATTTTTTGTACATTTCAAACGACTTTACGACATAAAAGTTCAGATTTAGTTAGTGAATGGCACGTTTCTGTTTTTATTATGTCTAAATTACATGGAATTTGTTTCGGTCGTCAAATTGTGACAGCGACGGCGAGTTAAACCTCCATTTTAGACTTCAACAGACAGCAAAATATGTGTTTCGCTTTTTGTAATAACCAGATACATGTTACTTATTATTTGTACAGTTCAAATGACTTCATGACATAAAAGTTTTTGATCAGGCACAATTAATAAAAACATTGTCAGATTTAGTTACAGAATGGCATGGAATTAAAACTCTAACTTCTGACTTCAACAGACGGTAAGTATTAGTTTCACTTTTGTTATTACCGTATTTTCCGGACTATAAGTTGCACCGTTTTTCATAGTCTTGGCCCGGGTGCGACTTATACTTATATTTATACTTATATACTTATACTCCGGAGTGACTTATATGTGATATTATTCGTTATTTTAACACTTGCAACTGCATTTCATACTCCAGTGCGACTTATATATGTTTTTTTCTTCTCTATTATGCATTTTTAGGCTGGTGCGACTGGAAAATACGGTACTAGATACATATTACTAGTTTTTTGTACATTTCGTCTTCATGGCCTAAAACTTTTTTGATTATTCACAATTGTTAAACACATTGTCAGATTTTGCAACGAAATGGCACGTTTTTCTATATATATTTATTTACATCAGTTTTGGCCGTCATATCGTGACAGCGACGGTGCAGACTTCAACAGACGGCAAAAAACACGTGTTCCGCCTTTTGTAATAACCAGATACACGTTACTTAGTATTTGTACATTTCAAACGACTTCGTGGCCTTAAAGTTCAAAGGGTTTTCCAATGCGACAGAGCCAATGATATCACATTTAAAGAGCTAGCTCGTTCGGCTTAGCGCTACGGCAACGCTCGCTAATGTATTCATATAACGCGGAAGATTACCGAAGAAGTGGCAGGGCAGCAGAAAAGGCAGCTAGGCTAAAACCGCTAAATGAATACACAATTTGTTTTGAAAGGCTAAGCAGTAAAATGTGATCCAGTCAGCAACGGGGAAAGAAGGGATGGAGGGAGCGAGGAGAGGAGAGGAGGGAGGGAACCAGGAGAGGAGGGAGGGAGCGAGGAGAGGAGGGAGGGAGCGAGGAGAGGAAGGAGGGAACGAGGAGAGGAGAGGAGGGAGGGAACGAGGAGAGGAGGGACGGAGCGAGGAGAGGAGAGGAGGGAGGGAACGAGGAGAGGAAGTAGGGAATGAGGATAGGAAGGAGGGAACGAGGAGAGGAAGGAGGGAACGAGGAGAGGAAGGAGGGAACGAGGAGAGGAGGGAGGGAACCGAGGAGAGGAAGGAGGGAACGAGGAGAGGAGGGAGGGAACGAGGAGAGGAGGGAGGGAACGAGGAGAGGAAGGAGGGAAATGAGGAGAGGAGGGAGGGAACGAGGAGTGTAGGGAGGGAACAAGGAGAGGAAGGAGAGAACGAGGAGAGGAGGGAGGGAACGAGGTGAGGAGGGTGGGAACGAGGAGAGGAAGGAGGGAACGAGGAGGGAGGGAACGAGGAGAGGGGGGAGGGAACGAGGAGAGGAGGGAGGGAATGAGGAGAGGAAGGAGGGAACGAGGAGAGGAGGGAACGCGGAGAGGAACGAGGGAACGAGGTGAGGAGGGAGGGAACGAGGAGAGGAAGGAGGGAACGAGGAGAGGAGGGAGGGAACGAGGAGATGAAGGAGATGAAGGAGGGAACGAGGAGAGGAGGGAGGGAACGAGGAGAGGAAGGAGGGAACGAGGAGAGGAGGGAGGGAACGAGGAGAGGAAGGAGAGAAAGAGGAAAGGAGAGAGGGAACGAGGAGAGGAGGGAGGGAACGAGGGGAGGAAGGAGGGAATGAGGAGAGGAGGGAGGGAACGAGGAGAGGAAAGAAGGAATGAGGAGAGGAGGGAGGGAACGAGGAGAGGAAGGAGGGAACGAGGAGAGGAGGGAGGGAACGAGGAGAGGAAGGAGGGAATGAGGAGAGGAAGGCGGGAACGAGGAGAGGAGGGAGGGAACGAGGAGAGGAAGGAGGGAACGAGGAGAGGAGGGAGGGAACGAGGAGAGGAAGGAGGGAACGAGGAGAGGAGGGAGGGAACGAGGAGAGGAGGGAGGGAACGAGGAGAGGAAGGAGGGAACGAGGAGAGGAGGGAGGGAACGAGGAGAGGAAGGAGGGAACGAGGAGAGGAGGGAGGGAACGAGGAGAGGAGGGAGGGAACGAGGAGAAAATGAACCTGGGCAGTGGTTAATGTAAAGATGGGCCGGTGGTAATAGGGTGTGACATTTGTGCATAAAAAGACGGTTATTTTTAGAACGTAATGCAATGTAAGAGGTCATGGCAAAAACAAGATGGCCGCTCGGGAAATCTGCCCGTTCTGTGTTTGGGATCGAGAAGGAGGTCACAAAGGCGAACGTTTTATCTGTCGACCGATGATTTTATTAGTTTTGTAACGGTTTAAATGAACGGCAGCAGAAAGGAGGAAAGACTCGACTGTTTAATTTGACTTTTCACCACAGTTTTTCTTTTCGCATTGACCTAAAACTGCAAACGTCTTTAATAACTTCTTTAATAACTTCTTTAATAAACGCCTGAAACTGCACACGTGATCATTCTGAGTGAAATGCAGGTTTTAGTTGTTAATACTAATATTGTTTGCCGTTTACTGTCGTATTTAACGGTCCTAAAAGCCTCACATACACGTTTTTTCAAAATAAAACTTAGATTCGAGCCTAAATTTCTTTAGTGAATCGCAATTTGAGTTGGTGCAAAAACTGTGATTATTTAGTCTATTTAGATATCAGAACGTCCATAACAAAATATGAAGTCTATTTATTGGAAAAAACAAACAAACTTTATTAATCCTTCAGCTTTTAGATGTCTACAAACACAAACATGTTCTGGGACTTGTATTTGTTTCTTATTCATATTTCTTGTAAATGCTCTGAAAAGAAGCCGATTTTTTACACATAAATCACAAATCTAATCGTAAATACCACTGATTATTTTTTTCTAAAACCATATAACGCCGAGTCATACATGTTGTTTCTAAATGTATTTTTTCCATTTTTATACATACATATCAATATATAAAAAATAAGTATTTAGGTTTGTGTACTTGTGTGTACATATATATGAACACTGTGTAGTTAAGCTAAACATGACTCAATATTTTGGTTTGTAAATGTAAAGGTTGAATTTGAGTATTTGAAAATGAAAAGTGTGGTTCAAAGTCCAAACACAAACACTTAAATGACTAAAGTATTATTATTAAGCTTTTATTAAGTCAACAGTTTGTGACGCGTGAGATTGTAATATTATTTTGCACCAACAGAGGGAGACGTGAGCCACAATCTACAGTTCTAACATTGACTGTTCTTTGAACTCATGAATAATCTAAACACAGTAATAATCATGTTCTTGTAGTATTATTGTAGTTTTATTGTAGTATTATTGTAGTTTTATTGTAGTTTTATTGTAGTATTATTGTAGTTTTATTGTAGTATTATTGTAGTATTATTTTAGTTTTATTGTAGTATTATTATAGTATTATTGTAGTTTTATTGTAGTATTATTGTAGTATTATTGTAGTATTATTGTAGTTTTATTGTAGTATTATTGTAGTATTAATGTAGTTTTATTATAGTATTATTGTAGTTTTATTGTAGTATTATTGTAGTATTATTGTAGTTTTATTGTAGTATTATTGTAGTATTATTGTAGTATTATTGTAGTATTATTGTAGTATTATTGTAGTTTTATTGTAGTATTATTGTAGTATTATTGTAGTATTATTGTAGTTTTATTGTAGTATTATTGTAGTATTATTGTAGTTTTATTATAGTATTATTGTAGTTTTATTGTAGTATTATTATAGTATTATTGTAGTTTTAGTGTAGTATTATTGTAGTATTATTGTAGTATTATTGTAGTATTATTGTAGTTTTATTGTAGTATTATTGTAGTTTTATTGTAGTATTATTGTAGTATTATTGTAGTTTTATTGTAGTATTATTGTAGTATTATTGTACTGATAGGACTTACAGTCGTTGGACACTTCGTAGGGCGAGTTGACTCTCCCGTCTCCGCAGGGCGACGTGCTGACGAACATGTGGAAGTGCACGTTCTCCTTCAACCGGAAGCTGTTCTCCTTGTGTCGCACGAAGACGGACTGCTCCCAATCCTCCACACGCTTACTGCGGCACAAAACACAACCAGCGTCACACAAAACACAACCAGCGTCACACAAAACACAACGATCGTCACACAAAACACAACGATCGTCACACAAAACACAACCAGCGTCACACAAAACACAACCAGCGTCACACAAAACACAACCAGCGTCACACAAAACACAACCAGCGTCACACAAAACACAACCAGCGTCACACAAAACACAACGATCGTCACACAAAACACAACGATCGTCACACAAAACACAACCAGCGTCACACAAAACACAACCAGCGTCACACAAAACACAACCAGCGTCACACAAAACACAACCAGCGTCACACAAAACACAACCAGCGTCACACAAAACACAACCAGCGTCACACAAAACACAACCAGCGTCACACAAAATACAACCAGCGTCACACAAAACACAACCAGCGTCACACAAAACACAACCAGCGTCACACAAAACACAACGATCGTCACACAAAACACAACCAGCGTCACACAAAACACAACCAGCGTCACACAAAACACAACCAGCGTCACACAAAACACAATCAGCGTCACACAAAACACAACCAGCGTCACACAAAACACAACCAGCGTCACACAAAACACAACCAGCGTCACACAAAACACAACCAGCGTCACACAAAACACAACCAGCGTCACACAAAACACAACGATCGTCACACAAAACACAACGATCGTCACACAAAACACAACCAGCGTCACACAAAACACAACCAGCGTCACACAAAACACAACCAGCGTCACACAAAACACAACCAGCGTCACACAAAACACAACCAGCGTCACACAAAACACAACCAGCGTCACACAAAACACAACCAGCGTCACACAAAACACAACCAGCGTCACACAAAACACAACGATCGTCACACAAAACACAACCAGCGTCACACAAAACACAACCAGCGTCACACAAAACACAACCAGCGTCACACAAAACACAACCAGCGTCACACAAAACACAACCAGCGTCACACAAAACACAACCAGCGTCACACAAAACACAACCAGCGTCACACAAAACACAACCAGCGTCACACAAAACACAACCAGCGTCACACAAAACACAACGATCGTCACACAAAACACAACCAGCGTCACACAAAACACAACCAGCGTCACACAAAACACAACCAGCGTCACACAAAACACAACCAGCGTCACACAAAACACAACCAGCGTCACACAAAACACAACCAGCGTCACACAAAACACAACCAGCGTCACACAAAACACAACGATCATCACACAAAACACAACGATCGTCACACAAAACTAACAAATGCACTTAAACAACGTTGTCCTCGCGGTGTGTAACGGTTTTCTGATGGACTCTCTAACAAAACAACCGTACAAGTCGACTTATCATGCCTTTTCTGGGTTGCAGATGTTTTCGCTTTGCCCAGAATGTTCTATATATTGCATTAAACCTATATGTATCTCCATGGAGACAAGCACATGGGGTTCAGATCTGTGGAAAGGCGACCCCACACACAGGAAGAATATGAAAATTTTTTTTGAGCATTAAATAAACCTGTAAATGAATAAAGGCTAGATGGATGAGTTTCATTCTGTGACACATACCAGGCAAAGCAATAACATCTCCATGGAGACGAGCAAATTTACACAGTGCATCTTTAATAAACAATAGTGGAAATAACCTTGACAATCGTCTTTGTAACGCGTTTATGAGTCTGTATTGTCCAGTTAAAGATTATGATGATCAAAATACAACTACTTTTGTAGTCTTACATTAGTCTTACAACATGTCGATTAATCACTGCAGCCGTGATAGATTGTTATTACCTTAACCTTACCTTAACAACGCTAAATTCGATTGTTTAGTTGCGATTAATCGTTTAACTTGCTTCAGCCCTCTTAACGACTCGACTTGTCATTAATCTCTCCATCCAGGCCCTTTTCCTCCTTCCTTCTCCGCCCCACTCAGGCCTCCTCATCCCTTCTTTTCCCTCCTCCTCCTCCTCCTCCTCCTCCTCCTCCTCCTCCTCCTCCTCCTCCTCCTCCTCCTCCTCCTCCTCCTCCTCTCTCCTCCTCCTCCTCTCTCCTCCTCCTCCTCCTCCTCCTCCTCCTCCTCTCTCCTCCTCCTCCTCCTCCCCATCCCTCCTCTCTCCTCCTCCTCCTCCTCCTCATCCCTCCTCCTCCTCCTCCTCCTCCTCCTCCTCCTCTCTCCTCCTCCTCCCTCCTCCTCCCCATCCCTCCTCTCTCCTCCTCCTCATCCCTTCTTTTCCCTCCTCCTCATCCCTCCTCCTTCATCCTCCTCTCTCCTCCTCCTCTCTCCTCCTCTCTCCTCCTCCTCCTCTCTCCTCCCTCCTCCTCTCCTCCTCCTCATCCTCCTCCTCCTCTCTCCTCCTCCCACCTCCTCTCTCCTCCTCCCTCCTCCTCCTCTCTCCTCCTCCCTCCTGCCTCCTCCCTCCTCCTCTCTCCTCCCTCCTCCTCCTCCTCTTCCTCTCTCCTCCTCCCACCTCCTCTCTCCTCCTCCCTCCTCCTCCTCTCTCCTCCTCCTCCCTCCTGCCTTCTCCCTCCTCTCTCCTCCTCCTCTCCTCCTCCTCCTCCTCCTCCTCCTCCTCCTCCTCTCTCCTCCTCCCACCTCCTCTCTCCTCCTCCCTCCTCCTCCTCCTCTCTCCTCCTCCCTCCTGCCTCCTCCCTCCTCTCTCCTCCTCCTCCTCCTCCCTCCTGCCTCCTCCCTCCTCCTCTCTCCTCCCTCCTCCTCCTCCTCTTCCTCTCTCCTCCTCCCACCTCCTCTCTCCTCCTCCCTCCTCCTCCTCTCTCCTCCTCCTCCCTCCTGCCTTCTCCCTCCTCTCTCCTCCTCCTCCCTCCTGCCTTCTCCCTCCTCTCTCCTCCTCCTCCTCCTCTTCCTCTCTCCTCCTCCTCCAGCCTCCTGCCTCCTCCTCTCTCCTCCCTCCTCCTGCCTCCTCCTCTCTCCTCCCTCTTCCTCCTCTTCCTCTCTCCTCCTCCTCCTCCTCCTCTTCCTCCTCCGTCTCCTCAGTGTAAATATGGTGGCATTTCGTTTGGTCACTCCATTACGACTTATCTCGCCCATTAGCCGCAGTCCGTCGTACCTGCCACCAAGACAAAAACTCACTTCTGCGTATGCTAATCTGACATTCAGCCGCCGCACTCCAGGTCCTACAATCTGATGATCCCCCCCTCCCCCCCCTCGCGGAGGACTCAAATCCTGAAGACTGAAGGCGACGCACAGTCACAGCCGGTTTGGACAGAATGTATGCTGGGAAATGGACTCAGAGGCTTTTAAATGTGTATTTATTCATTTATTTTAATTTATTTTAATTTAATTTATTTTAATTCAATTTAATTTTTAAATTTAATTTCAGTTTAATTTAATTTAATTTAATTATTTTTTTATTTTACTTGACTTATTTAAAGTTAAAAACGAAACTCAGACAGAACAGAACCAGAGGAAATTAGGACTAATATATATTTCTTAATTACAAAAAGACCTCTACCAACAAAAGAAACACAATCATGAAAAAATATTAATTAAAATAAAAGTCCCAGTTGGTCCACACATTTGTCCCAAATTCCAAATGTTAGTTTTTCCATTTGTCTAATGTCAGTCCTTGATCGTTGGTGAAGTTTGTGTCATCCATTTCGTAACGATGGCCTTTTCTCCGCCCCCCGAAAGTACATACAAAGGTATCCATCAACTGTGTCCATGGCAGGAGTACACACAAAGGTATCCATCAACTGTGTCCATGACAGGAGTACATACAAAGGTATCCATCAACTGTGTCCATGGCAGGAGTACATACAAAGGTATCCATCAACTGTGTCCATGGCAGGAGTACATACAAAGGTATCCATCAACTGTGTCCATGGCAGGAGTACACACAAAGGTATCCATCAACTGTGTCCATGACAGGAGTACATACAAAGGTATCCATCAACTGTGTCCATGACAGGAGTACACACAAAGGTATCCATCAACTGTGTCCATGACAGGAGTACACACAAAGGTATCCATCAACTGTGTCCATGGCAGGAGTACATACAAAGGTATCCATCAACTGTGTCCATGGCAGGAGTACATACAAAGGTATCCATCAACTGTGTCCATGGCAGGAGTACATACAAAGGTATCCATCAACTGTGTTCATGACAGGAGTACATACAAAGGTATCCATCAACTGTGTCCATGACAGGAGTACATACAAAGGTATCCATCAACTGTGTCCATGACAGGAGTACACACAAAGGTATCCATCAACTGTGTCCATGGCAGGAGTACATACAAAGGTATCCATCAACTGTGTCCATGGCAGGAGTACATACAAAGGTATCCATCAACTGTGTCCATGGCAGGAGTACATACAAAGGTATCCATCAACTGTGTCCATGACAGGAGTACATACAAAGGTATCCATCAACTGTGTTCATGACAGGAGTACATACAAAGGTATCCATCAACTGTGTCCATGACAGGAGTACATACAAAGGTATCCATCAACTGTGTCCATGACAGGAGTACACACAAAGGTATCCATCAACTGTGTTCATGACAGGAGTACATACAAAGGTATCCATCAACTGTGTCCATGGCAGGAGTACATACAAAGGTATCCATCAACTGTGTCCATCACCATGTGTGAGATCAATCGTGACTCGTGATGTCTGTTTGACTTTGACTTCTTAAAGTGCAATAAGAGGAACGTAAAGGTTTATGCGTGTAAGGTCCATCAGCCAATCACATCGCAGCATTGTTTCATGCAGGAGTCCAGTGTGTGATGTTCTGATCAGAACAAACATTTATATTGTAATTCACTTTTAATAGAGCAATAAAACATTTCAATTTATTTAAAAAGCATCATTAGACTATTTGTTATAAATTATAATAAATTGATAGTGAAAAATAACCAGACATATTATGATTACGTCTGTTATAGAATAATACTATATATTTTTATATAAAAGTGGCAAAGTTGCAGAAACGCAGTCGCTTCACTAAAGCGAGGTTTGGACCTTCACTTCTCGTTCTGTTCATTCTCTGGGAATAACATGTTTGTTTTATCAGTGTTAATTGTTAATCAAGCAATGCTTATGCCATTTGTTTAATTTAATATAACTTATTTTGTCACTTTGGCAAGAAGGAAAAGTTGGGAGCAGTAAAAGATAAATTAGTAAGGATAACTATTACTTTTACATTTTCAGTTAAAATTAATCAATTTGATCATAATTATTTTTCATAGCCAATATTGTATTGAGTAATTAAGTACACTAATGTATTAATAACTGGCTTTAATCACTTTCTCCTGGCACAGTTTCATCACATCATCATTTTATAGCATTACAACCTCAACATTTTACTCTTACTTTATCCGGCTGGACCACATTAAAATGCAGCAGAAGACCCAAAAAGGTCTGAAAATCTCTGTTCATTAATTTAAACTGCTAATGTGGCTGTCGACCCTTAACGCCCACAAATACGCCCAAAAACATATCTGGGGCGTGTGTTATTTGTACAGGGAGTAGAGGTGATGTCAGCGGAATACCAAGTTGCATTGTGGGATTTAAGTTATCAATATTTGAGCTTGTAAGGTGCTGAGAATAAACTAACTGGCAAACGGATGCCCTGGAGTTTTGGTGCGCTTTGTTTGCGTTGAAGAAAGTTCCCATATGTGAATTGTTTACTGACAATGGCAATAAAACTGATTCTGATGACGTGGTGAGGGGCCCCCAAAAATGTTTTCGCTTAGGACCCCCTGAAGACTTGGGCCGGCCCTGACCATGACGTTACAAAATACATTACAACAGCGGTATTCAGTATTCTGTAACATATTTTCAGAGTTCATTATAAAATACTTTTTTATCTATAAAAGTAATGTTTGAAATTTGAAATAAAAATCACCATATACATAGTTAATTTTATGTATTTATTTATATATTTATTAACCTCTGTTTCATGCATGACTTGGGCAAAGTGCAACATTTTCCGCACACGACACACTAATTAAAATACAGAAGTACATTTCTTAATCTTCATCAGACGGAGAACGTTCCAAGACCAAACAGACTTAAAGACGAGCGACACTCGTTAGAGAAGAAGACGCTCCGATCATCGTTAAGCCTCGTGTCGCAGTGAAATCACACAAACTTTCAGTTCTGTTTTAGAGGCTTTAAATGTTGTGACGTCCCACTGTTTGTCTCATCATCAGCGCCATGGAAACAGAGTTTCAGTCATGTTTGAGCCATATGTTCTCTCGAACTCCACTTATTCTTCTCACTGCTGTTTTGAAGAACAAGAACGAGCTCGAGTTGAACTGTTACAGTCGATGACAGGGTTTGTGTCGTTTGTGTCGTTTGTGTCATTTGTGTCATTTGTGTGGCGCATTTGAGGCTTTTCTCCTTTAGTTTTCTCTAAGTTTTAGTTGTTGAGACATCCAGACTTGGTCAAGGACGGAATGATGAAAAGGCTCCAGTAGATGGAGCTTCTGGACTTGTTCAGGGCTTGTTCTGGACTTGTTCTGGACTTGTTCTGGACTTGTTCAGGGCTTGTTCTGGACTTGTTCTGGACTTGTTCTGGACTTGTTCTGGACTTGTTCAGGGCTTGTTCTGGACTTGTTCTGGACTTGTTCAGGGCTTGTTCTGGACTTGTTCTGGACTTGTTCAGGGCTTGTTCTGGACTTGTTCAGGGCTTGTTCTGGACTTGTTCTGGACTTGTTCTGGACTTGTTCTGGACTTGTTCAGGGCTTGTTCTGGACTTGTTCTGGACTTGTTCAGGGCTTGTTCTGGACTTGTTCTGGACTTGTTCAGGGCTTGTTCTGGACTTGTTCTGGACTTGTTCAGGGCTTGTTCTGGACTTGTTCTGGACTTGTTCAGGGCTTGTTCAAGGGCTTGTTCTGGACTTGTTCTGGACTTGTTCAGGGCTTGTTCTGGACTTGTTCTGGACTTGTTCAGGGCTTGTTCTGGACTTGTTCTGGACTTGTTCAGGGCTTGTTCTGGACTTGTTCTGGACTTGTTCTGGACTTGTTCTGGACTTGTTCTGGGCTTGTTCTGGAATTGTTCTGGACTTGTTCAGGGCTTGTTCTGGACTTGTTCTGGACTTGTTCTGGGCTTGTTCTGGACTTGTTCCGGCCTGGTTCCTGGTTGGTTCCTGGCTTGTTCTGGGCTTGTTCTGGGTTTGTTCCGGGCCTGTTCTGGGCTGGTTCCTAGCTTGTTATGGGCCTGTTCTGGGCTGGTTCCTAGCTTGTTATGGGCCTGTTCTGGGCTGGTTCCTAGCTTGTTCCGGGCCTGTTCTGGGCTGGTTCCTAGCTTGTTATGGGCCTGTTCTGGGCTGGTTCCTGGCTGGTTCTTGGCTTGTTATGGACCTGTTCTGGGCTGGTTCAGGTTCTGTGCTGTGCCAGCTTGGTTTTCCACAAGAGCAAGTGTTTAGTCAGCAGTTGTCGTCTTTCTCCTGATTCCCTCTCTCGTTCTGGCTGCATTTCAGACTTCGTTGTGCCGTCTTACTCTCTTTCACGAGGATGTTATGTTTATGTTTCATACTCCACCAGAACCAGAACTCATTTCTGGCCCAGCTGTTACTGGCTGAGTTGGAACCACTTTTCAGCAGCAGAAGCCAGCTCTTGTTGTTGCTGTGTAATCCAACTTCTTCTTTTTGTTTAAATTTGTACATTACAAAAAACAAACGGAACAATACAAAATTAAAAAGAGCTAGTGTTGCCCAAAAAAACAACAACTATAATCTTCTTCTAGAGTGTGGCATTGAACTTACCACCAGAGCAAGAAAGAGTCAGCTCTGTGGAGTGGAGAACGCATGCCTTTCCATGTATTTGACACGTGCGGTTGAATTAATGCACGTTTAATGCCACACTGTGCGTAGCCATAGCATCTCCATGGAGACAAGCAGATGACAGACCAGAAAAATGTATAGATCCTCTTCACTGGAGACTGACGTGTGCCGTAAAAGAAGATCTGAAACGTGTTTGAGTGACGCCAAACGCAACGAGGGAATCCAATCCAGAACTGGTTCAATCCATCGGAATCGAACGTCTTCTGTCTCCCTTGACAACGCCTCTTAAAGACGCCACTTTGGGCCGTACGTTAAATGCAGTGACAGGCCCAAGTTTCAGCTGGAGAAGAATGTGAACAGAGCGACAGAAAAGCGGACCGTTTTGATCCCCGCCCGTGTTCTCAGTACGTGTGATATTAATCTGTTTTTTGAGTTGTTTTTTTAGCTCCGACTTATCACTTTATCACTGGTTAAAGGTGCACAACGCCCGCCCCTTTAATGAGCCGGAGTGAGTTGGTTTGTACCTGAGGAAGAGCTCGAGCTGCGCGTAGAGGAACCTCAGCAGAGCTCTGCGCACCGTCACCTCCGCGTGGCAGTCGTTCACCACCTGGCCCTGGTCGCTCAGATACTCCCCGCTGATGCATTTAGTGCCGCTCGACAGCGCCACCACCTGGGCACGTCTCAGGTCCAAGTCTGGGGACAAAGAGGAGGAAACGGCTCCGTTAACCCAGTCCGATTTCACTTCATGCCGTACGTTATTCTGTGTTTTCAAATACTTTTAGACACTTCTCGACATTTCACTTCATGTACTTTGCAAAAGATTTACAAATACAAAAGTAAGAGAATGCCAGGACTCATAGAAGTAGGAAATATAATGTTGTTTTTGAAATATGTAAAACTTGAATATTGAATTTGATGCAAAACAAAAAAATTAAAAAAGCTGCAGCTTAAGAATACAAATGTAAAAAAACAAGTGATATTTGTGCACTTTGGGTTCATTTTACAGTTCTTTTGTGTTTAATGCATTACTTCAACCCCATAAAAATACATTCACCGCCACATTTGAGCTAATTTCTGGTGGACTGCAATAACATTGTCACCAAGATATACATTTTAGTCTTTACTCAACCTGATGATTTACTAATGAGAGAAGAAGAGACTAAAACACAAACACACTGGCTGCTGCGTAAAAATACAATGTGTGTGTAAAAAGTACCAGTACATGGATAATCATGAGCAAATGAAAGAAAACACAGGAATGTTCTTGATGAGAAAACGACATCACAACTTTGTTACGATTAAAATAACCATATAGATAAAGATATATAAGAAGGCCAGATTAGAATAATTACAGAGATTTTGACATAATTTATGAATAAAAGTATCAAAAAAAGCGCTATATAATGCAAATAAATTATTATTACTTATCATGAAAAAATGGTGCAGTTCAGTTCCAGTGGTGGAAAATAGATATAGATAAAGATAGAGATAGAGATAGAGATAGAGAAAGAGATAGAGATAGAGATAGATATAGAGATAGAGATAAAAGTCCTGTTTTAGGTGCCTGTACTTTACTCATGTGATTTTTACAGCAGAGACTTTCTTTTACGTCACAACATCTGAGAGCAGGTATCTGTACTTTATCCTGTACTACAGTTTTAAACTAAAAAGTATAAAATGAAGGGTTTATTTGTAACACATTTAGAGTGACATTCTGTACAAATGATCTGAGTTCAAGCTCCAAATTTAAACATCAATAATCAACACTATTCTTTATCAAAATCTCTACATTTTACACTTAAGTAGACTTTTTTATGCTTTTTATTACTTTTGAGTACTTTTATCTCTACTCTTACTGACTAACAAGAGTGAAAACTTCTTCTACCACTTTTCAGCCTCAAAATTGTTTTTATTTCTTTTAATACACATTTGTCTTTAGTTCTCACAGTGTTTTTCTGGATCTAAAGCTTCTCTAGAGCTTTAATTTACCAGTTTAACCTTATTTTTTGTTGTCAAATGTCAGAGGTAAACACATAAAAAAGCAAATAAAAGAATCCTTCCCAAGTCTCAATAAGCTCACAACACACACAAAGCAATACATGCCACATAAATAATTTCCAATCCCAGACGTCACAATAAAGTCATAATAATCTTATATTTGTGGAGTGTATTGAAGTGGAGGTGATGTCTGGGAGGCTGCGTGTTATTGGACACACAACAAGGACACACACACACGCACGCACGCACACACACACACACACACACACACGGACAAACACACAAACACACACACACACACACACACTACGCACACACACACACACACACACACACACACACACAGACTACGCACACACACGCACACACACACGGACACACACTACGCACACACACACACACACACACACACTCACACACTACGCACACACACACACACACACACTACGCACACACACGCACACACACAAACACAAACACACACACACACGCGCACGCGCACACGCACACACACATACACACACACACACACACACACACTACACACACCACGGGATGAGCACAACTTCAGCTCTGTGTTTCCCAAACAGGGGTACACGGACTTCTACTGGGGGCTCAATGGATTGGTGGCTATGGTAACGGTTAGGTGTTAGGAACAGGTTGAACCGGGTCTCAGCAGAACTTTATGGGATTTCAGTTTAAAGGACAATACGACTCATGTTTTTCTAATTCTGATTTAATTTAGTCTCATCGCCCCCGTGTAACATTTATCACAGCTCTACATCAGTGAAGTTGCAGTTTGTTAAGACATTTTGAAAAAATAAAGAGTTTAAAATGATGGGAAGTAGAGCTGTGAGTTCACCAAACTGAATCCCTCTGTGATGTCATCAATGTGCGACGCAGAGACAATTTACACATAACGAAAACACTTATCTGACAGTCGTAGCGATACTTCAACTAAATAAAAGTGCCATCAGTTCATATTTATTGTCGACTCATAACTGTGGTGTAATTTGTGTGGGTTTGGGTTCTTGTTTACGTTGTGGTTGCTAGGTAACAGGTGTGGAATTACCTCTGTCACATCTGCAGCTCGTGTACAACCAGGAAGTAACATTACAAACGTTACACAAATTGCCAAATGGGGGCAAAATGTTTAGTCAAATCTGAAAAAGAATCTTTACATTTGACTGAAATGTGTAATCGAACGTGTAATAAGCACTTTAACACTGTGAAATTGAAGAGTATTTGAAAATGAAATGTTTCTTTGTAGTAAATATAATAAAGTTGTCAATAACACATACATCTGCCTAAAGAGTCGTCTGTACACGAGTTCCTGGGAGCGTAAACCACACAAACGTAATAAAAGTGAACTCAATAAACCCAAACAAACGTAATAATCCACAAATGTAATAACCGCATTTTTAGTTTATTACGTTTGTGGGAAAATCCCTCAGGGCAATTCACCCTGTCTTCTCTACCTCCATCTCCTCTCTTTCTCCCTCCCCCTCTCTTTCTCCCTCTCTCTTTCTCCCTCCCTCTCTCTTTCTCCCTCTCTCTTTCTCCCCCTCTCTTTCTCCCTCTCTCTTTCTCCCTCCCTCTCTCTTTCTCCCTCTCTCTTTCTCCCTCCCTCTCTCTTTCTCCCTCTCTCTTTCTCCCTCCCTCTCTCTTTCTCCCCCTCTCTTTCTCCCTCCCTCTCTCTTTCTCCCCCTCTCTTTCTCCCTCCCTCTCTCTTTCTCCCCCTCTCTTTCTCCCTCTCTCTTTCTCCCTCCCCCTCTCTTTCTCCCTCTCTCTTTCTCCCTCCCTCTCTCTTTCTCCCCCTCTCTTTCTCCCTCCCTCTCTCTTTCTCCCCCTCTCTTTCTCCCTCTCTCTTTCTCCCTCCCCCTCTCTTTCTCCCTCTCTCTTTCTCCCTCCCTCTCTCTTTCTCCCCCTCTCTTTCTCCCTCCCTCTCTCTTTCTCCCCCTCTCTTTCTCCCTCTCTCTTTCTCCCTCCCCCTCTCTTTCTCCCTCTCTCTTTCTCCCTCCCTCTCTCTTTCTCCCCCTCTCTTTCTCCCTCTCTCTTTCTCCCTCCCTCTCTCTTTCTCCCCCTCTCTTTCTCCCTCTCTCTTTCTCCCTCCCTCTCTCTATCTCCCCCCTCTCCATTTCCTCCGCCCCATCCCTCTTGCTCCATCTCTCTTTCTCCCTCTCCCTCTTTCTCCCTCTTGCCACCTCCCTCTCCTTCACCCTATTCCCTTTCTTCTCCTTTCTCCTTCTCTTTCCTTCTCTCCCCGTCCCTCTCTCTCCCTCACCCGTCTCCCCTCACCTCCCTCTCTTCTCTCTCTCTCTCCCCCTCTTCTCTCTCTCTCTCTCTCTCTCCCGCTGCCTCTCCGTAATTGCTTCTGTTTGTTTATTAATAGCAAACGTTATCTTCAAAGATCCAGGCGTGGAGTTGCCAAGTGTTGGGGAGGAAGAGGAGGAGGAGGAGGAGGAGGAAGAGGAAGAGGGAAGAGGAAGAGGGACGTTTGGAGGCTGTGGACGAGCGCGGCGGTGACAATCCAGAGTTACTGCTAAAGTTGGGTTTATTTATAGCTCAAAGTTTAGGGTTTTCTGAGGTCGAGAGGTGTTTAAGGGAGAAACGTGCTTTTTCTGTTACAGGTCAGATCTGTGGAGAGGCGAGTCTGCACCTGCAGCAGAATAAACCCCATTTTAGTTTCAGGAGGCACGTCATAAAAAACTTTAAAGCAGGTGAACAGCTCCAAAAGTGCAGTTACTGTCATTGCGTTAATAATGTTTCTAATGTGGAGGTTGTGTTCTGTTGAATGAACACCAGAGGGCGACGAACGGCAGTTTGAACATTGTTCCAAACGCGTGAAAAAAGAGGAACAAAACAGACAACGATCTTCACCGCAGCAGCAAAACCAAAAGCCTCTCCGTCTCCTCATCATTCCATCACTTTGGTTAATGCACTGATGTATTCTCATTTACCAGGATCTGCTTTTCTCTAAACGGACCAACTTTTATTATTATACTATTATTATTTTTTGCCCGTTTCACCTTTAGCTTTCTCCAGCTCTCTTTTTCTCTATATATCACTTCTTTCTTTCCCTCCTTTCTCTTCTCCCTCTCTTACTCTGATTTTCTCCCCTTTCCTCTCTCATCATGTTTTTCCTTTCTCTCTCCCCTTTTCTCCTCCTCCTCCTCTATTTTCTCCTCCTTTCTTTCCTCCTCTACCCTACTCTATTTTCTCCATCTCTCTCTCTCTTTGCCCCCTCTCTCCCCTCCATCCTCCCCTTTCTTCTCACCTATCTCCTCCTCTTGCTCCTTCATCCTCTCTCTCTCCTCGCTCTCCTTTCTTCTCTTTCTCCCTCTACCTTTTCCTCTCTCTTCTTTCTTACTCTCTCCTCCCCCTTCACCCTCTCCATCACCCCTCTCTCTCTCACATGTCCACAGCTCCAGACTGTTATAGGCAAGCAGCTTCTTCTTCTTCTTCTTCTTCTTCTTCTTCTTCTTCTTCTTCTTCTTCTTCTTCTTCTTCTTCTTCTTCTTCTTCTTCTTCTTCTTCTTCTTCTTCTTCTTCTTCTTCTTCTTCTTCTTCTTCTTCTTCTTCTTCTTCTTCTTCTTCTTCTTCTTCTTCTTCTTCTTCTTCTTCTTCTTCTTCTTCTTCTTCTTCTTCTTCTTCTTCTTCTTCTTCTTCTTCTTCTTCTTCTTCTTCTTCTTCTTCTTCTTCTTCTTCTTCTTCTTCTTCTTCTTCTTCTTCTTCTTCTTCTTCTTCTTCTTCTTCTTCTTCTTCTTCTTCTTCTTCTTCTTCTTCTTCTTCTTCTTCTTCTTCTTCTTCTTCTTCTTCTTCTTCTTCTTCTTCTTCTTCTTCTTCTTCTTCTTCTTCTTCTTCTTCTTCTTCTTCTTCTTCTTCTTCTTCTTCTTCTTCTTCTTCTTCTTCTTCTTCTTCTTCTTCTTCTTCTTCTTCTTCTTCTTCTTCTTCTTCTTCTTCTTCTTCTTCTTCTTCTTCTTCTTCTTCTTCTTCTTCTTCTTCTTCTTCTTCTTCTTCTTCTTCTTCTTCTTCTTCTTCTTCTTCATTTTCTACTCCTCCTTCTCATCTTCCTCCTCTTCTTACTTCTACTCCTCCTCTTCTTCTTCTTTGAACTGCGCACACACAGACTCGTCACATCTCGTCCTCTCTGGATCCCGCTGTGGCGTTTTTAGCCCCCGACCTGAGCGGGATTAGCCTCGCCAAAGCAAACCCGGCCGTGAAAAATCTCATTCAAATCGATGGAGAAAGTCCTGGACGTGTGAGATGGTAAACAGCGATCAGATCTGCTCCGAGACATGAAAGAAGCGCTTCAAACGGGAAGAAATGGGCTTAAACTCTTGTGTTTTTTTGTTGCTTTTCTGAAGTCATAAGTGAGTTTTAGTGAAGTGGGTTTTTTTCCTCATCATTTACCGCATTTTCCAGACTATAAGTCGCACCTTTTTCATAGTTTTGGCCGGGGAGCGACTAATACTTATATTTATACTTATAAGTATTTAACTTATATGACTTATTTGTGATATTATTTGTTATTTTCACACTTATACGTTTTTTCTTCTTTATTATGCATTTTTTGGCTGGTGCGACTTATACTCCGGTGCAACTTATAGTCCGGAAAATACGCTATTTTCGTTAAATTTATTATCTTTTATCTTTTTTGCACAGGGGTGGCTTATTGTTTTTATTTTTGACAGTTTAATGCCATCTTTTTATTGATTAAATCATTTTAAACAGTGCAATTTATAAATATGAATGTATATTTACTCATTTGTATATACATTTGGTACATTATATCTGTAACATCACAAAGGCGCCGGTCCAGCTGGCAGCCCGGTGTAAACGCTCCGCTCTTTTCTCACACTTTTTTCACACTTATTGTGCTTTATCTTTTGTATTTTGTAAAAAAAAATTCTACTTTACTTGTACAATAGGGACACGTGCTGGAATCGCTTTAATTTAACTTGTTTTTGACTTTGTTCGGCTGAATTATTGAGTGTTTTCATCGTGATGTGCTCTAGCTCTGAGCTAGCCCCCGGCCCCCCCGCGCCCTCCGGCCGTCCTGACGTACCGCGTTTACACAAAGGAGGAACTCATGAAACTGCGGAGAACAGTCGTCTTACCCGGAGATCGTCACGTTATCCCGGCGGACATCCTAAGATTTTTATAAGAGATCTTCTACTAGAAACGCCCCTGACACTAGGTCAACAAATCTACAATCAGACAGTTAAAGAGCAAATTCAAACCACATTTCTACCGTATTTGAGTACACTTATCCACATATTAAATACACTTATTAAATACACTTATCCACATCTCATCCACATCTCCTGAAATGTACTTTTACACCACTTTTCACGGGCCCCTGCGCCGCGGGGAAGGACAAGCAGAGCGACGTCAGATTTCAAAATGACGTTCGAGCCGCGCCTTCGTCCGCGTATCCATTTTCAAACGCGGCTTTCACCATTAACCGCGCCTTTATCTGCTCCTCCAGCCGCTACACGCGACGCCGCAACGTTTCCCCAGCAATCATCCCGCAACAAAACGCCACGAGAAAAAATACAAACGGGAGATGAGCGGGAGAATTAGCCGAGAGAAGATTCCGCGGCGTCCTGACAAAGACAGTGAGAGTCTGGTCTTCTGCGCCGAGATAACGGGATTTCCACGGTTTGTACACAAACGTACAGTAATCGTCGGCGGTCTCGAGATGTAAACAGATTCAAAGTGAGCGTCGTGCGAATGAAGTTCGAGCCTGCGTGGCGGAGATAGCCGGCGTTAGCGCTCCGTAACGCGACGATATTAAGACTTTGTAGCGTCTGTCAAGTTGTGTGTAACTGTTACTATGTAGTGATATGGTATTTTGTGTGTGTATCTGTGGAAAAATAGATGTACATGAAAGAATATGGAGTGTACGTATGAAATTATATAAAAGACGGCGGGAAATTGTTTGTTCTTAATGGGAAACGTGTTGAGAAATTGACTTGAAATGAAACTTAAATTGACTTTATTGGCGCATAACTTTGGTTTGACAGATTCTGCGACGAAATATAAAGTTAGCAATATCCCCAAACGGACTGTCCAACATATAACGTGCCCTCTAAAGTATAGAAGTGCTAATGTTTCAAAGCTTCTGTAGCATCTGCTTTACTTTTTATTATGTTTACACACAAATGTTGCACCTGACGATTTTTAAAGAAGGCTCATTATCCAGATAAATGAATCCCACCGCACATCAGAGCTTGAAAAACATCGCAATTAAAAAGCACACATTGTACCCGGAGTCGTTTTTAGCTTTCATTTCAATGATCCTGTTTACGAGGTCCTCTCCCTCTGATTTGTGGCGGTAAAAGTAGAAACACTGAGGACTTTTCTGCTGCTTTTAACACGTTTCTGAGCATTTCTGCCGTCAAATCGCGTTCATCGCATCATCGCAACTGCGTGCTTACGTTAGCGTGTCAGGGGCAAGCTAGCTTTTGTTTGTCTCCTCACGGTAATTCCCTCTGCCGCCAGGAACGCAAATCCTGATCAGGAACTACGCCTTATTTTAACACGAGATGCCAAAGGTACTCGAGAGCGTGTTTAAAGGCCCGTAACAACAAAGTGGCAAACCGTTTCCACGTGTTCTGGGACTGTCAACAAAGAGCTACAGACCATTTTTGACATTGCCATTCCAAAAGATTTCAGAAGTATGTGTCTGGGCCTTAAAACTCCTGCCGTGGACACAATCAATGGACATGTTGTATATAAAAAACTAACAAAAAACCCCTAAACAATGCAACAATCAAACCATTAAACAGTGTATATGTGAGTTGGTGCTTAATGTCTAGTTGCGTTCTCTGCGTCGGCCATGTTTGAACCAAGAAACATGGCCGCCAACCAATATTCTAGAGGTATATACACTTCAAATTCAAAAGGCCATCACAAAAAAGGACCGATATCATAATGGACATACGAAAAATGGAAAAAAATCACATATGGACTGAACTTGGAAATGGACAAATTTGACATAAACTGGACTAAATGGGACTCACGTTATGGATCAAGTGCTTTAACCTTGTATTTTATTTTCATCTGGATGCATTATTCTAAAAAAAATCATCTCAAACAATGCACACTCCACACTTTTTTTTTCTTGTACTTATTCTTTTCTTGTACTTCTTTTTTTCTCTTTTACTTCTTTTTTTTTCTTTGACTTATTTTTTTTTCTTCTACTTATTTTTTTCTTGTACTTATTTTTTTTTCTTTTACTTATTTTTATTCTTTTACTCATTTTTTTCTTTTACTATTTTTTTCCCTTTTACTTATTTTTTTTTAAACTTTTTTTTCTCCATCCTCTCTTTTTTCTTTTTCTTCTCCCTGCTGTTGCTATAGTTGACAATGTGGACTGTATCTTTATTTACACACACATTTTGATTGGTCTGTGTTTTATTTCAATTAAAAAAAATAAAAATAAAAATAAATTCAATGTTTTTAATTACTTCAATGCTCAATATTCTACTGTATCGCTTGCCTATAACTCCAAATATAAAATGTTTGTCTTACCTGGTTAAATACAGGTTCACATATACTGTACATACATAGAAACACACACAGCAGTTCACCATGGCAACCCCAGACCGCTCCTGAACTCGTGTCCCGCTCGTCTCTCGCTCGCACAGGTGTTTGTCGACCGCTGCCCGTCTGTAATTCCCTCCTTCAACTCGACTGATCTCAAATTAAAGACGCCCAAGAAGAAGCTGTTCAACGGATCCAGCTCCGGCACGATCGGCGCCGCACGTTTTTATCCGGACGGAACCGTAACGGAGTCACTCATGGATTCTGGAGCTGCGGACGCGTCGATAAACCGCTACTGTCAATACACTTTTAATTACTTTTGTGTTTGATTCGACCAGGACAATCCGACTGAAACGTAGACTCTCTTGCCTCGACATTTCCCATATCTGTTCGTTTGACTCTATATTATGTTTATAAACTGCAAACAGATATGATTAAAGGTGCACTATGTAACTTTTAGAGTGGAGAGGCATTAGTTCCTCTGGCGGTAATCGAGATCGAAACGTACGGCAGACAGGTTGGCCTTAAAGTTCACCTTAAAGACTAAACTGGGGCAGTGGTGGTAAGGGGCAGGGTTATGGGTATACGGAGCAGCGTGATAGGTCGAAGCAGGTGTCCGCACTTCAAACTCCGCCCATGCAGCAGTTGTTGACAGACGGTCGCAAAATGACACACAGTTCGTACTCAAAAATGCTCAAAAATGACTAGAAACGGTAGAAAATGCTTTTAAAACACTTAATAGACGGAGAAAGTTGTGCTGGTTTAGCGTTTAGTCAAAGTTTAAGTTCTAATTGTGAGTTTCAGAGTGAGGAAAATTGACAATAACACAGCAATTAAATATTCAAAAGGAAATAGTACATGTTTGGAACGGTTACAACTCAAACAGGAAGTTAAAACCCATAAATATGAGTTTGTGGAGCTTAAATGATCTACTTTGTACAAAATCAGGATTAATACAAGTACAAATACTGCTTTAGACAAATGTTATATTGCATTGTAGTTGATTTTTTGACGACGTCTCACAATTCTCGTCGCTTTCTCGTCTTAAATGTTACACCCTGCGTCTTTAATCGACTCCTCTCCGCTTCTCCTCGCAGTCCCATTCGGTCTCGGCGGCGCCCGTGTTTTGATGCGAATGCGCTTCGACAGTCGTGCGGTTCCGCGGCCGCGACCTCTTCCGATCGGCGTTAATCGACCTCTGCCTTCTCCCTCTCCAACAAATTCACCGTTGACCCTGATTTTTTCCTCGATCACGTCCACAGTAAATGTTTCAAAGGACACATATATGTATTGATGTTGGCCTTTAAACATTTAGTACATTTACTTTGGCATTTCTCATGTTTTAGAGCTAAAATCATGTATTCACTGAAAGTACAACACGTTCCCTCATCAGGATTTGTGTTAGCGCCATCTACTGGTAGCAGAGGGGGAATAAAGTAAAAGCTAGCTTGCCCCGACATGTAATGAACGCGATTTTACTGCAATTTATGATTTTACTGGTGATGATCTCGACCTTTTACCTCACGGCACAGGATTAATTCAACGTGAATGAAGCAAAATATAATTCCAGGTATGATTTTGATGAGGGAACAACATAAAGGTCAATTTTAAATGATAATGTTCAAGGTATTAATAAAAGAATAGGCATTAAAAGGTTAGGTATAGGTTATCGATTAAAATGTATCAAAAGGTTAATACGCATTTAATCAGCCCTTATTAATTCATGTTTTATTCAGCAGCTTTTTACACTTTCCTATTAATATTCTCCTTATATTAGGGTGAAGTTATGGCATTTTGCTACATTATTCTTTTAATTATTGTCCTGTGGTTTTACCTAAAAGTCTATTAGCATCATTATCCATGGTAGAAATCTGAACAATGTTTTAAAAATCTAGTTATTCCACCGTGTGCACCGACTTGAATCATAAATCATGTACAAAAACGTCTTAAAATCGCACTTTTATATTCTATTAATAGAAAAGCGTGTATAATGAGCAGCAGCGTAAACACAGAACAATTAACACAAAATTAACCACTGAAACGTATGCGAGTTAAGTGTAACCTTAAATAAAGTGTTGCCTAAACGTATTGACTACTTTTTTGGTGTTAACATAAGATAATAATGGGGAAATTTAAGTGTTGCAACACAGATTCGACAGATTAGGAACAGAAGTACAATAATAAAAACAGATAACTTCATAAAAAATAAAAATAAATAAAATGAAATAAAATATATAAATTAAATATAAATTAAATATAAATTAAATATAAATTAAATATAAATTAAATATAAATTAAATATACAATTAAATATACAATTAAATTAAATTAAACAAAATTTAAATAAATAATACATTTTTGTTTTTTATATTGTGAAAAGTGTGACATTTACAAGTCCAAACCTCACCCTGAGTCGTGCACCTTCCACCTCAACATTTCTCCATCTTGTTTTTGTATTTCCGTATGATGCAAATGATTATTCCTGGTTTATAAACGTTAAACCCGGAGGCCGTCTCTCTCTCTCTCTCTCTCTCTCCCGATGTCTCCTTTCCTCGCTCGCCACCTTTCCTCCCCTCCTCCCGTGCAAACTGAAGGAAACCTCACTGCACCAATTTCATGGCAGAGTAGCAGGCCGCGCGGCAGAAATTATCCACTGCAAAATTGATCTAAACAATTGTAAAGTGGAACGGTGGAGGAGAAGCCGGAATGAGGGTTCTACCTTTTTGAACTGTCGCTGGGGAGGAATCGGGACAGAGCCTCTTCCTCTTCTTCTTCTGCACGAATGTTAAAGACGCCGCCGTGCATTCTGGACTTTATTATTCATGAAATCAGCCCAAGGACTTTATGTTTATGTTTAAAGATGCACTATTTTTGAGTAAAGAAAGACCACACCATGTACTTTCCCGTTACTGTGAATGACTTTAACTTGAGTGACAGCTCGTAACAATGTGTAGTACCATTTTACTACTGTATATATATTATTCTGACATTTGTTGGGCTGAAGTCAAGTCATATTTAATAAGTCAACACAGTATTTGAGCCTTTAAAAGTGTGTGAAGACCAAGTGAAAGGAACCGTAATGTTATATTAATGGAGAAATTGGGATTAAACACTGAATATAGAATAGAAATACAGTCGAAATTATGAAAAATCACTGTGATTTTGGCAAATAGAACTCAGATCAGATCATAGCCCGGTTTGAAGTCATTTACAATAGTATTTGGCATTATTTATTTATTGAATTTGAGATCATGACAGACACATTCCACCCACGATAGTTTTAATTTGATCTACAAAGGACAACACATCATAGTTTTTGTGATGCTCAGATGCAACTTTATGGCTATAAAGTAGTTTTGTAACTTTTGTAATAAATAAGTAAACTAAGTGACATTTCTAACCCTGGAAATTCACATTTGTTGGTTATTTTTTGGTGTAAAGATTTAATATATATATATTAGTTAATCAGTGAGCAGCAATCTTATGTCGCCCCCAATGAGAAGTGAGCGATATAGACAGTATTTTTGGAGTATCCTGATAACTAGTCAGATTATATTATGTAAATCCAACAGAAATGTGTTCAAACGTATTGTTAGAGGTTTAATTATCAGACAAAGTGCAGAAATATCATCTTATACATGGATTAGAACGTTTACAACATCACTTTTTGCAGCCGTCCAGTTTATTTATTTTAACATTCTGACCATCTTTTCCAATACTTTCTTAGATGACCAAAGCCTTCTCACTCCTGCAGGTTTCGTCCCCTTCCTCCCTCTCTCCTCCCTCTGTGACAGTGTGAGCCGCGCCTGCCCTGTGGCTGATAACACCACACACCACACACACACGCACGCACGCACACACACACACACACACCACACGCACACACACACACACCACACGCACGCGCGCACGCACACACACACACACACACACACACACACCACACGCACGCACGCACACACACACACACACACCACACGCACACACACACACACACACACACGCACACACACACACACACACACACACACCACACGCACGCACACACACACCACACACACGCACGCACACACACGCACACACACACACCACACGCACGCACACACACACCACACACACGCACGCACGCACACACACGCACACACACACACCACACACACGCACGCACACACACACCACACGCACGCACACACACACACACACACCACACGCACGCACACACACACCACACACACGCACGCACGCACACACACACCACACACACGCACACGCACGCACGCACACACACACCACACACACGCACACACACACACACCACACGCACGCACACACACACACACACACCACACGCACGCACACACACACACGCACACACACACACACACACCACACGCACGCACACACACACCACACACACGCACGCACGCACACACACACCACACACACGCACACACACCACACACACGCACACACACACACACACACCACACGCACGCACACACACACCACACACACGCACGCACGCACACACACACCACACACACGCACACACACGCACGCACGCACACACACACCACACACACGCACACACACGCACACACACACACACACACACAGAGAATGCCTGGACTTGCATTCATTTCCTGGAGAGCGAGCCTAACCTTAACCATGGTCTTCTTCAAAATCAACATCTTCATCATTATCATCATCATCTTTTTTTCCTTTTTCTTCTTCTGTCATTTTCCTCTTTTCCCTCCCTCACCCATCCCCCTCCCTCCCCCTCCCCCTCCCCCTTCCTCCCCCTTTTCCCTCCCTCACCCATCGCCCTCCCTCCCCCTTTTCCCTCCCTCCCCCTTCCCCCTCCCTCCCCCTTCCCCCTCCCTCCCCCTTTTCCCTCCCTCACCCATCGCCCTCCCTCCCCCTTTTCCCTCCCTCACCCTTCCCCCTCCCTCCCCCTTCCCCCTCCCTCACCCATCCCCCTCCCTCACCCTTCCCCCTCCCTCCCCCCTCCCCCTCGGCTGTCACTCAGGCTAAACTCTGCCTCCAGAGAAAGGACAAGATGACTTTGATAAGGTTTGGTTTGGAGAGCGACCCCTTTTTATTCTTGGAGAGTTCACCAAAAAAAAAGCTCTTGGTTGGTCACAAATTGGCTTCTCTTTCTTCTCTTGCCCAAATCTTCTGTGAGACCTTTTGTTATTTAAGCTATAAAACACGTAGAGGAATATTCTGTTGGTGTGGGTGACCTTGTCCTGTACCTTTGGGGACGTTCTAACCTCAAAACCTCATTTACCAATTTACCAGTGAAATTCTCTGGTTCTAAAACAGGGACGGGCCCTTATTTTCTCCCGAGGGCCACACTGAAGATCGGTTGTGGAGGGTTTTTTATACCATTGTCACTCCCTACAAACCACAGCACACTCCAGAGCAGGTTTAAGTGATGGTTCTGAAATTATGAACGAATGAGAGCAGAAAGTGAAGGGACAAAGTGTAGGGACGAAGTGTAGGTACGAAGTGTATGGACGTAGTGTAAGGGCGAAGTGTAAGGGCGAAGTGTAGGGACGAAGTGTAGGGACGAAGTGTAAGGGCGAACTGTAGGGACGAAGTGTTAGGGCGAAGTGTAAGGGCGAAGTGTAGGGACGAAGTGTAGGTACGAAGTGTATGGACGTAGTGTAAGGGCGAAGTGTAGGGACGAAGTGTAGGTACGAAGTGTATGGACGTAGTGTAAGGGCGAAGTGTAAGGGCGAAGTGTAGGGACGAAGTGTAAGGGCGAAGTGTAAGGGCGAAGTGTAGGGACAAAGTGTAGGTACGAAGTGTAGGGACGAAGTGTAGGGACGAAGTGTAAGGGCGAAGTGTAAGGGCGAAGTGTAGGGACAAAGTGTAGGGACGAAGTGTAGGGACGAAGTGTAGGTACGAAGTGTATGGACGAAGTGTAAGGGCGAAGTGTAGGTACGAAGTGTAGAGACGAAGTGTAGGGACGAAGTGTAGAGATGAAGTGTAGATACGAAGTGTAGGGATGAAGTGTAAGGGCGAAGTGTAGGGACGAAGTGTAAGGGCGAAGTGTAGGGACGAAGTGTAGAGACAAAGTGTAGAGACGAAGTGTAGAGACAAAGTGTAGAGACGAAGTGTAGAGACGAAGTGTAGAGACGAAGTGTAGGGACGAATTGGAGGGATGAAGTGTAGAAATGAAATGTGGAGACAAAGTGTAGGAACGAAGTGTACGGACGAAGTGTATGGACGAAGTGTAAGGGCGAAGTGTAGGGACAAAGTGTAGAAACGAAGTGTAGAAAGTGTAGACTGTAGATCAGTCTTAGTGTTTGATTCGATTGCAGGGGTCTTTATTTGCCCACCTCTGATCTAAAACAAGAGTAAAACTAAACCAGGACTAAACTTTAACTGAACTAAGACGAAACCAGGAGTAAATCTAAACAAGAACTAGACCAGAACAAAACCGGACTAAAAGAGACTAAAACAGAACTAAGCAAAGACAACCAGGACTTAACCAAGACTAAACCAAGACTAAACCAAGACTAAACCAAGACTAAACCAAGACTAAACCTGAGCCAGACCAGGAGCAGAACAGTGTTAGGATAAAATACGATACAATGTCCTTTTCCAGTTTGCTTTAAAAAGTTAGACCAAAACAAATATATCAAACTAACTAACTAAGCTTTATTTATTGTTTTTCAATCTACTTTCTCAAATATCCAGATAGAATTTAAAATAAAACATAAATTAATGGTAATCATACCTTTCCCCCTAACGACGGAACGCTTCTTTTTTAGAACAGAAACAAGTCCCGTATCACCCGGCGTCTGCTCACAATCCTCACCTGTTCAGACATTCACGCTTCAGGTGTAACCGTGATATTCGTCCCCACAAAACAGCGAACAAAAGGACACAAGTATTTTTAGTCACACCAAGAGACAACGCGGAGAACGGCTCGTGAAGTGAAATGGATGTGTGATTTGTGAAAATCGGGTGATGAAACTATCAACCGCGGCGTCTTATTATGTGTAAAATAGAGTCATTTACTTTGCCCATCAAAAGGGAACTATTTTATATTTCAGAGTGCGGTTGTGTTTAATTCACGCTCCGGCTCTGTGATAAAGAGCCGTAATAATTTGAGCATTTTGACAGTGTGTTTGATTTTTATGAAAGAAAATCAGCCAAATCAGCTTCAAATGATCAAACTTTCATTATTTGAGTTATACTTCTATTACAAATACTTCTGTTACTTGACCACTTGCGTGATTTCAATATTAAATAACATTAAACTCCTTTATGCAGCAACTTTATTGATTTGGGGCTGGATTAGTTTGTGGTATTGAAACTATACATTTAAGTACCATTTAAAGTGCCCCCTACAGGTCGTACGACTCATTGAGCTAAAATGCAGTTAAAATAAATATATTTAGAATTTAGGTAAAAATTATAAAGATTTTATCACAGAATATCACATTTTTTAGGTTTATAATTTCACTTCCTGTTTGTAATTGATGACATCACACTAGGAAATTACCCAGTAAACACTGGACAAGAACTAATCTAATGTCACAATTTATTTTTAATGAAACAACTTTATTTTGTTGAATTAATGTTTGAAAAATGTGTTTCTTTGTGCAAATTATGCCTAAACCTTTGACTGGAGTGTGTGTCCCTGCTGTGATGTCACTTCCTGTCATTTCCCACTAATTTGTCAACGTTTTCTCCACAAATACCAGCTCGATTGGTGTAAAACTATAATTTATATGTACAACAGGTATAAGTACAGCATATAAAGTCAAAATTAGAAAATCATAAATTCGTCATTAAAGCACTTTAGGTGTGGGTTCAAGGACAAATATTACGCTTTAATTGTCTTGTCATTGTCTTTAAACTTGCTCTTGTCTAACTTTATTTCAGCATCTCTTAAAAAAATGTATCTCCTAAAAGCACACAAGACTTTCAGGCGTTCCCTCATCAGGATTTAGTGTTACCACTCCATCCACTGGCAGCAGAGGGAATTACCATGGGCAAATAAACAACCGCTAGCTTACACCAACACGCTAAAGTGAGCATGCGGTCGTAAAAGATGACAGAAATGCTCAGAACGACCTCCCGAGATCACCTATGACATCACACACATGGGAAATGTGAAACGGAGCATTTTGTGAGGCTCGGCGACAGAGGACCTCGTAAACAGACGCATCAAACAGACGCAAATGAAGCCAAATTCAACTCCAGAAAGGTTTTTTTGACGCGGTATCGACGTTATATCATGTTTTACTTCTCATTTTTGCTCAACATGTGTAGTTTAAAGATAACTCGCGCTTGGGTCTTTATTTACTCGCTCACAACGGGTGGTGCGGACAGGGGGGGAGCAGCCACCGGCGAGATTACACGCCTGGTATGAGCTGCTACAAGTGGAGCAAGTTACCATGACGCCGACGTGAGCTCAAGTACATATCTCCCATTCAGTTCCTTTCAGAGGCTCGTACGCTTCTTTCGCTGCTCTGTATTAGCGCTCCATTCAGCGGCGAGCTCTGAGTCACAGCCACCGGCCGCCGATAATAAGAAAAATAGATATAGAGCATGGAAAGGACTGAAGAGGCCGTCAATACCAGTCCGACTTTAAATTCCCATAAGCCACCGACCAACCAAGCTCTCTGCACCGAGAGGAGACTCTTCCATCGGCAGAAATGACATCGAATAGTTCAAATTTAAATGTCGCAACAGAATTTAATTGCTTTTCTTGAGCAATAATTACTGTAACATGTAGCGTATTTTCCGGAGTATAAGTCGCACCAGACAAAAAATGCATAATACAGAAGAAAAAAACATGTATAAGTCGCACTGGAGTATGAAATGCGGTGTGTGAAAATAACAAATAATATCACATATAAGTCGCTCTGGAGTATAAGTATATAAGTATAAATATAAGTATAAGTCGCACCCTGGCCAAAACTATGAAAAAAAGGTGTGACTTATAGTGCGGAAAATACGGTATATAGGAAAAAGTGAGTCTGTAACATGTTATAAGTACACTTTTACAAGCCTCACTAAAGCATGGACAAGGACTGAATTTGTAATGAACAGATTGAACAGATCGTTTATTAAGAAGGGTCCAGACTTAGTAAATGCTTCTAAATCTGTAATTAAAGTGGCAGTACTTGATTTATTTCCCGTGAGGCTGAAACGTGGTGTTGTTCCGGCACAGAAATGTTGTAAAAGCAGATCTTACGAGTCAGAAAGTAAGCGAAAAAAGTGCGCTCAGACTGCTGAATGTCGTGAAAAGCGCTAATAAACGATACAGGGCGGATCATTAAGATGCTAGGAATGTGTCAGGAAAGTGAAGAATAAGTTTTTTACAGTCGTTAACAATCAGTTTCAGTGCTTCTAAGTAGTTATCAAGCCTGAATCTTTCTTTTTAGCCTACCGTATTTTCTGGAGTATAAGTCACACCATTTTTTCATAGTTTTGGCCAGGGTGCGACTTATACTTATATTTATACTTATATACTTATACTCCAGAGCGACTTATATGTGATATTATTTGTTATTTTCACACACCGCATTTCATACTCCTGTGCGACTTATATATGTTTTTTTCTTCTGTATTATGCATTTTTTGTCTGGTGCGACTTATACTCAAAAAAATGCATAATAGAGAAGAAAAAAACATATATAAGTCGCACTGGAGTATAAGTCGCATTTTTCATCTTGAAATGCAGTTTAAAATATTAACAGATGAGAGAACATGGTGAATAGGTGTACGTATGCTAACGCTAACACCTTCAGCTACATGAGGCACAGACAGAACTGTGGTAAGTGTCTGGTATGTTAACGTAACATATGAACAGTTCTTCAGATAACTATAGCAGAAAGAACATGCTAACAAGTTTACCAAAGCATCAGTTTTACCCCAAATCACTAAATCCACTGAATTCTTCTTCCTCTGTGTCACTTCTAAACAACTCCACAAACTCCAGAGGTAAAGGAAGTGCAGATTCTTCTTCTGCATCGCTTAGAGCCTAGAGCGCCCTCTTGTGGTTGTCAGTGTGAAAATGACGAATAATATCACATATAAGTCGCTCTGGAGTATAAGTTGCACCCCGGCTAAAATTATGCGCCTTATAGTCAGGAAAATACGATATTTATTTATGCTGAATTCAGTCGTTGTTCATGTTTTATTAAGGCGTAATTCTTATGAAGTTGTGAGAAGAACACTAATCCAACAGGGTAAAAGGTGCACTCACTTTTGCACAATAAGAATAAATAGTAAATAGTTAAATATAGCAAAAAGCAATATGAGGAGCAGTGGGCAGAACCTCCTCCTAAGAATACACGCTGTGAAAGTCAAGGTGAAAGTGTGGCAGTCGCAAACACAGTCGTCACCTCCGAGTCTCACCTCAACCGTGTCTGGACCTGAACAGAAGACGTCTGTGATGTACGTCTGCACGAGGGGGTTTCAGGATGGAGGGGGTTTCAGGATGGAGGGGGTTTCAGGATGGAGGGGGTTTCAGGATGGAGGGGGTTTTATGAGCGAGGGGGTTTCAGGATGGAGGGGGTTTCAGGATGGAGGGGGTTTCAGGATGGAGGGGGTTTCAGGATGGAGGGGGTTTTATGAGCGAGGGGGTTTCAGGATGGAGGGGGGTTTCAGGATGGAGGGGGTTTCAGGATGGAGGGGGGTTTCAGGATGGAGGGCGTTTCAGGATGGAGGGGGTTTCAGGATGGAGGGCGTTTCAGGATGGAGGGGGTTTCAGGATGGAGGGCGTTTCAGGATGGAGGGGGTTTCAGGATAGAGGGGGTTTCAGGATGGAGGGGGTTTCAGGAGCGAGAGGGTTTTATGAGCGAGGGGGTTTTAGGATGGAGGGGGTTTTAGGATGGAGGGGGTTTCAGGATGGAGGGGGTTTCAGGATGGAGGGGGTTTCAGGATGGAGGGGGTTTCAGGATGGAGGGGGTTTCAGGAGCGAGGGGGTTTTAGGATGGAGGGGGTTTTAGGATGGAGGGGGTTTCAGGATGGAGGGGGTTTCAGGATGGAGGGGGTTTCAGGAGCGCGGCGAAAATGCCATGGAAACGACGGCGGTGGCAAGAAAACAACAGCGTAATAATGGTAAAATCTGTTTTTCCGTCGAGGATTTTAATTGCGTTCACACTTGCAGCAGATGATGTTTTAGGATCGGGATTCAATTAACTTGCATCTCCACAAACCTGACTCGTAAGTACCATGGAAATGTTATTCTTTTAGCAAGAATATTCCACAGTATGAAACCTCTCCATGGACAATGTTTCAACTCTATATGTAACAGAATCATAAAGGAGACGTTCCACTTCCAGAAAGTTACACACTAAGTTATGATATCGTCCTGCACCCGTCCCACCTCACGTCCTGCACCCGTCGCTTCCTGCACCCGTCCCATCTCACGTACTGCACCCGTCGCTTCCTGCACCCGTCCCATCTCACATCCTGCACCCGTCCCGTCTCTCATCTTGCATCTCTTCCTGTCCTTCTCGTCCTGCACCCGTTCCGTCTCTCGTCCTGCACCTGTCCCGTCTCTCGTCCTGCATCTCTCCCTGTCATTCTCGTCCTGCACCTGTCCCGTCTCTCGTCCTGCATCTCTCCCTGTCATTCTCGTCCTGCACCCGTCCCGTCTCTCGTCTTACATCTCTCCCTGTCATTCTTGTCCTGCACCCGTCCCGTCTCTCGTCCTGCATCTCTCCCTGTCATTCTCGTCCTGCACCCGTCCCGTCTCTCGTCCTGCATCTCACCCTGTCATTCTCGTCCTGCACCTGTCCCGTCTCTTGTCCTGCACCCGTCCCGTCTCTCGTCCTGCACCCGTCCCATCTCTTGTCCTGCACCCGTCCCATCTCTTGTCCCGTCTCTCGTCCTGTCTCTCGTCCTGCACCCTTCCCGTCTCTCGTCTTGCACCCGTCCCATCTCTCGTCTTGCACCTGTCCCATCTCTCATCTTGCACCCGTCCCATCCTTCTCATCCTGCACCCGTCCCATCTCGTCCCATCTCACGTCCTTCACCTGTCCCATCTCTTGTCCTGCACCCGTCCCATCTCTTGTCCCGTCTCTCGTCCTGCACCCTTCCCATCTCTCGTCTTGCACCCGTCCCGTCTCTCGTCTTGCACCTGTCCCGTCTCTCGTCCTGCACCCTTCCCATCTCTCGTCTTGCACCCGTCCCATCTCTCGTCTTGCACCTGTCCCATCTCTCGTCCTGCACCCGTCCCATCCTTCTCGTCCTGCACCCTTCCCATCTCTCGTCTTGCACCTGTCCCATCTCTCGTCTTGCACCTGTCCCATCCTTCTCGTCCTGCACCCGTCCTGCACCCTTCCCATCTCTCATCTTGCACCCGTCCCATCCTTCTCGTCCTGCACCCATCCCATTCTTCTCGTCCTGCACCCGTCCCATCTCACGTCCTTCACCCGTCCCATCTCACGTTCTGCACCCGTTCCGTCTCTCGTCCCATATCTCGTCCCGTCTCTCGTTAGGACTTCCTGTCAGAGATGTCCCCTGATGTCCAGCCGGCAGCACCGTGACTGACAGAGTCCACTTCTCCGCTCGAGGATTCTCACCGTATCATCAATAATTCATCCAGACGGCGCCGGCTTCACCAAACCCAGACCTCAACTGCCTTTTTTATTATTATTTTTTATTATTGCATCACTTCAATAATTCAAAGGTGGATGGGACGTGCTGTACCTGTCGTCATGACGATGCCGGCCAGCGACTTGTGTCTGGTGTGCGTCGAGCTGCAGCTTCCCACCAGCGAGCGGAACTTCTCCCTCACCAGGTGGAACACGGAGTCGGCGAAATCCTGGAGGAACAAACGGAAGAACAGTTTTAAATTTTTTGTCAGTTTTGTGTTGACAGTTTGACATATATTTACATCATCGATAAAGGCAATGTTTCTTTCCACGCATCTAAAAAAATGAAAATAAGGACGATAAAAGATGGTTAGAACTCATTAAGGACAAAATAAAAGTCTAATTTTAATACTTTTTTATTCTATTTTTCATTTTTCAGTGAACAAAATGTCATAAATTGGAATAAAACATTTATTTAGTTACAAAATACTGAATACCGGCATTTAAATGTATTTTTGAACTTATTTTGTTTTAGAAATGTAATTGCACTGTGAATGACACCGAATGAAACCAGAACGTCCCAAATCTGTAAAACGTAGACAATATTCAGGAGGATATGAAATATTGAAGAACAGAAATAATTGTAAACCTTAAATAAATAAATAGTCGTGAAGTGTCTTTCCAAAAGGCTCAACAATTCAAACTAGACTCAAACATTCTTGCGTTCACACACCACAGCAAAACGAAGATTAAATCACAGGACTTTTTGGTTTGTTTTATGTTGGTTTTAGTTGTTTTTTGTTAAAAAAAAAAAAGAAGAAATAAATAAAATAAATAAAATGAATAAGATGAATAAAATGAATAAAATGAATAAAATGAATAAAATGAATAATCTCACACTAATCTATTAAAGGTTATATATTTTTTTGGTATAATTTGGTCTAATAACATAATAAACCATTCAAATAAACTAATAATAAAAAAAATTAAAAAAATGGAACTAAACCAGAATTTAACCAGGACTGGAAAAGGACTAAATCTAGGGCCAAACCAGGTAAAGTGAAAAAAGTCAAACTGTTGTAGAAAAAGGTTCAGTTGTAGTCATCTGGACTCGGACACGAAATGTTTCGACTCTAATCCAAGAGTCATTGTCTATCAGCGAATTTAGACTGGGATATTTATCCTATTCTGTGGTAAGCCCAGCCCACCGGCCTCTTGTTTACTATCAGTCCTTTAAAGGGCTATTAGTCTCCCTTATGTCCCTGGCTCACTCTCTTTCTCTTCACTGAGGACCTGATTAGCATCCGAATGTCAAACAGTTATTTCTGTTACATAACATTTTTGTCCAAGTAGCAATTGACTTAAAATTATGCTAACAGACGGGTTTTTGGTGGAGAATATGTTCAAACTTAAGCACAGTTTCATAAAGAAAACAATTACAAAATTATAAACGTATATACGTTCTTCCTGTCTCACCTTCATTTAAAAAAGTCTGATAAAACCTGTTTAACTTCTGTAAATGGTACGTGTCGAGAGCCTGACAACGATTATTTGATTACTTCAGTCGTCGATTAGCCGCGGTTATTCCTTTATTGGTCGTTTCAGCCCCGCGGCGGTCGTCTTTCTATATTCTTATTTTTAGCCCCAAACGATGACTAATAATTGGAAGGCAGCTCGTGTCCGGTCCCGTTGTTGCATCAGTGTCGACAGCGCCGTTCTGCGGCGGGGAAAACGTCAGGAATAACACGTGTCAAACATGTCACCGAGAACGGGAAGACGAGGTCGTTACGGGACAGTGTGGGCCGGTGAGTGATGCAAACGCACTCATTATCTCACCAGTAACGAAGAAAGAACGGAGAGTAAGCACTTTAAATAATAGAGCTGACAGAAAAAGCCTCAGCGCTGGAGCGTCGGCTGCTGATGGACTGAAGCGTCCGGTTTGTTTGTTTGTTTGTTTGTTTTAAATGTAATAAAAAAAAAAAAAATTGTATTAGTTTGACATTTGAGAGTTTGACATTTGAGAGTCTTTAAAACCAGCCGACCGCTACATTTAGCACATTCAAAACTATTCAGAGATATAGCTTCGGATACAATAAAAGCACATACAAAATATTAATGCGCGGACAAGAATATGCTCTACTCTAACTTTAAAGCGCCCCCTACAGGTCGGACGACTCATTGAACTAAAATGCAGTTAAAATAAATATATTTAGAATTTTGCTAAAAATTTTTTGAAAAAAATGTTATTACAGAATATCGTTTTTTTTAGGTTTATAATTTCACTTCCTGTTTGTAATTGATGACATCACACAAGGACATTTCCCAGCAAACACTGGTCAAAAACTCATCTATGTCACAAGTTTTTTTTTTTTTGACAAATGGAAAAACATGAGAGCGACTTTATTTTGTTGATTAATGTTTAGAGAGTCAAAAAAGTTGTTTGTGTGAATTATGGATAAAATTTGACTGGAGTGAGTGTGCCTAGTCAGTGTGACGTCACTTCCTGTCAGATTTACACATTTTCTACAGATTTTTCAACGTTTTCTCCACAAGTACCTCCTCAATTGGTGTAAAACTATAACTTATTATGTACAACAGGTCTAAATACACCAAATAAAGTAAAAATTAGAACATGGTAAAAAAACGATAAGACTGTCCCAAGTCTGGATAAATGCAAACTAAAGTCATCAGATGAAAACTATTTGCACTTTAACGAGCGATAAATCGAGACTTTCCCCCTCTAAAGTCAAAAGAAATGCAGATTCACCCACGCCGGAGAGGGTAATATGCTTTAAACACATTCGCCGGCGCCACACGCTTAAACAGACCTGTTGTGATTAAGTGCGAGCTCGGTGGCAGGCGCCTGGCGGGTTCCTCGGACGGATCGGACCTCCGGCGGCTCGACGGACGGGAGCAGCTGCCGCGGTGACGGAGCCGAGTAAACCGCGGCGAGATGAAGGTGTCGGAGGGGCCAGAGAGCGGGGATGTGAGCGCATTAGCAAACATATGTCACCATAAAGCCCCGGCGCACTGCGGGGGGCTCGGGCTGACACTGAATCAAGCAAAAAAGCCGTACGTTTGTGTTTGTGGTGGAGGATATGAAGCCTGGTCGTCTCCACGAGGAACGTTCTACCGCATTAAAGGACACATATTATGAAAAACTGGCTTTTTTTTTAGCTTTTAATACGGTTCTTCCCTCATCCAGAACACATGTAGAGTTGTGCTTTGCTTAATTTGTGCTTGTTTCATTGATCTTTAATATGTTGCGTTCGCCAAGCCTCACAAATAACGCTGTTTCAATTTCCCCCGGATTGTTGCGTCACAGGTTAAAAGAAGCCGGTCTGCACAGTTTTTAAGTCTGTGAGCTGTTACCCGACTTGTTCTGTGGTCACCTTGTGTTCATGGCTCACAGGGCGTCATCTATTTGAACATCTATTTGTTCATTTCCAGTGCTGACAGAAGAGGGCGCTCCCATGCCGAAATAACTCCTTGGAAAAACGGAGGTGAGTTTTCCATATGTAGACGTTATTTTAAGATAGAACATGTGAAATACAGACCAAAATAAGCTAATTTAAGTCACACGAATGCATAAAAAGAACTTTCTCTTAAAAAGAGACGCAAAAAACAGCCAGTTACAACTGTAGTTACCGTATTTTCCAGACTATAAGTCGCACCTTTTTGCATAGTTTTGGCCGTGCAACTTATATTTATACTTATATACTTATACGGAGCGACTTATATGTGATATTATTTATCATTTTCACACTTGCAACCGCATTTCATACTCCAGTGCAACTTTTGTTTTTTTCTTTTCTATTTTGCATTTTTTTTCTGGTGCGACTTAGACTCCAGTTCGACTTATAGTCCGAAAAAATACGGTAAAAAGATTTTGTCCGAAAGTAGAATTTTTTTCCCATTAATAATCCAATCATAATAAATGGCAAAAAAGTTTCATGTTCACTGGAGAAAACCCTTTTATAAAACAGAAAAAAACGAATAGTCTGGCAACACTATAAGTTATATATGACTTTGACTTTACATGACTTTTGTTTGTGTCGTTCGACGCTTTTGCTTCTAAAAATGCCCCAGTCACTAAACGGGAAACACTAATTCAGGCTTTCAGACCAACATCTTTCCTGAATCTATTAAAAAATGTGTTAAAAAATAAGCACAATGGGATTTTTTTGTTGTTTAATCATGAAACATTTCCCCGACGCCATACTTCACACGGCGGCTCGGTGCACTTTTCCGCCGACGTTAAATCCCGGAGTCGCCGCCGCATCTCTCCGAATGACAAAGTGCGCAGATGGTGAACGCAGAGCCCATTACCAAAAACTGCTGTCAAAAGCGATACATTATCTCCCCTTTAATTATGGCCACGGCGTCGCAAAATGTGATTCTCCCAGATCTGCTCCCAAAACGGAAACGCCGTCCGCCTCGCGCTCTCCACCTCCTGAAAACAATCACAATGGCAGAAAAGCGATGCACGGCAAGAAGGTTTGTTGCGTAATAGTAAAATACAAGTGTAAAGCTCAAATGTTACGTTAAAACAAAGAACGCAGTCGCTCCATGTTGATTAATTGACTTGGTTTTCCGCCAGTGCGCGAGTTTCAGAGTGAATTTAGAAATAATGGACCGTTATACCCACTATTTACAGCAATATATTGAATGAATGTGGAAAAAGCCCTCAAAATATTGCATAAAAACTGAAGCTGAGCCCCACGAACGGCCAGGTGTGCCGTGTTTATGGAATCGCTCATAGATTTAATCATAATTTACCTCTAACAAACCTCTAATTCAAAACAGAAAGCGGAACGATCAGTGTTGTCGAATTCAAAGAACCAAAGGCAGGAGCATGAATCATATAACACAGTGAAAGTATTTAAAGATATCATTGACATCTTTGTATTTTCATACAGTATTTATTATTATTTTGTATTCGATAGTATATTTTTGGTGAAAATAGGTCCAATATCATAAAAACGATTCAAATAACCAACATTAAACCCTGATTCGACATGTTTTGACACTTTAAATTCGTATCGCTTTCAGTTTTTTCTGCAGTGAGCCGGTTGCATGGTCGATCGGGAGTCCCCAGCGTGATATACTGCACAGTACATATAGTACCAAAGGAGCGATACACGGTAATACACGGCTTTGGAGTGAGCTCACATACTCTTGAGAGTCAGTTTCAGCCGTGATTGAAAGTGTTCTTGTTTTGAACGTCTCTGTTTGGTTTGTGGTTTCTCTAGTTGTTTGTAGATTCTCGCTCTGGGCAGCTAAAGCGTGCAAAAGTTCACAGTTTGTACAATAAACACAGACAAAATCCACGTGCAGCGCCTTTTATAACACTTATTTATTGCATGTAAAGATTGACGGATGGAGTATTTTTTTTAGTGACTGGGGCATTTTCAGAAGCAAAAGCGTCAAGCTGAAGCGTGAAGCGACGCTTTTTTGGCATTTACTATGTTTGGATTATTAATGGAAAAAAAAATTCTACTTTCAGACAAAATCTTTGCTGAATTACCATATTTTCCGGACTATAAGTATAAGTATGGAGTATAAGTCGCACTGGAGTATAAGTCGCACCAGAAAAAAAATACTCCATCCGTCAAAAAAAAAAAAGAGCCAAAAACACGTATCCACATCAAGTATTCAAAAATACTCTGATTAAGTTACAGCAAATTGTAACTTCTAGATAAATTCAGTACAATAACTATGAATATTCCATCTTGCTGTGGTTCAAGTAAAGCTCTAGTGAACACTTTGTCGTCCTGGTAATAAGTCTGTCCTCTGACCTTGGGGATCATCTTCAGATTTCGATTTTTGTTCCGACACTGAGAGAACGAACCCAGAAATGTGTGTAAAAGTTGGCAATGTTGTATAATAATTGTCAGAACATTGCAAAAATATAAAGGTCTCTGCTTAGTATAGACACAGTAATAGCTACAACAACTACACAATATGAACAATGTGAAAGGTCAGGTCTATTTATTCTGCATGTTTTCAAGTAATAAAAGACACATACTGTACGTTCACAGCAGACATATTATGGTTTTGTCATGTATCGTAATTATCTTCAAGGTTGAGAACTGAGGCGCAGACATCCGCCGCCTCACAACGATCACAACAGTGTCGCGCCGCTGGTACATGCCAGTGACAGTAAAGCCTGCGGAGAGCTACGGGTCGAAATAGCACCGAGACAATTTCTTTCTTTATTTTCACTTGTGCCAAAATGACGACAGGACGCAGAGTAAGGAGAGCAGTGGGCGTGTGTCGGGGGCCGAGCGTGAAGACGACCCAAGCATGAACTCTAAATACAACGCTGAGTGGGCAATATATGATAAACTTTAAAGTGACGTATTACAGGGTTTTAGGATCTTCTATTTTGACTTTATCTGCTGTATTTATACCTGTTGTACATATAAATTATAGTTTTACACCAATCGAGTAGGTATTTGTGGAGAAAACGTTCAAAAATGTGTAGAAAATGACAGGAAGTGACATCACACTAGACATACTCATTCCAGTTTATGCATATATTACTCAAAAAAACTACTTTTTTGACTCTCTAAACTTTAATTCAACAAAATAAAGTCGCTCTCATATATTTTTATCGTTGGTGACGTTAGATGAGTTTTTGCCCAGTGTTTGCTGGGTAATTTCCAACTGTGATGTCATCAATTGCAAACAGGAAGTGAAATTATAAACGTAAAATATGTGCAATTCTGTGATGAAATGATTATTTATTTTTTTTAGCAAAATTCAAAATATATTTATCTTAACTGCGTTTTAGTTAAATGAGTCGTCCGACCTGTAAGAGGCACTTTAAAGTCGAGTTGGCATCATATTGTCTCCTTTAACCCCAGTCAAACCGGCACCAGAAAAGTTACATACTGCACCTTTAATCAATTAAATACCATTTCATGTTTCGTCACATTTCCCAGTGTTTATCATCGCCGTGCCGACCCACGTCCTGAAAAGCCCCTCACCCTCTTATCAAGCTGGAGCAGAGCGGTCCGAGCGGCAGAATAATTGGGACACACTTTACGATATTTAACAGTTTTAATGCCACGTCCCGGATCCCGCCTCCCCCTGAACCTCGCGCCTCGCCGCTTTTCAAAAAGAATACCGTCTGCTCGTTTCTGTTGGCGTTTTATTTCGCCCGAGCAGCGAGGGGGGGGGCGGCGAAAAGCCAGGCCCCTCACAGCGAGACTCTCGGGTTTGTTCTTGACATAGCGTCGGCCGGTGTTTCTGATCTGCCGCTTCTCCTCTTCAGAGCTGAACGCGTGTGATCATTCTCCTCGGGTGGAAGAGGAGGTACTATACGTCCCGCCGTTTGCCCCGTTTTGAAGTTAAATTTGACACGTCGGTTGGTTTTGTTTCAGGGATGTGGCGTCTACGATCTACACTCTACAATACACGTTTTTTATATCTAAACCAGGGCGAAGGAGGTTGATGTTGCGCGCTAATAATGATGATAACACTTTTGACAAATGTGCAAATTTACAAAAGGGAGGAAAACATATGGGGAACGACAAGGACATTAAGTGTTTGTCAAAGAAAAGGAGAAAAATAAAGAAATAAACGTTATAAACGAAAATTTTTACTGACTGGGTGACAATTCTACACTTTGTAAACATATTTATTTTGTAGTAAAAAGAAACAGATAATCTTCAACTCAACTGCTTTACCTGGAATTATTATTATTCTTTTATTTGTTCAAATATCGGTGGTTTTATTGCAAAAAAAAGCACCTGCATTCTTCCTGTGCGATCCCCTATGGCTCGCCTCCCCACAGATCTGACCTGTAACGTGCCGTGGCATCGCCTTGTCTCCGTGGAAATCGATGGCAGTCAATGATGCTAGGTGCCACAGGGTAGTGCATGTTAATGTGTCCTTGGGCAAGACACTTTTGCCCCTTTGCCTCCAGTGTCCCTGTCCACTGGTGTATGATAGAGTGTTTGTGAGAGTGAATGTGGGACAACCGATGGAACTGTCCCCATGGCAACAGTCCAGCATGTTCATTAAGAAATAAACCAAAAATAATAACACTTATATATGAATATGTTTACCCCCTGATGTTTGCACGTACATTTTAGTTGCATATCACTTTCTTACACACTTTCCCTCTGAGCTTGTCACTGGACGTGGCTCGATTTAGTGCTGTTTACTTTAGTTTTTGTTTTGGCTGTTGTTGTGCCGTGTCGGCGCGAGGTTCCTCCCAAAGAGAATTCAACTGTGAAACATTTGGACTAAACTGGTTTAAACTAAAGCTTCCAACAGCAGCAGCAGCAGCAGCAAACTCAACTCCAACTCAGTCCAACCTGCCAACATCCACCGCACATGTGCTCATCAGTGCGCTTCTGTCAGAGTCAGAGGAGCAGCACAACAACAGCACAACAGCAGCACAACAACAGCAGCACAACAACAGCACAACAACAGCAGCACAACAACAGCACAACAACAGCAGCACAACAGCAGCACAACAACAGCAGCACAACAACAGCACAACAACAGCACAACAACAGCAGCACAACAACAGCACAACAACAGCAGCACAACAACAGCACAACAACAGCAGCACAACAACAGCACAACAGCAGCACAACAACAGCACAACAACAGCACAACAACAGCAGCACAACAACAGCACAACAACAGAACAACAACAGCAGCACAACAACAGCAGCACAACAACACAACAGCAGCACAACAACAGCACAACAACACAACAGCAGCACAACAACAGCACAACAACACAACAGCAGCACAACAACAGCACAACAACACAACAGCAGCAGCACAACAGCACAATAACACAACAGCAGCACAACAGCAGCACAACAGCAGCACAACAACAGCACAACAACAGCACAACAACAGCACAACAACAGCACAACAACACAACAGCAGCACAACAACAGCACAACAACAGCACAACAGCAGCACAACAACACAAAAGCAGCACAACAACAGCACAACAACAGCACAACAACAGCACAACAACAGCACAACAACAGCACAACAAAAGCACAACAACAGCACAACAGCAGCACAACAACAGCACAACAGCAGCACAACAACACAACAGCAGCACAACAGCAGCACAACAGCAGCACAACAGCAGCACAACAACAGCAGCACAACAACAGCACAACAACAGCAGCACAACAACAGCACAACAACAGCAGCACAACAGCAGCACAACAACAGCAGCACAACAACAGCACAACAACAGCACAACAACAGCAGCACAACAACAGCACAACAACAGCACAACAACAGCAGCACAACAACAGCACAACAACAGCAGCACAACAGCAGCACAACAACAGCAGCACAACAACAGCACAACAACAGCACAACAACAGCAGCACAACAACAGCACAACAACAGCACAACAACAGCAGCACAACAACAGCACAACAACAGCAGCACAACAACAGCACAACAGCAGCACAACAACAGCACAACAACAGCACAACAACAGCAGCACAACAACAGCACAACAACAGAACAACAACAGCAGCACAACAACAGCAGCACAACAACACAACAGCAGCACAACAACAGCACAACAACACAACAGCAGCACAACAACAGCACAACAACACAACAGCAGCACAACAACAGCACAACAACACAACAGCAGCAGCACAACAGCACAATAACACAACAGCAGCACAACAGCAGCACAACAGCAGCACAACAACAGCACAACAACAGCACAACAACAGCACAACAACACAACAGCAGCACAACAACAGCACAACAACAGCACAACAGCAGCACAACAACACAAAAGCAGCACAACAACAGCACAACAACAGCACAACAACAGCACAACAACACAACAGCAGCACAACAACAGCACAACAGCAGCACAACAACAGCACAACAACAGCACAACAAAAGCACAACAACAGCACAACAGCAGCACAACAACAGCACAACAGCAGCACAACAACACAACAGCAGCACAACAGCAGCACAACAGCAGCACAACAACAGCACAACAACACAACAGCAGCACAACATCAGCACAACAACAGCACAACAACACAACAGCAGCACAACAGCAGCACAACAACACAACAGCAGCACAACAGCAGCAGCACAACAACAGCACAACAGCAGCACAACAACACAACAGCAGCACAACAGCAGCAGCACAACAGCAGCACAACAACACAACAGCGGCACAACAACAGCACAATAACAGCACAACAGCACAACAACAGCACACCAGCAGCACAACAGCACAACAACAACAACAGCAGCACAACAGCACAATAACAGCACAACAGCACAATAACAGCACAACAGCACATTAACAGCACAATAACAGCACAACAACAGCACAACAGCAGCACAACAGCACAACAACAACAGCAGCACAACAGCACAATAACAGCACAACAACAGCACAACAGCAGCACAACAGCAGCACAACAGCAGCACAACAACAGCACAACAACAGCACAACAACCGCAGCACTACAGCAGGGCCAAGGCACCAGAACTGTGTACACGCTTTACACCAGGCATGTCCAAACTACGGCCCGGGGGCCAAATGCGGCCCTCAGACCAATTTTTGTTGGACCTCAGGCTTCCTGCTAATTTGGTCCAAACAACAAAAAGTAGTACCGTACTTTTTATTGTAAAATTGGGAAAAATTCAACTATACTGATGTTATGCCAACCTAATATTAATGTTCCAAGTCTTATTAAAGGTGTGGAGGCATCGAAACTATGTCAAATGCAAAATTTTGACAGAGAAAGAAAAGAGAGAGGCGAGAGAGGAGAGAGGGGGAGAGGGCTTCTCATTTCTGAAACAACCATGTGGAAAGACAAATCCCGTGGTCATGGACAAGATGTCAGCGTGTTTGAGTGTTAATCATTGGCATCGAGCAGAGAAAACATCTAAGGAGAAGCAGAAACAAATCTACTACAGATCCTGGTTTAGTCCTGTTCTGTGGGGAGTTTCTTTTTGGACCGGCAGTTTATTTGGACTATTTGAATGCTTTTCAGTTAGTTTGGCCTGTGTGAGCGAGTGACAAACTAAATTGACTTTTCGGTAAGAATGAAGTAACCTTGAACCTTGAACCAGCACCAGGGTTTATTTCTTTAATCGACTTCTCAAGTCAAACTTCTCTTAACTCAGTTTTAAGTGTAAAATGGACGGTCCAATCACAGCCATCTGAACTCTGCCCAGACCCGAGAACAGTATTTTATTCCTGTGCAGTTTTTATACTGAAATGACAATCTGATCCTGACACATCTTTGCAAAATGTATCCGTGGAAGGCCCGGGAACCTGTCAGCGCTGCTCCATACATTTTTCAAAAACAAACTGAAGCTCATTTTTTCCTTCAAAAGTTTTAAAAAGAACTTTGCTAGTAATAATTTCTATTTTGTGTAGAGGGATTTTGAAGCTTGCATTTCCACGTTGGCGGCAGACCAGTGGGGGCATTGTCAAAGAAGTGTTTCAAACCTCCACGCTCAAAGGAGAAAGGGAAGAACAACGATGTAAAAATGTGCCGGGCGGCGGGTTGAGGCACGGCAGGCGATCGCAAAGCAAACGCAAACTCAAGCTGGGCCATTTCGTGGAGACCAAAGAGGTGAGGAGCGAGTGGAAGCACAGGAGCATGTGGTACGGATCAGAACCGCACGGCGAGACAGCGGATTCTTCCCAAACCAAGGACGAGTTACAGGCGGGAGCTCAAGTTAAAAGAGACGACTGAGCGAGGCGGAGAAAGAGGGGTCCGAGAATCATCCGGAATCAAATGCTTAGAGCCAATAAAGACGGGAGAAGGAGAGGCCCGAGAACCATCCGGAATCAAACGTTTAGCACCAATAAAGACGAGAGAAAGAGAGGTCCGAGAACCATCCAGAATCAAACGTTTAGCACCAATAAAGACGGGAGAAGGAGAGGCCTGAGAACCATCCGGAATCAAACGCTTAGCACCAATAAAGACGAGAGAAAGAGAGGTCCGAGAACCATCCGGAATCAAACGTTTAGCACCAATAAAGACGAGAGAAAGAGAGGTCCGAGAACCATCCGGAATCAAACGTTTAGCACCAATAAAGACGGGAGAAGGAGAGGCCCGAGAACCATCCGGAATCAAACGTTTAGCACCAATAAAGACGTGAGAAAGAGACGTCCGAGAACCATCCGGAATCAAACACTTAGCACCAATAAAGACGAGAGAAAGAGAGGTCCGAGAACCATCCGGAATCAAACGTTTAGCACCAATAAAGACGGGAGAAGGAGAGGCCCGAGAACCATCCGGAATCAAACACTTAGCACCAATAAAGACGGGAGAAGGAGAGGCCCGAGAACCATCCGGAATCAAACGTTTAGCACCAATAAAGATGAGAGAAAGAGAGGTCCGAGAACCATCCGGAATCAAACGCTTAGCACCAATAAAGACGGGAGAAGGAGAGGCCCGAGAACCATCCGGAATCAAACACTTAGCACCAATAAAGAGAGGTCCGAGAACCATCCGGAATCAAACACTTAGCACCAATAAAGACGGGAGAAGGAGAGGCCCGAGAACCATCCGGAATCAAACACTTAGCACCAATAAAGACGGGAGAAGGAGAGGCCTGAGAACCATCCGGAATCAAACGCTTAGCACCAATAAAGACGAGAGAAAGAGAGGTCCGAGAACCATCCGGAATCAAACGTTTAGCACCAATAAAGACGAGAGAAAGAGAGGTCCGAGAACCATCCGGAATCAAACGTTTAGCACCAATAAAGACGGGAGAAGGAGAGGCCCGAGAACCATCCGGAATCAAACGTTTAGCACCAATAAAGACGTGAGAAAGAGACGTCCGAGAACCATCCGGAATCAAATGCTTAGAGCCAATAAAGACGGGAGAAGGAGAGGCCCGAGAACCATCCGGAATCAAACGTTTAGCACCAATAAAGACGAGAGAAAGAGAGGTCCGAGAACCATCCGGAATCAAACGTTTAGCACCAATAAAGACGGGAGAAGGAGAGGCCCGAGAACCATCCGGAATCAAACGCTTAGCACCAATAAAGACGAGAGAAAGAGAGGTCTGAGAACCATCCGGAATCAAACGTTTAGCACCAATAAAGACGAGAGAAAGAGAGGTCCGAGAACCATCCGGAATCAAACGTTTAGCACCAATAAAGACGGGAGAAGGAGAGGCCCGAGAACCATCCGGAATCAAACGTTTAGCACCAATAAAGACGTGAGAAAGAGACGTCCGAGAACCATCCGGAATCAAACACTTAGCACCAATAAAGACGAGAGAAAGAGAGGTCCGAGAACCATCCGGAATCAAACGTTTAGCACCAATAAAGACGGAGAAGGAGAGGCCCGAGAACCATCCGGAATCAAACACTTAGCACCAATAAAGACGGGAGAAGGAGAGGCCCGAGAACCATCCGGAATCAAACGTTTAGCACCAATAAAGACGGGAGAAGGAGAGGCCCGAGAACCATCCGGAATCAAACGTTTAGCACCAATAAAGATGAGAGAAAGAGAGGTCCGAGAACCATCCGGAATCAAACGCTTAGCACCAATAAAGACGGGAGAAGGAGAGGCCCGAGAACCATCCGGAATCAAACACTTAGCACCAATAAAGAGAGGTCCGAGAACCATCCGGAATCAAACACTTAGCACCAATAAAGACGGGAGAAGGAGAGGCCCGAGAACCATCTGGAATCAAACACTTAGCACCAATAAAGACGGGAGAAGGAGAGGCCCGAGAACCATCCTGAATCAAACGTTTAGCACCAATAAAGACGTGAGAAAGAGAGGTCCGAGAACCATCCGGAATCAAACGCTTAGCGCCAATAAAGACGAGAGAAAGAGAGGTCCGAGAACCATCCGGAATCAAACGTTTAGCACCAATAAAGATGAGAGAAAGAGAGGTCCGAGAACCATCCGGAATCAAACGTTTAGCACCAATAAAGACGGGAGAAAGAGAGGTCCGAGAACCATCCGGAATCAAACACTTAGCACCAATAAAGACGAGAGAAAGAGAGGTCCGAGAACCATCCGGAATCAAACACTTAGCACCAATAAAGACGGGAGAAGGAGAGGCCCGAGAACCATCTGGAATCAAACACTTAGCACCAATGAAGACGGGAGAAGGAGAGGCCCGAGAACCATCCGGAATCAAACACTTAGCACCAATAAAGACGGGAGAAGGAGAGGCCCGAGAACCATCCGGAATCAAACGTTTAGCACCAATAAAGACGAGAGAAAGAGAGGTCCGAGAACCATCCGGAATCAAACGTTTAGCACCAATAAAGACGGGAGAAGGAGAGGTCCGAGAACCATCCGGAATCAAACGCTTAGCACCAATAAAGACGGGAGAAGGAGAGGCCCGAGAACCATCCGGAATCAAACGCTTAGCACCAATAAAGACGGGAGAAGGAGAGGCCCGAGAACCATCCGGAATCAAACACTTAGCACCAATAAAGACGGGAGAAGGAGAGGCCCGAGAACCATCCGGAATCAAACGTTTAGCACCAATAAAGACGTGAGAAAGAGAGGTCCGAGAACCATCCGGAATCAAACGTTTAGCACCAATAAAGACGTGAGAAAGAGAGGTCCGAGAACCATCCGGAATCAAACGTTTAACACCAATAAAGACGAGAGAAAGAGAGGTCCGAGAACCATCCGGAATCAAACGTTTAGCACCAATAAAGACGAGAGAAAGAGAGGTCCGAGAACCATCCGGAATCAAACGTTTAGCACCAATAAAGACGAGAGAAAGAGAGGTCCGAGAACCATCCGGAATCAAACGTTTAGCACCAATAAAGACGGGAGAAGGAGAGGCCCGAGAACCATCCGGAATCAAACGTTTAGCACCAATAAAGACGAGAGAAAGAGAGGTCCGAGAACCATCCGGAATCAAACACTTAGCACCAATAAAGACGGGAGAAGGAGAGGCCCGAGAACCATCCGGAATCAAACGTTTAGCGCCAATAAAGATGTGAGAAAGAGAGGTCCGAGAACCATCCGGAATCAAACGCTTAGCACCAATAAAGACGAGAGAAAGAGAGGTCCGAGAACCATCCGGAATCAAACGTTTAGCACCAATAAAGATGTGAGAAAGAGAGGTCCGAGAACCATCCGGAATCAAACGCTTAGCACCAATAAAGACGAGAGAAAGAGAGGTCCGAGAACCATCCGGAATCAAACGTTTAGCACCAATAAAGACGAGAGAAAGAGAGGTCCGAGAACCATCCGGAATCAAACACTTAGCACCAATAAAAACGGGAGAAGGAGAGGCCCGAGAACCATCCGGAATCAAACACTTAGCACCAATAAAGACGGGAGAAGGAGAGGCCCGAGAACCATCCGGAATCAAACACTTAGCACCAATAAAGACGGGAGAAGGAGAGGCCCGAGAACCATCCGGAATCAAACGCTTAGCACCAATAAAGACGAGAGAAAGAGAGGTCCGAGAACCATCCGGAATCAAACGTTTAACACCAATAAAGACGAGAGAAAGAGAGGTCCGAGAACCATCCGGAATCAAACGTTTAGCACCAATAAAGACGAGAGAAAGAGAGGTCCGAGAACCATCCGGAATCAAACGTTTAGCACCAATAAAGACGAGAGAAAGAGAACAAACATTGTCTACAAAGACTGGAACTGGCTTTATATGCTAGTTCTTGGTCACCTCCATCGGGTTCTTGGTTACCTCCATCGGGTTCTTGGTCACCTCACATGTTCTTGGTCACCTCACATGTTCTTGGTCACCTCTATCAGGTTCTTGGTCACCTCTATCGCATTCTTCGTCATCTCCACCTGGTTCTTGGTCACCTCCATCGGGTTCTTGGTTACCTCCATCGGGTTCTTGGTCACCTCACATGTTCTTGGTCGCCTCCATTGGGTTCTTGGTCACTTTCCTGACTAAGACCCACGATCGCCCGGTTTGGCCAGGCCCAGCTCCAGGAAGAGTCTTGGTGGTTCCAAACCGTTTCCATTCACAGATGATGGAAGCCACTGCCCTCAGAGGAGTCTTCAAAGCTGCAGAAATATTTCCATCCCTTCTGCAGATCTGTGCCTCGATACAATCCTGTCTCTGAGGTCTGCAGAACATTTCTTGGTTTGTGCTCTGACGTCACTGTTAACTGTGGGAAAATATATCTGGACAGGTGTGTGCTTTTTCAAATCATGTCCAACTGGGTTTACCCCAGATGGACTCCAGTCGAGTTGTAGAACAACTCAAGGACGATCAGTGGACAAAAGATGCACCTGAGCTCAGTTTTGAGTCTCATGCAAACATCGTGAATACGTTTGTATATTTTTATTTTTATACTTAAGAATTCTAATAACCTTCTTTCAAGTTGTTATTATGAGGTATTCTTTGTATAATTTTGAGGCATATAACGACTTTAATACATTTTGGAATGAGGCTGTGACATAAGAAAATGTGTAAAAAGTGAAGCTCCTTCTTAGATGCACTGTAAACATCTGCTCTTGATCCCATAAAAATGCAGCCATCGCATAAGCAGCAGAGGCCTAACGCTGCCCCCTGTGGAGAAGATTCACGCAAACAACAAATTAAAATCAAACAACTTTGGTCACACTTAACTTCCTGTGTCCTCGGATTGGCCACAGCTGCTCAATGTCAGCGCAGCCAAAGCCTAAAGACAAACAAGCCAATGAAAAGTAAACGGCAAAACTGAACCGTCGAGCGAGAACTGTGAGGATTTCAAGCTCCAGCGGCTCCAGCGGCTCCAGCTCATTAATAATCTAAATATACTGTGTCCGAAACGACAAACACAAGTGAAGTGTGTCAGTGAAAATGGCAAAAACAGGCCGGTAAATGTGGCACAGAGGATTAGATCTCTTGCCTCGTATGTTGATTTACGGACCATTTGGAGCTTTTCTGTGGAAAGATACAGTAGTTGTCCCTGTGTTTGGGTTTCTTCTGGATGCTCCGTGTTTGCCATCAACCTCAAACATGAACATTGAGCTAATACTCCAGCCAAGGCAGAATCATGGCATTTGTCCCCTGGAGGGAGGCGCTCACCGGACTGACAGGTGCAAGTTTAGAGAGGCCACCTGATTTTATTGTTAGTCCTGAGGAACCGGTGTGTCCAGGGACTCTTCGGCGGTTGATTTCTGGTTTTAGATCGCCGTTATTTCCGTCACAAACTTGTGAAACATGCTTCCTTTTAGGTCTTGTCCTGTTGTGGACATGGGTCAGTCTTGGTTGGCTGGTTTTCCAGAAAGGTTCATAGATAAACAAAGACTCGTTGGTACATTGTAAGGTTCATAGATAAACAAAGACTCGTTGGTACATCGTAAGGTTCATAGATAAACAAAGACTTGTTGGTACATCGTAAGGTTCATAGATAAACAAAGACTCGTTGGTACATTGTAAGGTTCATAGATAAACAAAGACTCGTTGGTACATTGTAAGGTTCATAGATAAACAAAGACTCATTGGTACGTCGTAAGGTTCATAGATAAACAAAGACTCGTTGGTACATTGTAAGGTTCATAGATAAACAAAGACTCGTTGGTACGTCGTAAGGTGTCAATTTCCTGCGAAGGACTAACAACACTCAGGAGAAAGTCCCTTGTTTCAAAACCAATGCAGCATTAAAGAACCAAGAGTCAAATGCAGAAGACTAATCTCTTGTGACAGTGTCAGAAAAGTGTGTTTGTACATCTAAGTTGTACAATCTTTACCATAATTATTTCTATTCATGGGTCTGAAGTGAAATGGCACACTCGTTGTACTGCCATCTTGAGGAGGAAAGCTGCATGCTGCACTGTGGGCTGTGCCAACAAAAAGTCCCTAAACAAAGGATTAATCTTCTGTAACGTCCCCAAAAAACTCCATGGCCAGAAATGCATTCGTGTGGTCAGGAGGGACCAGTGGACTTACAGAAATCACTCCAGACTGAGGCTGAGCTGTTTGTTTCAGGTCGTTAGCAGCTGGCTAAAGTTAGTTTACATATTATTGCGTGGCTATGCTAATAAACGTTAGCCTTCTTGCAGACAGTTTTAACAAGCCTAATTTCCAACAGTTGGCGTGTTATATTTTAGGATCAGACACAAACTCTTGACAGCTTTGAGGGCGTGTCAAGAGTTTGTGATCAACCCTTTTCGTGTTCAGTTTTATGTGCTGACGATCCAACAGCAGAAATAGGTAACAAATAAGTCACGTGACTGAAACCCACGGAGAGAAAACGATGAAGGTCGAATAATCCCTGTGTGTTCGCGTGTGCTGCTGTGGATGACTTGAAAGCAGATTGTTGTCCAACTACAATAGAACGGCACTAAACACTACAAGTTAATAACATTCAACATGTTTTAGCATTTCTTCTTGACAATATACAATACTCCAGCCGTCAATGTGCAAAGCAAACAACCAAAAAGACCAAAGTACCGCTCTTTCCCCGCTCCATTTTTCTCCCTGTCACATTGACGCCCCAAACCAAACGTGTGGCATTTCACTGTGATCCTTGTTGACTGGACCAGAGCTCATATATCACCTGTCTGCGGCCCCTCGCTGCACCGGGCAGGGCGGACCACTGTGTGCGTGTGTGTGTGTGTGTGCGTGTGTGTGATGTATGGCTGGCTGTGGGGCGTTTGGTTACTGCGTCCCGGGACACTCTCACTCAGAGAACAGGCCAAGGCTAAAGGATGAATGACTGCGTCTGATTGGAACGGGCGAACGAAGCGTCGGACTGCACCGCGATCAAGAGAGACCGGAGCGGCATGACGTATGAGAACAGGTGCATTGTGGAACTTTTTAGAGAGCATTTCCGCAGTATTGGACGAGCAATGCTACAGGTCAGATCTGTGAATGGGCGCTCCCAGTCACAGTAGGGTTTTTCAAGTCAATGATTACATGGTGCACCTACAACAGAAAAGAACTCTAATTCAACATTTTTTGACTCCTGACGTTGATGAAACCTTTTTTTCTAATATAAAATAAAGTAAGTGAAGAGTTTTATATGTGAATAACTGACTGAATGAATGAGTGTAGATCAGATGAAGACCTAGGTTCGGTTCACGCTTGTTTGGTCTTGGTTTGAGCCCAGTTACATTTGCATGTAGACTTGGTTTTATCCAATTTTGGTCCTGGTTTAACCCCTGCCTTGTCCACGTTTAAGTCCAGGTTTGGTCTGAATTCCGTCCTAATTGTAATGTGGTGTTTGTACAAGTGTGAACGCAGCATCTCTTCCAGCGCTGTAAACAACTGAATAAAATAAATACATTCTTGGCCGACTAAAACCATTTAGTCGCCTCAAAAAGGGCGTGAAATTAGCTCTCAAAAGTACAATCCGACCATAAAGTTGACGTCTTCTCCTTTTCTTCTGTTCCATATAAATCCTTTTGACGCCACAACAATAATTAGTCGACTATTAACGCTTTTGAACGACAAAGACACCATCAAACGATTAATCGCCAAAAGACTGACAGCCCTTCTACTTTCTACTTGCTTATTTTGCCTGATTTCATTTTTCTCACCAGCACACTGTCTAGAACTACTAAGACTCTTCTAAAACTCTTATTGTCGTCGCATCTAACTTATCGTTCGTCCCGTTGGCGTGGGCGCTTACATTACGAACCGCGCCTGCTGTAAAATGACTTAATGTGGAAAGATCAGAGGCCACACGGCGACTCATTCGAACCTTTTCCCTTCCATTTATCTCAGTCACTACGGTGCATTACGCGCCTGTGAGTCGTGTTTGTGTTTGAGAAGCGCATTCATCAGGAGAGCAGAAAAGAGCGTGTCCATTTCCCCCAAAGGCCAGATTTAAACATATTCGAGCTGTCGCTGTGAGAAACACAGGACTAAGACAAAAAACGAGAGCATTGTGGCATTACTCGTGGGTTTCAGAGAATTCTTGACCTTTCAAATGATAGAATATTGGGTTTGAAATTATAGATTTCCATGGAAACTAACAACATTTTTCACGACTTTTACGCCCACAGATTTGGAGGATTGAGAGGAGTGAATTTGTCGATGCAAATTTAAACAAACACGTTAAACAAGTGAAGCAACGATTTTAATACTGGGGAATTTAATGGATTGGGTATCAATTCCCTAACTTTTGATACTGATCCGATACTCCAATTAGCCTTTTAGAGAACACAATCAAACTTTTACCCACTTCAATAAATATGTGACTAGGCAATTTAAATCTCAGAAGAAGTCAGAGATTTACAATCGTTTTGACAATAAAGCTTAATTTTATATATTTAATTTAATTTATTTAAAGTATTTAATTTAACTTATTTTTTATTTATTTTATTTATTTTATTTATTTTATTTATTTTATTTATTTTATTTATTTTATTTATTTTATTTATTTTATTTATTTTATTTATTTTATTTATTTATTTTATTTAAATCTCTGCTGCCGTTTCTATGCAAGTTGAAAATGCTTTCGACTTCCAAACCCCTCCTATTCCAGGAACCACTGACCAATCAACACGCCCTCTAGATCCAGTCTGTGAATATAGCAAACATATAGTTGAGTCTTTTTGTGTTTAAATAATGCAGATATTGTCTCTTGTTGAGTTTCCTGCTCTTGTTTTACACGGCACAAGTCAATGTTGAGAGGTTCAGAACTCCAGCACTGCATCATTGAAATCCCTGCCAGAATCTGACCCTTTTTAATGTTTTAGATGCTTCACATTAGACCTAAATGAGCGTCATTATTGAGTAAACGTCTCAAGGTCTGTTACTGGCTCCATTATGAGCTCTCTCCCTCTCTCTCTCAAAGTGTCTTGTCCCTCTTATAATTACAGCGCCTGATCTGTCATAGTCTCTGTAATGAAAGCATGTCAGCCTTAACAAGCTGTTTGTCTGTTTGTTTACCGTCTGTGAGAGCCACACGGGCTCTTAATGCTGTTTAAAGGAGGTGCACAAAGGGACGCCGTGTCTGAACCTTGTGCTCTTAATACACGTTAAAACAGTAAAACAACTGCAGATTTAATTCAACATATTTGTGGTTACATATCCCTCATAAATACCTATAACATACCACTTAGATGACTTAGCTGCCCTCTGCTGCATTATTTATATCGTTTTTATGTGTTTTATCATCGCTTAAGCTGGACAAACAGGTCAGTGCAGTTGTCAGGTTACTAGCTAAAGTCAAATTTACCTGTCAAAGACTTTGAACTCATTTATTACAACGGGCTTAGAAATAAACATGACATTGACAGTTTAAACCTGCTCTTGAAAACCACTGCTTTGGCATGTCTTAAGTTTTAATGATGATTTAGGAGTTATAAACAGCACTAAATATCTGGGAGTTCTGCCTTTGACGTCACAAATCTGGGTATTTTGAAGCTGAGTGTTTTGTGAGGCTGAGAGAAGGAGCAGAGAAGGAAAATAGGATGATGCAACAACGTGAATGAAGCTAAATACAACTATGGTATGTTTTACAAATGATAACATGGTCTAAAGCTCTAAAAAGTAAGTTTAGCATAAAGTTGTGCCTTTCAACAGCTGTAGAAACATAACAGAGACTTTGTTGTGGTGTAACATCATTGACATTTTAAAATGAATTGAGTTTCCAGGGCTGTGCCGTTAATTAATCATAACAAAATCACATAATTAATCAATGAAATGATCACAGTAAGTGTAACTTTGTTCACACAGATGTCGCAGAGAAAAGAAGCCTGTGCGTTGGAACTTATTTGAATACTTAGATAACTATTCATTTTGTGCTATACAAGTCTCCCACTTTCATGTTATCAGTTTATTTTCTTACTTTTAGTCACATTGATGCACCAAACTCTCTATAAGTGCCATTTCAATGAAGCAGCCCTAACCTCTAATGCATTTAGTGTTTTTATTTAGCTACATCTGGTGTAAAGCTTCTCTTATTTGATGAGATGAATTATATTATTCACATTATTTTTCTAATTAAAAGAAGCAGAAAAATAAGTAAATGTTGCATGAGAAAGATCTGGCTGACGTGATCCTGTTGGGCTCATATCTGCTCCTCTACGACACAAACACACCTCACGTCACAAACCTCCACTATTTCACCACCTCCCTCTGAAAAAGTGCAACCTACAAATTGTAAAAAAAATCCCCATGAAACGATCTGCTCAATTGTTCCGTCGCCGCTGACGCACAAGCGGCGACGGAACAAAGCGCCGCGTCTCCTCGGAGTCAGAGAAATCCGCCGCCGTCTCTACTATTAGTAATTCATCATCTTCTGGTGAGCGATGCATGCACGTAGCTAGGTCAGACGTTTCTTAGCATAAAAGCTTAGCGAAAGTTAGCAGACCTGAAACTTTTTTCCCCTTTCGACTAAAGCGGGAGATTGATTCATGTGGCGAGGCTTGAATATCCTTTTTTTCCCCTTGATTCCTGAATATGTCGGGGTCTTATCGTCCCCCCGAGTAAAACCAATCGAACGGCTAATCAGACAATTTATCCCCGAGACTTTGTTGAAAAGTTCACTCGGCACTGATGTGTTCAATCTGGATGTACAAAGAGGCTGCGGATGTGGAGATCTCGTGGCAGATTGGCATGAACGTTCAGACGGCATGATTCCATCTAGGTTCATATTCGATGGTTTAACCCTCGGGGGAAGCGCCGCGGGAGTTTGACTCGCGACGTCGAATTGTGTTGGAGGGAAGTCGACCCGTGAACGTTCTTTTTTACCTCGTGATGATGGCGCGATTCCAAATCTGACCTGATTCTGATGTAGCGTCGACAAAAGGTCGAACCAAAGAAAAGAAGAAGAATTTAACCGGAAATGGAATATAAACTAAATAAGAACTAAATTATGTCTCCATTGCATGATCTTCAATTACTAGCAGTTATGTTATGAATCTGACCATTAAAACAGTATTTTCCGGACTATAAGTTGCACCAGCCAAAAAATGCATTATAGAGAAGAAAAAAACACATATATAAGTCGCACTGGAGTATAAGTCACATTTTTTGGGGAAATGTATTTGATAAAATCCAAGACCAAGAACAGACATTTCATCTTGAAATGCAGTTTAAAATAATAACAGATGAGAGAACATGGTGAATAGGTGTACGTATGCTAACGCTAACACCTTCAGCTACATGAGGCACAGACAGAACTGTGGTAAGTGTCTGGTATGTTAACGTAACATATGAACAGTTATTCAGATAACTATAGCATAAAGAACATGCTAACAAGTTTACCAAAGCATCAGTTTTACCCCAAATCACTAAATCCATTGAATTCTTCTTCCTCTGTGTCACTTCTAAACAACTCCACAAACTGTTAATGTGAAAAGAATGAATAATATCACATATAAGTCGCTCTGGAGTCCAAACCTACGTTCTCGTTGTGATCTGACGGGTCAATCACCCGGTCAGATGGATTCAACTGATGAGAAAACAGTGAACACGTAATGAAGCAGCAGGTTCAAGACTTATGCACAGAAAGGAACACTTATTTAACCTGGGGGAATTCTGGCGCCGTCTGGTTATGAAAAGGCTTAATATTATGCCTACACAGTCAGCTTATCTACACGGAGATGCTAGGGAAAATGTACTTTTTTTTGCACTTTTACTTTTATCCTTAGAGAGAGAGACTTTCAGAGGAGACAGAAGCCAATCTGAGTTTAATGAATGACATGTCTGACCGGTTACAGTCTTGTTTCGGTAAATGGACACTTTTAATGTCAAACTGTGGAAGAATTTAGGCAATAACATCTTGTCATTTGCTTCAATCTTGCTAAATCTGATGATGTAGTTGGCCGTTTAGTGGCTGAAAGTCCTTTTTTGCAATTCTGTCCTTCAATTTAGACACATTTGGATTTAATCTGATTGAGTGAGGTCTTGAAAAACCCTCTAAACAGAGATTTGGTGTTTACGAAATAGTGATCTGCGCTTGAGTCTTTTTCGGTTTCCCGTCTCTCATCTCGTCATCTGTATGCACGCTCTGCACTTCCTGTTTTCCCGCACGGGGAGGAAGAAGCCGTCAAAGGTCGCCGTGGAAACACCCCTCTGTGACAATGACACTGGCCCAGGTATTAGCCAGGTCCGCCTCTCGTCTTCAGAGGTGACGCTCGTGACCCGCATCCACAACCCGGCCCCGTTTCTGTCGCCGCTGTCGCTCCGTTCACGCTCATCATCTTTTTTATTTAGTTATATTTTTGCTTTTTAGCGAGACAAACAGTGACAACAGCGACACACAAATTATACAGAAAATACATTAATAAAAAATAAATTTAAAAAACGGAAAAAAACCCAAACAAACAAAAAAATACCAAAAATAAAATACATTTAAAAAACAAAACAAAATAATAATTTATAACAAACAGTTATAGCTCGCTGAGGTTCTGACGGTAAATTTTCGATACATTTTTCCCATTCACTTCTAATATTACGACTTTAAAAGGAACGAAGGCGGCAAAAGCAGTTAAGTTGAAACTAATATTAATCTCCAAAACACCTAAAATGTGGCTAAATGTCTTCTAACTTTTGTGGTTTATAAAGTTTCACAAATAGCCTGTGTTATAAATTGAATGGGACCTCTGATGCAAAAAATAAACCTTAACGATCTTGTAACAGTGTTATAATGCAGTTATTAATCATCATTCGTTTACTCAGAGTTGTGGGGCGGGGCAGGTTGAGTTATAAGAATATATGTTTTCACCTGCCCCCTATCTCCGCCCATTTCCCTTTACAAACGTGTGTGTATTCAAAACATTGAGAAACTGCGTCGTTCACATTAAAAATGAATAAATGAAAATCTGCTGCTTGCTACAATGAACGTCGCTGGTTCCATTTCTATTATGAAGCCTTTTGAGATAAATTACGTTGAACAAAATGTAAAATAATGCTCTATGTTTGTTATAGTTAAATACTAAGTGCTAGAAACATGTCTCCTTTAAATTATGTGTTCTAAAGCCCATGTGACAGGTTCTAAATAAGTGAATAATGATCATAGTTTTACATCGGTCAAGTTGCAGTTTGTGAAGAAAATGTGACAAATACAAGTTGAAAATTACAGAAAGTGCTGAGAATCCCTCTGTGATGTCATCAAAAAGCGCCATTCCATCAAAAATGCTGAGAAACTTTGCAACTTAGACCTTTTTATGACACTTTAAAAAATAATTTAACAAACTAAACGTGCTTTCTGGTGTAATGATGTGAAGAATTCTAACTATTGTATGATTCAAATAGATTTTTTCCATTGTTTACAATCTGGTTGCTGAGTAACTGCTCTGTACCTCTACCCATGTCATATTTGCTGGCCATGTCCAACCAGGAAGTAACATTATAAACGTCACCAAAATTGCCAAATGGGAGAAAAACAGACAAAATGTTTGTTCAAACTGAAATATAATCATATTCCCTTTGTTTTGCTGAAAATTGAAGTCATATTATGCACTTTAAGCTCATTAGTTATACACCTCAAGCTTTAAAATGCATCATATCATAATAGAAAAAGCTTCAGTTGTAGTCATCTGGACTCAGTTTGAAAAAATAGACGTTTCGACTCTCATCCAAGAGTCATTGTCAATAACAGAATTTAGGTCGAGAACTCCGATATTAATACTGTTCTGTGGTAAGACCCGCCCATTGGGAGGAGCCTTCCTGAAGTAGAAAGAGTTGTTTGTTTCAACAGAAACTCCCCCCTTGTATCTACCGAGCTAGCCTATTCAGAATCTTAATGGGCTATTAGAAACCTCTTTGTCTTTGTGAGACCCTGGCTCGACCACCCTGAGTACCTGATTAGCATCTGAATGTCCTCTACCTTTCCAGGGGTTCAGTAACCCATTATAAATAACAGGAAGATGAAACCTTAGCCCTCCATTTCTGTTTAAAGAAGGTCTTTCTTTTTTAACAAAAATAGCTTCCTTGACTCCTCTTTCAAACCATCTTTTCTCCTGCTTAAAACCTTCACCTCACCGTCTTCAAACGAGTGATTAGAGGCTTCAAGATGGAGATGCACGGCGCTCTGAGGTCCTGAACTAGTATTTCTTCTGTGCTGATAAAGCCTCTTGTGTAGAGGCTGTTTCGTCTCACCTATGTAACGTTCTTTACAGCTTTCTTCACTGCATTGGATCGAGTAAACTACATTGCTCTGTTTTTGAGTCGGCAACTTGTCCTTTGATAGACTGTTTACAAAGGCTGGAAAAAGAGGAAGCGATAGACCGGCCTCTGTATTACAGACTGTATCCTGGTGAAGCCATGCCTTGCCTTTATGGCCTTCCAAAAATACACAAAAAGGAGGTTCCACTCAGACCCATAGTGTGCAGCACAGATTCCATCACCTACAATGTGGCCAAGCATTTAACAACTATATTGGCTCCGCTTGTGGGGAATTCGGAACATCATGTGGAAAACACGCACAACTTTGTGGATAAAGTGAAACATCTCCAACTGGACCCAGATGACCTCATGGTTTCATATGATGTTGTGTCCCTGTTCACCTGCATCCCGACCTCTGATGCAGTAGCAGCAGTGAGGATCAGACTGCAGGAAGACACCACCCTACAGGAAAGGACCAAACTGACACCTGAACACATATGTAAACTGTTGGACATCTGTCTGAACACCACTTACTTTCAATTCCGGGGACAATTTTACAGACAGATTCATGGCTGTGCCATGGGCTCGCCCGTCTCTCCCATAGTGGCCAACCTGTACATGGAGCACTTTGAGAAGAAGGCACTGGCCTCATTCTCAGGCATAGCCCCAAAACTGTGGCTTCGCTATGTCGATGATACTTTTGTAACAATCAAGAAACAAGAGCTGGAAACCTTCTCTGATCACATCAATGCGGTGGACCCACATATTAGGTTTACAAGAGAAGACGCTAAGGAGAATCGCTTGGCCTTTCTTGATTGTTCCACGATCAGAGGAGAGGACGGGAAACTCCAAATAGAAGTATATAGGAAACCTACACACACAGACCAGTATCTGCTCTTTGGTTCCAACCACCCACTACAGCACAAGCTGGGAGTGATCAGAACCTTACAACACAGAGCTCAAGGTGTGCCCACCAGCTCAGAGGGCAAGAAGAAAGAGGAAAAACATGTCCGAAATGCCCTCTCAGCCTGTGGTTACCCCGCTTGGGCTCTCAACAGAGTGAAGAGAACCAAGAAGCAGGACAAAAGGGAAACTGAACAGAGAAGGAAGGGTGTTTCTATCCCTTATGTGTCTGGCCTGTCGGAAAAACTGCAGAGAATTTTTAGACAACACAAAGTCCCTGTTTATTTTAAACCAGGAAACACTTTAAGACAAAAACTGGTTCACCCAAAGGACAAGTTGCCGACTCAAAAACAGAGCAATGTAGTTTATTCGATCCAATGCAGTGAAGAAAGTTGTAAAGAACGTTACATAGGTGAGACGAAACAGCCTCTACACAAGAGGCTTTATCAGCACAGAAGAAATACTAGTTCAGGACCTCAGAGCGCCGTGCATCTCCACCTTGAAGCCTCTAATCACTCGTTTGAAGACGGTGAGGTGAAGGTTTTAAGCAGGGAGAAAAGATGGTTTGAAAGAGGAGTCAAGGAAGCTATTTTTGTTAAAAAAGAAAGACCTTCTTTAAACAGAAATGGAGGGCTTAGGTTTCATCTTCCTGTTATTTATAATGGGATTCTGAACCCCTGGAAAGGTAAAGGACATTCAGATGCTAATCAGGTACTCAGGGTGGTCGAGCCAGGGTCTCACAAAGACAAAGAGGTTTCTAATAGCCCATTAAGATTCTGAATAGGCTAGCTCGGTAGATACAAGGGGGAGTTTCTGTTGAAACAAACAACTCTTTCTACTTCAGGAAGGCTCCTCCCAATGGGCGGGTCTTACCACAGAACAGTATTAATATCGGAGTTCTCGACCTAAATTCTGTTATTGACAATGACTCTTGGATGAGAGTCGAAACGTCTATTTTTTCAAACTGAGTCCAGATGACTACAACTGAAGCTTTTTCTACTATGGAACACGCCTGGACGAATGAGGGATTACACCGACATCATATCATAATGCACTTTCTTTTGTCAGCTCTTGTTGTCGCACACTAAAGCTATTGACCAGTTCACACACATTAAAACGGCCTGTTATGACACATCTCTGCTGCTTCTGTGTACGGCCTGTGCACTTGGCCTCATCGTGTAAACATAATGCTACACGTGTATGACCCTACATTCCATTTGTTTGCCGCTGGAGGACATAAAAGAACATGGAAATGCGAGAGCATCCATAACCCCGCAGACATGTGGCTGGAGGCAGGTCGTAACTAGCTGCCTCTTGCGCACTCCTGGTTTGAAATATGAGCAGGCGGAACACGGGGCCCGCCGTGTGAATGCTAAAACCGACTCCGCGCCATAACGATAGCGATGCATGCTCCGTCTCGCTCACTCCACTTCCTCCTCTGCAGCCAATCAGACGCCTAATTAATCCTGAGGGTGCTTTGTTCCACTTGCTCTAGTACATCCATCTTACCTTCGCTAGTATTACGGTTAGCGACGTCCTTTGCAGTTTAAGCTAGGGTTTTAATTCCGCTAATATTCAGGTTTTGTGTAATATTTTGTTGATCGGACACATTTTATGCAATGTTGGCTTTTAAAGCTTTTAATCATGTTAAAATGTGTATGTTCTTTCTTCAAATATATACATACGTGGAGCTGTATTTAGTTTAATTTGCGGTTGTTTTCATTCATCCGGTTTAATCCTCTGAGCCTCACAAAACACTCCGTTTCAAGTGTTCCAGAATTGTGACGTCAAAGGTGGAATACGGAGGTCTACTGTGCTGCTTTTAAGTCCATAAATCATCACAAAACTCGAGTCTTTCTGAGGTCAAATCGCATTGTTTACATATTAGATTTGGTTTAGTTCCCAGTGGTAATTCCCTCTACTGCCAGCAGATGGAGTGGTAACACTAAATCCTGGACAAGGAAAGCCTGAAGTGTGTTTTTTCAGTACATACATTATTTAATTTATAAAACAAGATGTGCCGAATAAAAGGTACATTCAAGAGCACATTTAGAGGCAATAATAACACTACAAATAATGCACAGGTGTCTTTTGATTCACATTCACAGACCTGTTCACTCCGTAGTCTTAGTAAACGGAGTAAAGGCTTTTGAAAATGGCCAAGAAGTAATAATTTTTACTGGAAACTGTGATAAATGCTTTAGTCGACAGACTCACTAATCACTAATGACATGTTCTGTGATTCTTCTTCTGCAGATTCTGGTGTTTGCTCTGTGCATTTCAATAGAAGGAGTTCTTTTGGAGGGAACAGGCCCCAGAGCGCTGGTTCCCTTTGGGCTCTGGTTCTCTTTGGGTTCTGGTTCCCTTTGGGCTCTGGTTCACTTTGGGCTCTGGTTCCCTTTCGGCTCTGGTTCCCTTTGGGCTCTGGTTCCCTTTGGGCTCTGGTTCTCTTTGGGTTCTGGTTCCCTTTGGGCTCTGGTTCCCTTTGGGCTCTGGTTCACTTTGGGCTCTGGTTCCCTTTCGGCTCTGGTTCCCTTTGGGCTCTGGTTCACTTTGGGCTCTGGTTCGCTTTGGGCTCTGGTTCCCTTTGGGTTCTGGTTCCCTTTGGGTTCTGGTTCCCTTTGGGCGCTGGTTCCCTTCGGGCTCTGGTTCCCTTTGGGCTCTGGTTCGCTTTGGGCTCTGGTTCCCTTTGGGTTCTGGTTCCCTTTGGGCTCTGGTTCCCTTTGGGCTCTGGTTCACTTTGGGCTCTGGTTCACTTTGGGCTCGTGGGATCCATGTGTGTGATAACTTAGGGAACATTTTTGTCTGTGAAACTCACTGAATAATCAAAAAGGCCACAAAAGTACGTAGTATGTCCTGGCCTGTAGTTCAGGGGTTTATTAATTACATATTTTGTGAGAATGTGACCTGTACAGCATCTTTTCTTTATGACTTATGATCTTGTAATGTTGTTATTTATGCCTTGTGACTATTGTATGACTTGTATTTATGACTTGTGACTATTTTATGACTTGTATTTATGACTTGTGACTCAATGAATGTTTGAAATAAATAAATGAATAAACAAATCCATAAATAAATACAGTACATAGATAAATAGATATATAAATTCCTCCATCTGTCGTTTCTCAGTCACTTCCATATTTTTCCTTAACAAAATGTGATAATATATATATATATATAAAATACTAATAAAGTAAATGCAGCAAATGGGAATTAAGAATGCAATTTTGTCTGTTTCCACTGTATTTTATTGGCAATTAAAACTGAAAATTGAACAAACGCAAGATACAGTATATTTAAACAGATTTACCCACCAGAAAAGTTACTTATTGCACCTTTAAACGTCCCGCTTCCTCATTGTGGCCTAACCGCGCTGCACATGGAACATTCTGCACTGATTTATGCATCGCAATTTAGCAAAACCAAAATCACATCAACGCCACCACCAGCAGAATGCTTGAAATTGACTGTAACAAAAATGATAATCCTTCACATCCCGTTCTCCGCCTCTTGGACCAGCCCCCCCCCTCTCTCTCTTCACATCCTGGTTATTTGTCACCCTCGTTCCCCCCCCTCCCCCGTTCACGGCCCGGAGCCGCGAGACGGAGCGCGGCCATAATCATTTCTGAAGAAGCGCGCACACTTCATTAAAAGCATAATCAAGTTCATTACAATTTCATAGGCGTTCAGGTACCAAATGGCTTCCGATAAATCACGGCTATTGGTCCTGTGTGGCTGCCATGCGGTGGGTTATCTGCCCGGCTCAGGCTGTTCTCGGGGAGAGGGAGGGAGGAAAACGGGGGGAGAGAGGAAGAGAAGGCTGGACTCTGGCCTTTGAACGACCTTCTGCCTCCGTCAAAGGGTTGTCCTGTCGCAGAGTTGGTAAACGGCGGACCAGGAGGCGCCGCGTCTTCTTCATACGTTTGAAATCGATCAGAATTTACGCCATTTAAGCCGTTGATAAAAGATTCGTGTGGTTCGAATTGGCCTTTTTTGAGCGTTTAAACGTCGTTCCCTCGCCAAAAACAAACATGGAGTCGCGTTTAGCTTCGTTTGCGCTTGTTTTGTTCATCCTGTTTGCGAGGTCCTCTTTCCTCTGAGCTTCATAAAAACAACCGCTTTCAAAAGTTTTCCAGATTTGTGACATTGAAAACGGTAGAAATACAGAGGCTTCCTGTGCCATCTCAAATCTGTGCGCTTGTATTAGCATGTTGGAGCAAGCGAGCGTTTGTTTTTTGTTTTGTTCAGGCGTAGCTGCTGTGCTAACACCAAATCCTGACGCGGGAGCACAATCCGACCATGAAGAACTGACTTAGAAGAAACTACAACTACAACAGGTTAGATGACTGTTAAAGTCCTTTTGTTTTAAACAGTATCACAGTCACAAGCTTTAGCGTTAGCCAACTGTATTTCAGTTAGTCACACGCCCCTTTTGTCGAACGTCACACACATGAACAGGACCATGAACACTGAAAATGTGTAGTTTAAATCAATAAACTGTGCCAAGGTGACCAGATCAAGTAACATAGCACTATTATTATTACGCACTATTACCATTTTATTAAAAAAAACGTTGTAATGACAATGATTAATATTGTTAATGGTAGTTGTAAGAGTAGAATTGAAGGGCTGGACTCAAAATAACGATAAAGTATTCTATTAATACAGACTTCTATGAAAATATAAGTTTGAATCATGCTTTTAAATGACATTAATTCACTACAAATAGTCAAGTTGTACATTCAAACTTGTACTGATTAAGATTCAGATCTAAACATGTCAGTTATTCATGACTTAACAGTTCTGAGATATATATATTTGAGCTAGTGTACATGAAATGACAGTACATTTTATTATCCAGCACAATTAAAACGCCAATTTAGTGAACTTTTAAGACCCTTTCTCTGCACATACTTGTATCATTATCTCATTGACGCCGCATCACAAACTACAGCCAAAACAACGCCCCCGGACGGCGTGGACACGAGTTCGCGCCTCCGTCCCCAGCGCCGCCCGCTCCGTTCGAACGCATTAGGCGCCGCTTTACAGTAGCTCCGCGGCGTCGCGACCCGCTCAACCCCATTTCCATTCCTCCGCGCTCAGGGATTTTCCCACAAAGCCCTGTGCTGACGCGCTACATTACATCGACAGCCCCCCGCGGCCCCCACGGGTCACTCTTAGCATACATATTACACAGACGGGGCCGATTATAACCTTTGCATTGGCAGAAGAGCTCCCATTCCGACAGCATTGTTCAGTCATTCCAGCTTTTTTTTTCACATGCGATCGTCATTAAATACAAAGTGATGAGGCAAAAGGCGGCGGCGAAAGGGGCAAAGCGGAGGTCGGACACGGATGGCGTCGGTACTGGAACGAGGAACGCCGTCAGGTGTATTTACGCGGAGATAAAGGTTATGGTTTCGGCGGCGAGAGTGTTTGCTTTGCGGAATGACATGCAGATTCCCCCGGCCGCAGTTAGATGGAGCCGTTTCACGCTAAAGAGGTCGCTAAGCTCTCGGAGGGATTACCACGGCGGCGGCGTTCAGACTCGTCAGACAAAGTGCCGTCTGAGGAAATATTTGGATTTCTGGGAGTGCAGTGGGTTATGATGATGAGAGCAGGAGGAGGTCAAAACGGCTTGTTCTGCGAGCACATCAAACACTGGGGCTAAACTGGGGCTAAACCTGGAACTAGCACGTATTTAGTCCATTTTAGACTTGGTTTGGTCCTGTTCTAGTCCAGTCGGGGTTGAGAACGGGACCAAAGTCCATCATGTCAGGGCCAAACTAGTACAAGAGTGAACGCATTTTGACAACACATTTTGATCTAGTTTTAGCCAAATAATTAATTTAATCAGCTTTAGTCAACAAAAATGTCCAAATAAATTCATGCTCTTAGTCAACCAGAATTTGTTGCCATTATTATTTGAATTCCTTGGACGCAATTATACTTTTAGTTGATGAAATATCTTCTTTTGGATATAATTTTAGTCATGATTAATCATTACTATTTATATGAACTGTGACATTGACAAAAACTATGACAAAATTAACACTACATCAATTCACCACGAATATGAATATATGAAAGCAGCTTTATTTTGTTGAATTCATGTTTAGCGAGTCAAAAAAGTAGTTTCTTTGTATAAATTCTGCATAAACTTTGACTGGAACGAGTGATGTCACTTCCTGTCAATTTCTACAGAACGTTTTCTCCACAAATACCTGCTCGATCGGTATAAAACTATAATTCATATGTACAACAGGAATAAATACAGCAAATAAAGTCAAAATTAGAAAATCGTAAAAAACCTGTCATAGGCCCTTTAATTCATAATGTAAAATAACAGTTTATTATTAACGATTCAGGCTCAGAGCGGTTAAGATTACGGCATTAATTAAGTCGTCACCAAGTCTTAAGTCTCCGTCTCATGCTTTATTAAGGATATTATAAGTGCAGTTATGATAAAGTGTGTACGGATCTTGCCAACGATAAATTTACAGTAACAACAGTAATTCCTAACAACCAGCTCCCACTCCACAGACTGGAGAGAGTGAAGACGAGGAGGAAGAGGAGGAGGAGGAGGAGGAAGAGGAGGAGGAGGAGGAAGAGGAGGAGGAGGGGGAGGAAGAGGAGGAGGAGGAGGAGGAAGAGGAGGAGGAAGAGGAGGGGGAGGAAGAGGAGGAGGAAGAGGAGGAGGAGGAAGAGGAGGAGGAAGAGGAAGAGGAGGAAGTGGAGGAGGAGGAGGAGGAGGGAGAGGAGGAGGAAGAGGAGGAGGAGGAAGAGGAGGAGGAGGAAGAGGAGGAGGAGGAGGAAGAGGAGGAGGAAGAGGAGGGGGAGGAAGAGGAGGAGGAAGTGGAGGAGGAGGAAGAGGAGGAGGAGGAAGAGGAAGAGGAGGAAGAGGAGGAGGAGGAGGAAGAGGAAGAGGAGGAAGTGGAGGAGGAGGAGGAGGAGGAGGGAGAGGAAGAGGAGGAGCAAGAGGAGGAGCAAGAGGAGGAGGAAGTGGAGGAGGAGGAAGAGGAGGAGGAGGAAGAGGAGGAATCGGAGGAAGAGGAGGAGGAGAAAGAGGGGGAGGAAGAGGAGGAAGTGGAAGAGGAGGAGGAGGAAGAGGAGGAGGAGGAAGAGGAGGAAGAGGAGGAAGAGGAGGAGGAGAAAGAGGGGGAGGAAGAAGAAGAGGAGGAAGTGGAGGAGGAGGAGTTGATAAATGAAGATGTTTGATCAGGCTGTTGCTCCGTGGCGTTGGTGATAATCTCAGCTGTCAGGACGTGTGGATACGGAGCCGTCACTGTCCGAGAACTCCCAGCGCAAAGTGTAACGTCGTCGGGCGCAAACGTGCTAACGTGTTGTTAGCGTGGGTAAAAGGCGCGGTTTGACTCACAGTAGTATTGCAGTGTTGCAGTATACTGAACTGCTACTTCAGAATAATGTACTGAAGTAGAATGTAGAGGTCCAAGAAATGACTCAAATAAGAGAAAATACAAGTACAACTCAAGTAAAAGTAATTGGAAGGATAAAACGAGAAACACAAACATCTAATGGAGTCAACATCGAGCTTTTGTCACTTACGTCACTAATGTCATTAATACTGCGTTCACACTTGATCTCTTTAGGTCTTTTTAGCCCATTTTGAGTCAAAATGTTTTATTTCTTGGGTCCTGCGGAACTGTTGGTTTTGTCCTGATCTAGTCCAGATTTAACTCCAGTTTAGTCCCAGTTTAGTCCTGATCTAGTCCAGATTTAGCTCCAGTTTATTCCTGATTTAGTCTTGATCTAGTCCAGATTTAGCTCCGGTTTAGTCTTGATTTCACAATTGTACTTGGCAGAAAACCCAGAATTAAACCTGTATTAGACCAGGACCAAACCAAGTCCACATCAGAATTAAACTGGGCTCAAACCAGAGGGTGAACAACAACAACAAAGTCAGTAGGATTATTGATTAATCGTAAATGAAACTAAAACCTCAAGCAAATCTTCACAAACTGTTTCTTTACAATCGCTGGGACCAGAACTATTGAATATCCTGCTACAATAGCGCTTATAACAGGGATTTAGATGATAAAAGACCGACTTATAGCATTTTATTCTCACAGTGACACTCATATTTCTTTATTTCTTTTGCTGATCAGTTCTACAAGTCATTCTGATTCCGATTTACTTCCAACATCTGAAGTCAAACATGGACAATTTTAGTGAAGATAATTAAACGACATCCAAGTGACAAAGCCACAAAGCTGCTAAAATACAACCAGGAAGAATTATACGCCAGTTTATTAAAACTCTACAATCAAAAAACAAGCAAAATGCCAGATTGCAGATTCTTACATAGACTTTCTGCAACTGTCTATTCATTTAAGAAACAAACCAAGCAAACAAAAAGTATCTAGTCGTATGTAGCTGTTTACAAAAGCATTTATTCATGTCGTCAACTCATTCAGGAGTCGAATATCGTTATCTGAACAGTACAGACTTCAACACACGCCACGACTCAGAGGTTTGATGACTCAGAGGAATGACACAAGAAACGTGTCAAATGTGCGTAGGTATATATATGTTTTTACGATTGTCCAATTTTAACTTTATTTGGCGTATTTATACCTGTTGTACAAATACATTCTAGTTTTACACCAATTGAGTAGTTATTTGTGGAGAAAACTTTGAAAAATCTGTAGAAAATGACAGGAAGTGACATCACACTAGGGACACAAATTACAGCCAAATTGTAGTTTTTGCCCAGTGGTTGCTGGGTAATTTCCTAGGGTGATGTCATCAATTAAAAACCGGAAGTGAAGTGCTATTCTGGATCATTTTGAAAATATTTTTTAAGCAAAACTCTAAATACATCTTAACTGCCTTTTAGTTGAATGAGTGGTCCGACCTGTAGGGGGCCCTTTAATGAAAAACAACAACAACAAACAAACAAAGCGATTCCTTTAGCTTGTAATTAAAACTACTAATCAATCAAAAGAATAAACACCAGATCTATCGATTTCTAAAATAATCATTAGCTGCAGGCGAACATCACAGTTTAAGCATCAGTTCAGCTCCTCCTCCTCCTCCTCCTCCTCCTCTTCCTCCTCCTCCTCCTCCTCCTCCTCCTCCTCTTCCTCCTCCTCTTCCTCTTCTTCTTCTCTGGTGGCAGACTCCGTCCCTGCCCGCAGATCACTGTTGCTAATTTGTTGTGGCAATATTAATTAGCGTGCGTCCTGTCACAGCTGTTTATGTGGAGACAGATTAGGCAGAGGAGAGATTAGACAAAGAAAACAGGCTCCGAGCTCGCGGCCGGGGTCACCTTCACCGCTCCAATCATATTCAATTTACCGCCGGCGCCAAGCACGCCAACGCCGACGACGCCAACGCCAACGACGACGCCAACGACGACGCCAACGACAACGCCAACGACGACGCCAACGACGATGACGGCAACGACAATGATGCCAACAATGACGCCAACAATGACGAAGACGCCAACAACGACAACGCCAAAAACGACAATGACGCCAACAACGATGACGCCAACGATGACGACAACGCCACCAACGTTTTAGTCCAGTCTTAGTCCGGTCTTTGTCCAGTCTTAGTCCGGTCTTAGTCCAGTTTCAGTCTTGTCTTTGTCTGGTTTTAAATCTGTCTTAGTCCGGTTTTAGTCTGGTTTTAGTTCCATCTTAGTCCAGTTTTAGTCTCGTCTTAGTCCGGTTTTAGTCCGGTTTTAGTCCTGTCTTAGTCCAGTTTTAGTCCTGTCTTAGTCCAGTTTTAGTCCTGTCTTAGTCCTGTCTTAGTCCTGTTTTAGTCCTGTCTTAGTCCAGTTTTAGTCCAGTTTTAGTCCAGTTTTAGTCTTGTCTTAATCTGGTTTTAGTCCAGTTTTAGTCCTGTCTTAGTCCAGTTTTAGTCCTGTCTTAGTCCAGTTTTAGTCCTGTCTTAGTCCTGTCTTAGTCCAGTTTTAGTCCAGTTTTAGTCCAGTTTTAGTCTTGTCTTAATCTGGTTTTAGTCCAGTTTTAGTCCTGTCTTAGTCCAGTTTTAGTCCTGTCTTAGTCCTGTCTTAGTCCAGTTTTAGTCCAGTTTTAGTCCAGTTTTAGTCTTGTCTTAATCTGGTTTTAGTCCAGTTTTAGTCCTGTCTTAGTCCAGTTTTAGTCCGGTTTTAGTCTTGTCTTAGTCTGGTTTTAGTCCAGTTTTAGTCCTGTCTTAGTCCAGTTTTAGTCCTGTCTTAGTCCAGTTTTAGTCCAGTTTTAGTCCTGTCTTAGTCCAGTTTTAGTCCGGTTTTAGTCTTGTCTTAGTCTGGTTTTAGGCCGGTTTTAGTCCAGTTTGTCCACGTTTAGTCACAACTTTAATGTGGCGTTTGTGCAAATGTGAACACACACTAACTTTGACAAAAACACTCAAATCTAGAGTCATATTCTGAAGATGTTTCGAGCACGGCTGGATATTTAAAAAGTGCAGTAGAAAAGGACAATATAAGCTCACGATTGTAACTGTTTTTATCATTAAGAAAGACTTTGCTTTGTAAGAACAGTCTCAGTTTGGAGAATCTCAACACAGAAAGACATAAAACTCTTTACGCAGCCGTATAATGTACTTCAGTGGTACAGTTTTCCTTTTCTAAAGAGACTGATTTCACTCGGAGGTGAAGCCTGGACATGTTCTCTAGAAATGACTCATGTAAATGTGCAAGGCCGATTCTGACTCACTACTTCACCAGAGAAAAGGCACTTGTACTTCCTCTGTACTTCCTCAGTACTTCCTCTGTACTTCCTCTCTTCGTCCTCTGAAGTTCCTCTCTACGTCCTCTGTACTTTCTCTGTATTTCCTCTGCACTTCCTCTCTACGTCCTCTGAACTTCCTCTGTACTTTCTCTGTACTTCCTCTGAACTTCCTCTCTATGTCCTCTGTACTTTACTCTGTATTTCCTCTCTACGTTCTCTGAACTTCCTCTCTACGTCCTCTGAACTTCCTCTCTACGTCCTCTGTACATTCTCTGTATTTCCTCTGTATTTCCTCTCTACGTTCTCTGAACTTCCTCTCCAAGTCCTCTGAACTTCCTCTCTACGTCCTCTGTACTTTCTCTCTACTTTCTCTGTACTTCCTCTGAACTTCCTCTCTACGTCCTCTGTACTTTCTCTGTATTTCCTCTGTACTTCCTCTCTACGTTCTCTGAACTTCCTCTCCAAGTCCTCTGAACTTCCTCTCTAGGTCCTCTCTACGCACTCTGTACTTTCTCTCTGCTTTCTCTGTACTTCCTCTGAACTTCCTCTGTTCTTTCTCTGTATTTCCTCTGTACTTCCTCTCTACGTCCTCAGAACTTCCTCTCTACGTCCTCTGTACATTCTCTGTATTTCCTCTGTACTTCCTCTCTACGTTCTCTGAACTTCCTCTCCAAGTCCTCTGAACTTCCTCTCTACATCCTCTGTACTTTCTCTCTACTTTATCTGTACTTCCTCTGAACTTCCTCTCTACGTCCTCTGTACTTTCTCTGTATTTCCTCTGTACTTCCTCTCTACGTCCTCAGAACTTCCTCTCTACGTCCTCAGAACTTCCTCTCTACGTTCTCTGAACTTCCTCTCTGCGTCCTCTCTACGTCCTTTGTACGTCCTCTCTACGTCCTCTCTACGTCCTCTGTACTTCCTCTGTACTTCCTCTGTACTTACAGTGATTGTGATTGGGGGGATTTCTGCCCATTTAAGCTCAAAGCTGCATTCGTTGAATAAAAGTCCTCACGTCGTCGCTACATTTCATCTCCTCCATTTCACCATCACTGCAATGGAAATGCTCTTCATCTTCTAACAGGCCTTGATCTGAAGTGACCTTTCACCTTTCACCTCTCACGCCAGCTCTGCCCTCTCTCTCTCTCGTGCGCTTAAAGTCGTGCTTTCGGTCGACTTGGAAACGCGGCGGCGGCAGCAGCAGCAGCAGCAGCAGCAGCATCAGCATCAGCATCAGCGGCAGCGGCAGCGGCAGCGGCAGCGGCAGCGGCAGCGGCAGCGGCAGCAGCAGCAGCAGCAGCAGCAGCAGCAGCAGCAGCAGGTCGAGGAGGCGAGGGCAGATTAAATAAGTGGCCAATCAAGAGCCGGGCAGCAGTAATGAGTCCACTCGCTTTGAAGGGTCAGGATTAGAACAGGGGAACGTACGGGGCTTTAACCGGACGCTCTGTCGAGTTTGACACGTTTCATGAACACGAGCCGTAACCGTGTCCCGCGATACCGAGTCAACACGTTCAAATCGCACGTAGCTTTCGCCGCTAACAACTGTAAAGCCGATTCATGCAACGCTCCGGCGCGTCGTCCTCGCTCCGGTCTGAACGGTCACGACCTGAAGCCCTCCTGCACCGGTCAGAGCGCGTTCGGCCTCCGCAGCTCGAGTCTGCGGACGGAGCTGAACGTGAGCCGCGCCCTGACCACAAACGGAGGATGAGAAGTGTTCGGGTGCGTCTCAATCTGCAGGTCAAGGCTCAGACGCGGTCCTAACTTTGAACAATCCATCCAAAAACCTCAAACAAATCTTCACAAACGGTTTCTTTACAATCGCTGGGACCAGAACTATTGAATATCCTGCTACAATAGCGTTTATAACAGGGATTTAGATGATAAAAGACCGACTTATAGTATTTTATTCTCACAGTGAAACTCATATTTCTTTTGCTGATCAGTTGTACAAGTCATTCTGATTCAGATTTACTTCCAACATCTGAAGTCAAACATGGACAATTTTAGTAAATATAAGTAAACGACATCCAAGTGACAAAGCCACAAAGCTGCTAAAATACAACCAGGAGGAATTATACGCCAGTTTATCAAAACTCTACGATTAACAAACAAACAAACAAAACACCAGACTGCAGATTAATTTACCGTATTTTTTGGACTATAAGTCGCACTTTTTTTCATGGTTTTGACGACGTATACTTGTATACTTATACACCGGAGCGACTTATATGTGATATTATTTGTTATTTTCACACTTGCAACCGGATTTCATACTCCAGTGCAACTTACATGTGTTTTTTTCTTCTCTATTATGCGTTTTTTTGGCTGGTGCGACTCATACTCCATTGCGACTTATATATGTTTTTTTCTTCTCTATTATGCATTTTTTGGCTGGTGCGACTTATACTCCGGAAAACACGGTATCTTGCTAACAAATTAAGCAAACAAAACCTGTCTAATCGTATGTAGCTGTTTATGCTACATACGATCTTTATGCTAATCGTAAGTGAAGCGTTTATTCCCACAGACCTTCCCACAGGGGCTAATATAAGTCTTTATCGTGTGTTAAATCTCCTCTGACTGTCGAGCGTGATTTCTAAGGACAAGTTCAGGTTAGCGCAGGGATGGAGTGAATTGAGGCCCTTGTTGGAAGACAAACGGCGCTTTAATGTCAGGCAGACTGCGCCGGGCAATGAGTCATTTAAAGGCAATTCCCCCGTTTCGCCGAGGAGAGAGAGAGAGCGTCATTAACTAACGGCAGAGTGCGTGTCCTGGTAATGTACACTGTGGAAACCCGTTCGGCGAGACGGTAAACAAGGCAACGAGACGAGGCAACGAGACGAGGCAACGAGACGAGGCAACGAGAGGAGGCAACGAGACGAGGCAAAGAGACGAGGCAACGAGAGGAAGCAACGAGACGGGCAACGAGATGAGGCAACGAGACGAGGCAACGAGACGAGGCAACGAGACGAGGCAACGAGAGGAGGCAACGAGAGGAGGCAACGAGACGAGGCAACGAGACGAGGCAACGAGAGGAAGCAACGAGATGGGCAACGAGACGAGGCAACGAGACGAGGCAACGAGACGAGGCAACGAGACGAGGCAACGAGACGGGCAACGAGACGAGGCAACGAGAGGAAGCAACGAGACGGGCAACGAGATGAGGCAACGAGACGAGGCAACGAGACGAGGCAACGAGACGAGGCAACGAGAGGAGGCAACGAGAGGAGGCAACGAGACGAGGCAACGAGACGAGGCAACGAGAGGAAGCAACGAGATGGGCAACGAGACGAGGCAACGAGACGAGGCAACGAGACGAGGCAACGAGACGGGCAACGAGACGAGGCAACGAGACGGGCAACGAGACGAGGCAACGAGACGAGGCAACGAGACGAGGCAACGAGAGGAGGCAACGAGACGAGGCAACGAGACGAGGCAACGAGAGGAAGCAACGAGATGGGCAACGAGACGAGGCAACGAGACGAGGCAACGAGACGAGGCAACGAGACGAGGCAACGAGACGGGCAACGAGACGAGGCAACGAGACGGGCAACGAGATGAGGCAACGAGACGAGATGAGGCAACGAGACGAGACGAGGCAGCGAGACAAGGCAACGAGACGAGGCAACGAGACGAGGCAACGAGACGAGGCAATGAGACGAGGCAACGAGGCCTTGTGTACTCAACTTTTTCACCTTCACTTTTGCATTTCATTGTATGCGATGGATTTTTGTTGGATTTTTGTTACGTTTTGCGATAATGGAGCTACGTCGCCGGCTTGTAGAGGTCACTGCTGTGCCCGGAATGTTCCACCACATGGCATTAAACTCATCCATCTCCGAGGCACAGGTCAGAGGTCTCATTTATTAAACTTTATTACTGAAAAGTGTGCGTAAACATAATCATCTTCAAACTTGCAACCTTCTGGTTCTAGTTCTAGCTTCGCTCGGATCGACTTCTGCCTCATTTATGAAACCCAAATCAGACGCACGCTTTATGAATGAGACGCCAGATCTGTGGAGAGGCGACCCCCGCTCACAGTAAATACACGTTTTTAAGATTTTTGGAGCAATAGAAATGTTTTAATTGGATTTTAATTGAATAAAAGGAACATGGACACCGTTCCAGAGAAAACAACCACCTCTCCACCGTGACAGACCCTAACCTCACAGAAAAAGTTACACAGCGCCCCTTTAAATGCAATAAACGTATTGTACCACCTGCAGACAGCATTGTGCGCTTGTATTATTCGTGCGCCGGCTCGGGTCGCGGAGGTCTGTCCTGACGTTCGCCGCGCTTCCCCTCAATTTTTCATTAGCTGGGTGAGATTTAAGAGTCTCCGGCTCGGCCCAGCGACGACTCTGCTCTAATGCCGCCGCCCATTGTCCTGTTCCACACCGCCGGCTTGCTGCTAACGCTAATGCTAAAGAGATTGTCCTTCACATTCAGCTGCGTGCCGCCCGCTCGCCAGCCATTTTATAACATATTCAAGGCTATTCTCAATAATGACGACCGTGAACTTGTACGAGGGGCTGTGGTGGAAATGCATGAGGCGCGCTATAAATATGGATGAACGGATACAACTTTCTGGAGGTAAAAAAAACGATGGCACCTCTAGTTCGTTCACTGTTCTAGGTGGATTCTTCTGCCTAGTTGGTTGTTATGGCTGTCAATCAAGTTTCAATTCAAACGGAATGGATAAATGATCGAAACTAGAGGGAAAAGTGGAATTAAAGCTGCAGTAAAATAACCCATAATCTAAAAATCTGTTTGTTTGTGACATTCAATAAAACTTACAGTCCACGAGCACGGCGTGTAATTTATTGATTTTATTGGCATTTTTGGGGAATTTTAACGTGCAATTGAGTTTCTTGAACAAGTAATTTCCTTTGTGGATCAAGTCTGTCAAAGTCTCGCCAAAATAAAATACACAATTCAGGTTATACTAAGAAGGTGGATGAATTTTTACGATTTTTGCACAATTATTCAAACTGGAAGAGCAAAAAGTTTAATGTTTGAACAGAAAATCCCCAATTCAGGCAAAAAGAATACATTTAAAAACAGAAACGACAACATTGATTTCTTATGTCATTAGTTTTCAGTTATTTTAATGTAGATTTTTCTTATTTTTAACTAGACGATGTTTATATAAAATCTGGTGAATCCCTTGTAATTGTAATTGGTAATTTATTGCATTTTGCCACCACATTTTCTGCCTTAGCTTTGTTTTTGTAAATTCTAAACGCTTGAATGTAATGTATTTCTTGTAAATGTTTAAATTGTCACAGAGCACACTCCATCTCCTGTACCCGTTGCCTTGAGGGAGATTTGTTGGAGTCTAAATGTTGGCGTTCTGTCTTGAGCGTTATTATCCCCGTCCTGAGGCTCCGGCTGCAGCGCCACATCTGCTCCGGACGCCACGGAACACGAAGACGACGGTTTAGTGAACGCAACAGCTGTAATTAACAGTTCAACACCAAACGCAAAAAGAAATACGGTTCAACTCCTGTCATTGTTTATTGTCACGCCACCGAATGCCACGATTAACTGTATTTAATGTGTTTTATGTTGTAGCAAAAAATGTAAGTGGTGATTGAGACATAAGCGGTTAAAGGTGGTATGGACGATTTTTTTCAGCAAATTTTTTATCATATTTCCTCGTGGTGTGGATAAATCATTTGTCCTGCCACGTATCAATCATAAAACGCACCTATCGCTCACCTGCAGCCGCGTCAGGCTCGTCCCCACGTTTCCGCGTGCCTAAGCGCATGGATCTATCATAATATAGTTCCCTCAGTGTACGGGGCAAAATGAAGACGGAGAAAGACAGTTCGAGCTGACGCAGAAGTGGACAGAAATCTACGGGAGACGAGCGATGCGATGCGCTCCGTTGCGCTAATAAACAAACGCACGTGTGTGTTGTATCAGTCCACACGGGGGAGTGCGCATGTGCACTTCCACCTGCGTTCTCAAATCACCGAAAAATCGTCCAGACCGCCTTTAATGTTGACTGTAATTGTGAAAATAAAAAGCTACATTTCTTATGCTATTCTATTATTTACAATAAGTATTTGCAAACTAAGTATTGAAACTAGAAACTCTTCTGCACAAGTATTGTTACAAAAAATAGACTAAATCACATAAACAAGACAAAATGTGACAGTTGTAGAATGATCTAGAGCTTCATCAGACACAGTTTAAGAACACATGAAAACATAAAGAAAGCACTATTATTTAGAGTTGAAAATGTCCTTCTATTTTCTAAAAAAGTAGTTTTTTATTATCAGTGTGGCCATGAAATTGGTATCGAGTGTATCGAGTATCAAAACAACGTCAACCAATCGTCATATGAATTGATTGAAAAAAGAATAACAAAGAAACCACTAAACGTTAGGAATGATTGAATTATAGATTATTGATGTTAACAAAATGTGTTTGAAGCATCTATTTTATTGAAGAAAGGGGCAGGTATCATAAGATTTTCTCTGTTTCCCGCTCCTTTTTTGATTGTGTTAGTGCATTTTTTGGAATATATATTTAAATAAAAGTATAATTGTGCAGAACTTAACACTTTTTCTGTGCATAACAGGCCCTAGGTTAATGGAGGCTATTTTGTAGGCAATCTTCAGCTTCAAGTTAACACATCTACAATATACAATAAGTACAATATAGAAGTATATAAGTACAAACTACAATATAGAAATAATTAAAATACCAAATGTAAATAACTAATGATAACTAATGTAAGGGATGTTGCAGGGCCATAAACTGGTAAAGTAAGCACGACAGGAGAAGTTGAGGCTATAATCACATCTCATTACATCATGACTCATTTGTGCGTGTTTTTTCCACTTCTAAATCCGTAACGCCGGCTCCAGAGTCAGACAGAGCAGTCGACTTTGGGGAAACTCCACAGCGAGAGATTTCTGTATCTAAACGACTGCAGCAAATCCTGTTAAAATCCTTTAGGAGCCGCGGAAACGGGAGAAGAACAGGTTTTTCTGAGGCACAGGCAGAGGAGCACAGGGGAGAGAGTCCGGAGGGGAGGAGGAGAGAGTCCGGAGGGGGGGAGGAGAGGGTCTGGAGGGGAGGAGAGGGTCTGGAGGGGAGGAGGAGAGAGTCTGGAGAGGAGGAGAGGGTCTGGAGGGGAGGAGGAGAGAGTCTGGAGGAGGAGGAGAGAGTCTGGAGAGGAGGAGAGAGTCTGGAGGAGGAGGAGAGGGACTGGGTTAGAGTTATAAGAAGAAGAAGAAGAAGAAGAAGAAGAAGAAGAAGAAGAAGAAGAAGAAGAAGAAGAAGAAGAAGAAGGTGTATTGATCCTATAACACTGCGCTCCATGTTCAGTGTAGCTTAATACACTTTATTTACACTTTAATTATTTAAAAAAAAAATCAAGTTAAGTTAAATTTGTACTTAAAAAAATTCAAAAGAAAACACATTTCTGCTGCTGAAATGAAGTTCTAAAACGTCTGTCAACAAGTCCCAGCTAATCCCGCCCGTGTCTTTAGGCTCTGCAATTCCTCCACGTTTTTTTTCTGTCTTTTTTAAATTCTCCTCCTAAACTCGTTTCCTGTTTCTGATTGCTATTTACATATTTGAGCAAATGAGCGCGGGATTGAGCCGGGGTGATTTGTTTGTCGATTCCCTCCCTTGCATTTCCCTCCTTTGGGCAACAGATTAAATTAATGTTTTGTAGACACTGGGATGCCACACGCGAGCAAACAAAGAGATCCTGCAAAATGACAAAACCAGGTCCAATTACAAGTCGGCAAACACGCCAGATTCTCCCCAAAAAGCCGTTAAGGGCGAGGACGCAGAGTTTTGGGTCCTTGGGACGATAATTAGCTTCATTTGCTGCGTTTCCTGTTAGCATAGCACAACAACACAATTATGTCTTCCACGGCGCACGAGTTTGGGGCGGAGGTGTCACGTCGCTCTGAACGAGAGATGTGAATAATCAAGAAGAAATATGGAAAATAAGGTTTAATAAGTCGCTGTGTTTTGCCTCCAACTGTTTGTGCGATTAATAATTAAATTGGGTTAAAAACTCCTTGTTTTGGAACATAACGTCAACACATTTTAGATTTAATCATAGTTATCAACAAATATTTGAGAACTAGAAACTAAATCCTCGTAAATGATGCTGCCCAGTCAGAGCCGGCTGGTCAGGGCTCAACATGATGCTGTGAGTAAAAATGTGAGTAATGTGAACACCAAAAATCTGATTTCTGGAGTTATCAGATCATTGAAATGTCATGTAAACAATCTCACATTGAGCAGGCAAAATTATGCAAACAAGGGAAATGTTAAAAGTTAAAATATTTCTTTTAAAAATGATTGTACTTTGTCTTCCAAATATAACAGTTACTCTGAAAATCCACTGATGATCTGGCTCAGATCAGACGTGTGAACCAGAATCACATGATCATGAAATGATCTGGTTGTTCTGCTCATGTCAATGTCAATGTCCCGCTGCATTTGGAATAAACTGATTTAACTCAGATTTACTGAGTGAAGTTTTACCAAGTTCAGTGCTTTTCAAACTATTCACACCAAACCAGAGCTAAATCAGAGCTAAACTAGGGCTAAACCAGTGGTGAACCTGGGATACACCAGAGCTAAACCAGGGATAAACCAGAGCTAAACCAGGGATAAACCAGAGCTAAACCAGGGATAAACCAGAGGTAAACCAGAACTAAACCAGAGGTAAACCAGGGCTAAGCCAGAGCTAAACCAGGACTAAAACTGGAATACACCATTGCTACAGCAGTTCTAATCAAGACACCAGTCAACAGGGACCAAAATGTGAATAAAATTGACTTTAGATTAAGCAATGGCCCAGACTCTAATGCACTCCTTAGAATCTGTAGGTTTTCAGTACTTAAATAGGTCAGTTTTGCCCCTCAGAGTCATCTGCACTCATCCTTCCCACCCCATTCTCTCTTTTCTCCTCCCTTCTTAATTACCTGTTGGCGCGTGTTTGGCACATCCCGCTGTTTTGGTCATTGCGGGCCTCTGTAGGACGCAGGGCGCCTGCCAAAGAGGCTTAAGCCCTGTGGACGTGTGTCTGCGTACCTGCGGTAAATGGGGACACGTCTTCCTGCTGGGCTTGAGCGCCATCCTGCCATCGGGGGGCGCTCTGATGTTGAAGAGCGTCTGGAGCGCGCACTGCGCCGCCTGGATCTTTGCCAGCTTCTTGCTGCGGCCGCAACCTTCGAAAATCCGTCCGTCCACCCGCACCGCCATGACAAAGCTACGCAACCTCCGCCCCTCCGCCCGCTCCGACAGGCAGGCGTAGCGCAGTCCCGGTCGCAGGTCGTTGAGCACCGCCACGGGACTTTTCGGGGCGTCCGTTTGCGGGACGATACCCCCGAGTCTTTGCTGAGCTTGGACCATCAAGTCCAACGTGTGTCTCAGCAAGCTCTCGTGTCTCAGCAGCTCGTTGGAGAGTAAATCGTCGCCTGCGTTGGTTTCGAACTCTTTGAAAAGCGTGTCGGGGAAGTCCGCCTGGTCTGACGTGAAGTCGGCGGACGGGTTGGTGATGTTGCCCATGGCCAAGTGGGCTTGCGGCGCGTTCGGGAACTGGACGAAGGATTTCAAGGCCAGCTCCGCCGCGCGCATCTTGGCCTTTTTCTTGGTCGGGCCCATGCCTTCGAAGGTCAAGCCGTTGACCTCGACGGCGATGGAGAAGACGGGCGCGTGCACGGGGCCACTCTGCGAGACCACCCGGTACTGCAGCCCCGGCTTGAGCTCGTTCAGCTGCACCAGGGCGTTCTTGGGGGCGTCGGACCAGGACAGCTTCTTGTAGACCAGTCGCAGTTGGCACGTGTGGCCGTTGGTGTCCTCCTCCAGGGGGCGCTTACGCTTCAGGCCGGAGCTGGAGCTGCTTCTGGAGGAGCAGAAGAGGGAGTCGGTGGAGCCCAGAGAGTGGTCCTCCAGGTTGTGGATGTTGCGGTTCTCCTTCACCTCGGCGCTGCTGGTGCCTGAGGTGAGAAGAGGAGGTCAGTGATGGAGGTGAAGAGGAGGTCAGTGATGGAGGTGAAGAGGAGGTCAGTGATGGAGGTGAAGAGGAGGTCAGTGATGGAGGTGAAGAGGAGGTCAGTGATGGAGGTGAAGAGGAGGTCAGTGATGGAGGTGAAGAGGAGGTCAGTGATGGAGGTGAAGAGGAGGTCAGTGATGGAGGTGAAGAGGAGGTCAGTGATGGAGGTGAAGAGGAGGTCAGTGATGGAGGTGAAGAGGAGGTCAGTGATGGAGGTGAAGAGGAGGTCAGTGATGGAGGTGAAGAGGAGGTCAGTGATGGAGGTGAAGAGGAGGTCAGTGATGGAGGTGAAGAGGAGGTCAGTGATGGAGGTGAAGAGGAGGTCAGTGATGGAGGTGAAGAGGAGGTCAGTGATGGAGGTGAAGAGGAGGTCAGTGATGGAGGTGAAGAGGAGGTCAGTGATGGAGGTGAAGAGGTGTTATGTTTGTACTGAGTCACTTTTATATTTCACTTATCAATCTAAAATATGCCCCTTTAGGACATCTTCTGTCTAAGAGATCAAACCTGGAGAAGCTCGTCCACCAGAGGCTGAGACTTGTGATTATTTGATCAGTTTTCAGCCCAATAAAGGTTTAAATATGGTTCCTGGAGCTTCTAGAGAGAGAATATTTATGAATAAAGTGTATTATTGATTGAAAGCACCGGGAATGAGTCACATGATCAAATGTACAAAAAAAACAACTTTAAGAATCTTCCTCTCCTTCTTTGCTCTCATTCTCTCCTTCTCTCCTCTCCTCTTTCTTTCCTTCTTTCCTCCTCTCCTTGACCTTCTCTCCTCTCCTCTCATCCTCTCCTTCTCTTCTCTCCTTATCTCCTCCTCTTCTCTCCTCCTCTCCTCCTTCTCTTCTCTCCTTATCTCCTCCTCTTCTCTCCTCCTTCTCTTCTCTCCTTCTCCCCACTCCTTCTCTCCTTCTCCTCTTCTCCTCTCTCCTCTCATTCTCTGCTCTCCTTCTTTCCTCTCCTGCTTGGCGTTCTCTCCTCCTTGGCGTTCTCCTCTCCTCTGTGTTTTGGCCACACGGGGCTCTCAGCATTCTCCTCTCCTCCTCCCCTTCTCTCCTCTCCTCCTTCTCTCCTTCATCCTCCTCTCCTTGACCTTCTCTTCTCTCCTCTCATCCTCTCCTTCTCTCCTCTCCTTCTCTCCTCCTCTCCTCTCCTCCTTCTCTTCTCTCCTTCTCCCCACTCCTCTCTCCTCTCCACTCCTCTCTCCTTCTCTCCACTCCTTCTCTCCTCTCCTCCTCCTCTCCTCTCCTCCTTCTCTCCTCCTTCTCTCCTCTTCTTCTCTCCTCTCATCCTCTCCTTCTCTCCTCCTCTCCTCTTCTCTCCTCCTTCTCTTCTCTCCTTCTCTCCACTCCTCTCTCCTTCTCTCCACTCCTTCTCTCCTTTTCTCATTCTCTCCTCTCCTCCTTCTCTCCTCTCCTTTCTTCTTCTCTCCTTCTCTCCTCCTCTCCTCCTTCTCTTCTCTCCTTCTCTCCACTCCTCTCTCCTTCTCTCCACTCCTTCTCTCCTTTTCTCCTTCTCTCCTCTCCTCCTTCTCTCCTCCTTCTCTCCTCTCCTTTCTCCTTCTCTCCTCCTCCTCTCCTTCTCTCCTCTCCTTCTCTCCTCCTCCTTCTCTTCTCTCTCCTCTCCTCCTCCTCTCCTCTCCTCCTTCTCTCCTCTCCTTCTCTCATTCTCTGCTCTCCTTCTTTCCTCTCCTGCTTGGCGTTCTCTCCTCCTTGGTGTTCTCCTCTCCTCCTCTCCTCCTCTCCTCTGTGTTTTGGCCACACGGGGCTCTCGGCATTCTCCTCTCCTCCTCCCCTTCTCTCCTCTCCTCCTTCTCTCCTTCTTCCTCCTCTCCTTGACCTTCTCTCCTCTCATCCTCTCCTTCTCTCCTCTCCTTCTCTACTCCTCTCCTCTTCTCTCCTCCTTCTCTTCTCTCCTTCTCCCCACTCCTCTCTCCTCTCCACTCCTCTCTCCTTCTCTCCACTCCTTCTCTCCTCTCCTCCTCCTCTCCTTCTCTCCTCTCCTCCTTCTCTCCTCTCCTCCTTCTCTCCTCTCCTTCTCTCCTCTCCTCTCCTTCTCTCCTCTCATCCTCTCCTTCTCTCCTCCTCTCCTCTTCTCTCCTCCTTCTTTTCTCTCCTTCTCTACACTCCTCTCTCCTTCTCTCCACTCCTTCTCTCCTTTTCTCCTTCTCTCCTCTCCTCCTTCTCTCCTCTCCTTTCTCCTTCTCTCCTCTCCTCCTCTCCTCCTTCTCTTCTCTCCTTCTTCCCACTCCTCTTTCCTTCTCGCCACTCCTCTCCTCTCCTTCTCTCCTCCTCCTTCTCTTCTCTCTCCTCTCCTCCTCCTCTCCTCTCCTCTCCTCCTTCTCTCCTCTCCTCCTTCTCTCCTCTCCTTCTCTCGTCTCCTCCTTCTCTCCTCTCCTTCTCTCCTCTCCTCTCCTTCTCTCCTCTCATCCTCTCCTCCTCTCTCCTCCTTCTCTTCTCTCCTTCTCTCCTCCTCCCTCTCTTCTCTCTCCTCTCCTCTCCTCCTTCTCTCCTCTCCTCCTTCTCTCCTCTCCTTCTCTCGTCTCCTCCTTCTCTCCTCTCCTCTCCTTCTCTCCTCTCATCCTCTCCTTCTCTCCTCCTCTCCTCTTCTCTCCTCCTCTCCTTTTCTCCTTCTCTCCTCTCCTCCTCCTCTTCTTCTCTCCTCTCCTCCTTCTCTCCTCTCCTTTCTCCTTCTCTCCTCCTCTCCTCTTCTCTCCTCCTTCTCTTCTCTCCTTCTCCCCACCCCTCTCTCCTTCTCTCCACTCCTTCTCTCCTTTTCTCCTTCTCTCCTCTCTCCTCTCCTCCTCCTCTCCTTCTCTCCTATCCTCCTTCTCTGCTCTCCTCTCCTTTCTCCTTCTCTCCTCTCTCCTCCTCGGCGTTCTCCCGTTGGGGCCAAACCCTCCTCTCCTCTCCTTTCGTGCTGCAGATTACCGCTCTGATAAGGTCCCATTTTTGCAGGATTTGGTCGTCGTCGGGTTAAAAACACTCAAACGCACTTCTGAAGCGGCGCTGGCGAGAGAATCCGCATCAGACTCGTTCATTATATTTTATTGTGCGCCGAGCGGTCGCTTCGCCGGGAGAGAATCCCCTTTGTTCGTCTGTGATAAACGTGAAAGTAACACAATCATGACTCAGCAACGGGACGATTTGTGATCACGCTAAAGGCTACGTGCATGTGCATATTTACCTTTTTTACACCTTTACGTTTGTATTAAAGAGGTTTATCTAAATGAATTAAGCAATGCTGTTGTTAGGGATGGATCACAAGTGCAGAATGTGATAAATTAAGTAAAATGTGGGATATAGTTGGTTGAAAACATATTTAGTTGTAGCTAAATGACGCTATAGCTTCTCTTTTGAAGGAAAAATAACTCAATCCTCTTATTTAAGGCTTCAAATCAGCACAAAAAATAGGTTTCGAAAGACCGGGAAAACTATGAACCTCAACAAATGGGATCTGCAAGTATATTTATAATATTTTTGTTACATTACGTCCACTAAATCGATATATTTCCATCAGAATGATCACTGTCGTACCTGGTCCTCTCACATAACAGATATTACACAGCTTGAGGCGTAAAGTGTTTAATCTTTGCACTTTAACCACTCAGTTTGTGGACCAATTAACCATTTCTCAGAATAAGAATAACTGGTTTAACTTGGATATTCCTGCTCGATAATGAGGACTAAAATGTACTTACAGATTATAAACAAATACATACATAAGCGCGTCTTACTTTGGCTTGAGAGAAGTGGTATTATTTCACGTTGGCAGTCGCCCTCGTTCATAAAACGGCCGTGAATGATTGTGACACAAGCTGACACCCGTACAAATCAAATCAGCCATTCTCAAATAATTAATTAAGAGTCTGACAGAGCAATCAGCCCCAGATTAAACGCAGCATTGATGGAGTTCTGCTTAAGCCAAATTATTTATACCCTTTAAACCCTTTGAGCCGGCGCAAACAAAGTCAGACGTTTGTATTAGAGAGAGATATTCACATTATCACTCGTATTAACCTTTTTTTTGAATTGATCTTTGGTTTTTGGCCTTTTATTGCACCAATTTAAACGTGCAAGATGCTGTGGCTGGAAAGTTCCACGATATGGCATTAAACTCATCCACTGTTTCCTTTGCAGTCAAAGTAAGGGGGGAAATTACTAAGTTTTGATATTTAAATATCGTTTTTGGATTTAAATAAAGTATTGTGTTTGATGTTTTTTAATATGCACTCTCCCTGTAATAAATAAAATAGATAAATAAAATAAAACAAATAAAACAAATAAAATAAATAAAATAAATAAAATAAATAAAATAAATAAAATAAATAAACATCCTCCTTGGGTTTTGGAGTAAAAAAACAGTCCCACCCGCACAGTCATGTGTGTGTGAGATGTGCGACTCACTGAGCGTGTCCTCGTCCTCCTCGCTGGTGCTGCTGCTGGTCCCTGGACTCATGTATTTGAACGGGGCGATCAAAGCCGACAGCACGCTCACTTTCTCTGGAGACGAGAGACGAGAAACAGACAAGTCAACAACGGTGCGGTTTTATCAACAAACACACGACAAACTCACCACTAGCACACAACTAACACACCACAAACTCACCACTAGCACACAACTAACACACCACAAACTCACCACAAACACACCACAAACTCACCACAAACTCACCACAAACACACCACAAACTCACCACAAACACGCCACAAACTCACCACAAACTCACCACAAACACACAACTAGCACACAACTAACAAACCACAAACACACCACAAACTCACCACAAACACACCACAAACTCACCACAAACACACAACTAACACACCACAAACACACCACAAACTCACCACAAACACACAACTAGCACACCACAAACACACCACAAACTCACCACAAACACACCACAAACACACAACTAACACACAACTAGCACACAACTAACACACCACAAACTCACCACAAACACACCACAAACTCACCACAAACACGCCACAAACTCACCACAAACTCACCACAAACACACAACTAGCACACAACTAACAAACCACAAACACACCACAAACTCACCACAAACACACCACAAACTCACCACAAACACACAACTAACACACCACAAACACACCACAAACACACAACTAACACACAACTAGCACACAACTAACACACCACAAACACACCACAAACACACAACTAGCACACAACTAACACACCACAAACACACCACAAACACACCACAAACTCACCACAAACACGCCACAAACTCACCACAAACTCACCACAAACACGCCACAAACTCACCACAAACTCACCACAAACACACCACAAACTCACCACAAACACACAACTAACACACCACAAACACACCACAAACTCACCACAAACACACCACAAACTCACCACAAACACACAACTAACACACCACAAACACACCACAAACTCACCACAAACACACAACTAGCACACCACAAACACACCATAAACTCACCACAAACACACCACAAACACACAACTAACACACAACTAGCACACAACTAACACACCACAAACTCACCACAAACACGCCACAAACTCACCACAAACTCACCACAAACACACAACTAGCACACAACTAACAAACCACAAACACACCACAAACTCACCACAAACACACCACAAACTCACCACAAACACACAACTAGCACACCACAAACTCACCACAAACACACCACAAACACACCACAAACACACAACTAACACACAACTAACACACCACAAACACACCACAAACACACAACTAGCACACAACTAACACACCACAAACACACTACAAACACACAACTAGCACACAACTAACACACCACAAACACACCACAAACACTCAACTAACACACCACAAACACACCACAAACACACAACTAGCACACAACTAACACACCACAAACACACCACAAACACACCACAAACTCACCACAAACACACCACAAACACACAACTAACACACAACTAGCACACAACTAACACACCACAAACACACCACAAACACACAACTAGCACACAACTAACACACCACAAACTCACCACAAACTCACCACAAACACACCACAAACTCACCACAAACTCACCACAAACACACCACAAACACACAACTAACACACAACTAGCACACAACTAACACACCACAAACACACCACAAACACACAACTAGCACACAACTAACACACCACAAACACACCACAAACACACAACTAGCACACAACTAACACACCACAAACTCACCACAAACACACCACAAACTCACCACAAACACACCACAAACACACAACTAACACACAACTAGCACACAACTAACACACCACAAACACACCACAAACACACAACTAGCACACAACTAACACACCACAAACTCACCACAAACTCACCACAAACACACCACAAACTCACCACAAACTCACCACAAACACACCACAAACACACAACTAACACACAACTAGCACACAACTAACACACCACAAACACACCACAAACACACAACTAGCACACAACTAACACACCACAAACACACCACAAACACACAACTAGCACACAACTAACACACCACAAACTCACCACAAACACACCACAAACTCACCACAAACACACCACAAACACACAACTAACACACAACTAGCACACAACTAACACACCACAAACACACCACAAACACACAACTAGCACACAACTAACACACCACAAACACACCACAAACTCACCACAAACACACCACAGACTCACCACAAACTCACCACAAACTCACCACAAACACACCACAAACTCACCACAAACACACCACAAACTCACCACAAACACACCACAAACACACCACAAACACACCACAAACTCACCGCAAACACACCACAAACTCACCACAAACTCACCACAAACACACCACAAACTCACCACAAACTCACCACAAACACACAACTAACACACCACAAACACACCACAAACACACCACAAACACACCACAAACTCACCACAAACTCACCACAAACACACAACTAACACACCACAAACACACCACAAACTCACCACAAACACACCACAAACACACCACAAACTCACCGCAAACACACCACAAACTCACCACAAACTCACCACAAACACACCACAAACTCACCACAAACTCACCACAAACACACCACAAAAACACAACTAACACACAACTAACACACCACAAACACACAACTAGCACACAACTAACACACCACAAACACACCACAAACACACAACTAGCACACCACAAACTCACCACAAACACACCACAAACACACCACAAACACACAACTAGCACACAACTAACACACCACAAACACACCACAAACACACCACAAACTCACCACAAACACACCACAAACTCACCACAAACACACCACAAACTCACCACAAACACACAACTAGCACACCACAAACACACCACAAACTCACCACAAACACACCACAAACTCACCACAAACACACAACTAACACACCACAAACACACCACAAACTCACCACAAACACACAACTAACACACCACAAACACACCACAAACTCACCACAAACACACCACAAACTCACCACAAACTCACTACAAACACACCACAAACACACCACAAACTCACCACAAACACACCACAAACTCACCACAAACTCACCACAAACACACCACAAACTCACCACAAACACACCACAAACTCACCACAAACTCACCACAAACTCACCACAAACACACCACAAACTCACCACAAACTCACCACAAACTCACCACAAACACACCACAAACACACCACAAACTCACCACAAACTCACCACAAACACACCACAAACACACAACTAACACATAACTAACACACCACAAACACACCACAAACACACAACTAGCACACAACTAACACACCACAAACACACCACAAACACACCACAAACACACAACTAGCACACCACAAACACACCACAAACTCACCACAAACACACCACAAACTCACCACAAACACACAACTAGCACACCACAAACACACCACAAACTCACCACAAACACACCACAAACTCACCACAAACACACAACTAACACACCACAAACTCACCACAAACACACAACTAACACACCACAAACACACCACAAACTCACCACAAACACACCACAAACTCACCACAAACTCACTACAAACACACCACAAACACACCACAAACTCACCACAAACACACCACAAACTCACCACAAACACACCACAAACACACAACAAACACACCACAAACACACCACAAACACACCACAAACTCACCACAAACACACCACAAACACACCACAAACGCACCACAAACACACCACAAACTCACCACAAACTCACTACAAACACACCACAAACACACCACAAACTCACCACAAACACACCACAAACACACCACAAACTCACCACAAACACACCACAAACACACCACAAACTCACCACAAACTCACCGCAAACACACCACAAACACACCACAAACTCACCACAAACACACCACAAACACACCACAAACTCACCACAAACACACCACAAACACACCACAAACACACCACAAACTCACCACAAACACACCACAAACACACCACAAACTCACCACAAACTCACCACAAACACACAACTAACACACCACAAACTCACCACAAACACACCACAAACACACCACAAACTCACCACAAACACACCACAAACACACCACAAACTCACCACAAACTCACCACAAACACACCAGAAACACACCACAAACACACCACAAACACACCACAAACACACCACAAACACACCACAAACTCACCACAAACACACCACAAACACACCACAAACACACCACAAACTCACCACAAACACACCACAAACACACCGCAAACTCACCGCAAACACACCACAAACTCACCACAAACACACCACAAACACACCACAAACTCACCACAAACACACAACTAACACACCACAAACACACCACAAACACACCACAAACTCACCACAAACACACCACAAACTCACCACAAACACACCACAAACTCACCACAAACACACCACAAACACACCACAAACTCACCACAACCACACGACAAACACACCACAAACACACGACAAACACACCACAAACACACCACAAACACACCACAAACACACCACAAACACACCACAAACTCACCCCAAACACACCACAAACACACCACAAACACACCACAAACACACCACAAACTCACCACAAACACACCACAAACTCACCACAAACTCACCACAACCACACGACAAACACACGACAAACACACCACAAACACACCACAAACACACCACAAACACACCACAAACACACCACAAACTCACCCCAAACACACCACAAACACACCACAAACACACCACAAACACACCACAAACACACCACAAACACACCACAAACACACCACAAACTCACCCCAAACACACCAGAAACACACCACAAACACACCACAAACTCACCACAAACACACCACAAACACACCACAAACTCACCACAACCACACGACAAACACACGACAAACACACCACAAACACACCACAAACACACCACAAACACACCACAAACACACCACAAACTCACCCCAAACACACCACAAACACACCACAAACTCACCACAAACACACCACAAACACACCACAAACTCACCACAACCACACGACAAACACACGACAAACACACCACAAACACACCACAAACACACCACAAACACACCACAAACACACCACAAACTCACCACAAACACACCACAAACTCACCCCAAACACACCACAACCACACGACAAACACACCACAAACACACCACAAACACACCACAAACTCACCCCAAACACACCACAAACACACACGCACACGCCGGGGTAACTGAGAGGAGATATGCAGAGCGAGCGGCACAGGAAATTAAACTATCCACAACAACACGATATGGCGCTTAGTTGTTATCGTCACGTGCACACGAGGAATGGGACGATTCTCAAAATACTATCGACTCGGGCGGTTCAATCCGGGCGGTTCAATCTGGTGCTTTCGCGGACAGAGGAAGTAAACAGTTAACTTACCGCCGCTATATGCTAACATGCTAACAGAGGCGGGTTTTAGCGCTCTGTCGCTTTGAACGAGCTGAGATTTTTGTCAAATAAATGATCAAAATAAATACAATGCAATGTAAAATGAACAAAATAGAACGGTCTGAAGGTGATTGTATGTCTCAAAGCCTGAGCAGTGTGGTACATTTCAGACAATAACATCTCCATGGAGACAGAGACACCCGACCAGAAATGTGACATGATGCATCTATAAGACGAGTGACATTTGACACAACTGCAACCAACGTTAGAACCAACTACATCCTCCATTTCACTGCAGAACAAAGCGATTTGATGACTGAAAGTGTTTTAAAAGTATGTTTCTTTCTGATTAAACTGGCAAAAACTGTGTCATACCCCTGTGCTCCAGCAGGGGGAGTCCTTACACCCTCCGCTAACATATCAACACACATTATCTTACCAAAAGCAAAGCAACGCAAAGAAAAGACAAAATCTACCGTAAAACACAACATTCCACAAACTTTTCTCCTCTGAACTATCCCTCTGTTCTCTCCAAACTTTCTTTCTTCATCAACCGGCTCTTGTCCCTCGGGGGCCCGGTGCTGTCCAGGTGTGCGTGTTGTTTACAGTATGAAGCCTTATTAGCGCCATCGCTTGGTCTGGTGCTCTCGGTGCGGGCGCTGAGCAGAACTGACAGAGCAGCCCAGATCCTTAATTACACCTGCTCCCTCTCCACAACATCAGCTAATCATCAATAAAGGAGAGAGGAGGAGAGGAGGAGGAGGAGAGAGGGAGAGAAGAAGAGGTAAAAGACTCCCACTCTTATAGATCTCTTGATAATGTGTGAGAAAAAGGTTGAATGGACAAAATGTGTTGGTACTTGACGTCGTTGTGAATGAAACAATAGGAAGTTTCATAGACTTGAAGGTGGAAACGCAGCATTGATTGTATATAATTGCATACTTTTGTCATTTTTATGTGTCATATTCACCTGTATTCACTTTTACGACGTATTTTTCACACCTGGCAAAGGGACTATAGATGCAAATCAGAATATATCAGCTAAATTGGGCACTTTTACATTGTTTGATATTGATTAATGTGCAATGTCCTTTAAATCAATGAATAAACATGAATAAATCAATACAAATGAATACACATATCATACAGTATTTGTATTGTTATTGGCCTGTATGCTCTTGAGTACCTTTACTTTGGTATTTAACTGGTATTTGAGATAAAAAACAATAGCTTCGCCACAGCCTTGGGAGACGCCGGAGAAACTGAGAGCAAAGGGAATGACATTATTTTAAAATCAACTGTTTGTTGTTGTTGTTGTTGTTTTATGGCGGTTGGCATCCAATTGTTGCATTACCGCCAGACTTTATTCCTCAGACTTTTCGTAGTCCTCAGACTCTGTCGTAGTCCGTAAAAGTACTCCTTCCATTGCTTTGGTGTTACAAAGCCCATGAGGTCATGATATGTCTTTGTGACTAGAATAGTTGTTGTTGTTATCAACTGTTTGTTAATGCGCCGCATCAAGACGTCCTGGAATGTTCTGAGAAGACGACGTTCCAACCTGGATTCATCAAAGTAGCGTGAATGAAGCTAAATGCTACTTCAGGTGCGTTACGTCACTTTAGCGTTACAGTTAGCTTTAAACAGTTTCTTCTTCTCTTTATTATAGAACGTAATCAGGATTTGTGTTAGAACCATTTTAAAGAGTAAAATTAAGAGAGAATTTCACATTAAAGGAGCACAAAACGTGTCCATCTCCTTTGACACACAAGTGACGAGATGTGGCTGAGTTACCGGTCAGATCTGTGGCGAGGCGAGTGTGCAAGAACGTAGAATACACGTTTAATTCAAGTCATTTTTGGACTTGCAAGAAAACATATTCAATAGAATAAATGCAAAATGGATACGTTTAATGTCATACTGTGGAACATTTCAGACAATAACATCGCCATGGAGACGGAGACACCCAACACAACTGCAACCAACGTTAGAACAAACTATATCCTCCATTTCACTGCAGAAAAAAGGGATTTGATGAAGGAAAGTGTTTTAAAAGTACGTTTCATTCTGATTAAACTGACAAATAAACAAATAAACAAAAGCTAGCTTGCCCCCAACATGCTAATAAAGCACGCAGTTGTAACGAACACGATTTGCTGACAGAACGAGCCTGGTGATGATTTATGGACGGCACGGGAGACCTCGGATCTCTATCTTTGACGTTACGAATCCGGGACAATTCAAACGGAGTGTTTTCTGAGGCTCAGAGGCAGAGGACCACGTGAACAGAATTTAAAGAACAATCGTTTACATTGTTTTGTATATTATGTCGTCATTGAAATTGCTGTTATTGAAATCGATGTGTTCCATCTGAAACGACTTCCAGATGGCAGTGAATTTGTATAATCTGTGAACGATTGTGACCAAAATGACCACGGACCACACTCTCTACATTACAGCGTTAGAGCCATGTTCCACCTGAGACCCAGAAAAGCCTGGCCTGTCTGTGCGGTTTCCTGTGCGAGAAACGAGCGCGTTGGGGAGGTTTGGGGGTGAGCCGGGGGTCGAGCCTCCAGCGCCAACAAATAAACTGCATAAACGGCGCGCGGCATTACAGGCCCATAAACATGAGCGAGATAAGAGCGGGAGGCTGTGAATGAGGCGTAATGCACTCTGAGCTGGTCCCACGAGCACCGGGGGGGGGCACGGGGGCGGGGACGAGCGGGGGGGGGCACGGGGACGAGCGGGGGGGCACAGGGGCGGGGACGAGCGGGGGGGGGGGGGCACGGGGGCGGGGACGAGCGGGGGGGCACGGGGGCGGGCACGAGCTGGGGGGGCACGGGGGCGGACACGAGCGGGGGGAGCGATTCACAACAACACAGCAAAAAACAATCCAATACAGAGTAAAAAAACAATCCAATACAGAGTAAAAAAATGATCTAATACAGTGTAAAAAATGATCTAATACGGAGCAAAAAACTATCTAATACAGAGCAAAAAACTATCTAATACAGAGCAAAAAATGAGCAAACACAGAGGAAAAACTATCCAAAACAGACCAAAAAAATGATCGAATACAGAATTAAAAAATGATCTAATACAGAGAAAAAAAACATCCAACACAGAGTTAAAAACTATCCAATACAGACCAAAAAAACTATCAAATACAGAGCAAAAAACAATCCAATATAGAGTAAAAAAAACATCCAACACAGAACCAAAAAAATACAACACAGAGCAAAAAACGATCCAACAAAAGTATTGGTTTTTTTGCGTTCACACTCTTTCTGGTTTGGTCCTGGTTTGAGCCCTGATGTAAACTGGTTTTGCTTTGGTCTTGTCCAGGATTAGATTATAAATCTTTAATAATCCAATAAATGTTTTTTACTGTATATTGTTATTTGAAAGGTTTCGATATATGTTTTGAAGGAAAAAACATATCCCCTGAATAAGCCACATAAACAGAGCATTTAGCTTGAAAAAATGAAAATATGTTGAAATTAATAATAAGATAAGATAAGATAAGATAAGATATTCCTTTATTGTCCCACATGGGGAAATTTCATTGGTGCAACGCAGGTAGATACAGAGGTAGATCCACAAGAACAGATCACTTATAGGAAGTCTGAAAAACACTTTCAGTAGAAGATCTCCTATAAATAAATAAAAACTCCCATAGACAAATAAATAAATAAATAAATAAATACCATTGCATGTGATCCCGACAGTAATTGCACATGAATATGTGTCACGACAGCACATAGATTGCACATGAATTTCACAGTAATTGCACATATGACAGAATTGCACATCAGTATTAGGTTAGGTCAGTATTGCGCCGGGATAACGTGACGATCTCCAGGTAAGACGACTGTTCTCCGCAGTTTCATGAGTTCCTCCTTTGTGTAAACGCGGTACGGCGCCGGCCGGGGGCGGGGCGGGCCGGAGCCGGGGGCGGGGCCGGAGCCGGGGGGCGGGGCCGGGACCGGGGGACTCAGAGCCAAGACACATCGCAACGACACGACGAAAACACTCAATCCAGCCGAATAAAGTCAAAACAAGTTAATTTAAAGCGATTCCAGTGCGTGTCCCGATCGTTCGTGAAGTTCCTCTTTCATATAAACGTGTATATAAACGTGTACCGACGACACGCCGTACTTTAGCGCGGCCGGAGGGCGCGGGGGGGGCTAGGGGCTAGCTCAGAGCTAGCTCACATCACAACAACACAACGAAAAACGCTCAAGTCAAAAACAGTTGAATTAAAAAACTATTCCAGCGCTTGTCCCTATCGTACAGTAAAATAGAAAAAATATACTAACTATATTTACAAAATATAGGAGATAAAGCACAATAAGTGTGAGAAAGAAGAGAGAGCGCTTACACCGGGCTGCCAGCTGTACCAGCGCCTTATGACGTAGGCATTTCATAATCATTGAAAAGTCAAAACTTCTCAAATAAAAAGTGCAATATTTAACATTTTTGGTGGAGGGTCTGTTTGATTATCGAACTGCAATAATTAGAGAAACATTGAATCAGGATATCACAGGAATGACCCAGTCCTAACGAAGATGTCATGACTTTGCAGTATTATTACATTACAGTATTAAACCAGGCCGAGTTACATCTCTGTATTTTACTGAATAAATACACACGTTTGAAGTCATACTGGAGATATTTCCCGCAACTGGAAACAAGCAGGTGGCAAAATACTCCACCGTAAAAGAGAATTCCAGCACGTTCATGACAGGAAACAGCTTCAACAACACCACCCTCTGACCTCAGCGTGGACCGCCGCACAAAAGCGGTAATTTAGCCTCTGCAAACGGCGTGATTATCCCCGAGCATTTTCCAATCAACGCTTTGCTTCCAGCGCCGTCTTTTCTTCTTACAGTGAAACACAACGATCCGCACAAGGTACAATGGTGAAATTAAAGACGTATTACAGTGAATAGAGTAGTCAAGGCTGCACTTATGAAGACCAAAGGCGTGTTTAGAGTGTAATGTCTGGACTCCACGTGTGTTTGTGTTGAAATGCAGTTAATCGAACCGCTCTTATGTCAATACGGCGATGTTTACAGCAAGTACAGCTTTTTCTACAAAACAGAACGATAAAGCGGTGTAAATGTATTGCTTCTTCGATGAAAAATGTGCTAAGTGGTTGAATAAAAGCTGACACTCGACAGGAATGATCTTCTGTCTGAACTAAATGTTGAAGTAATGTGAGTAAAAAAACAGCGTTGGAGCAGAGTTTATATTTTTACAGGAAGAGTTTGACTATTTTTTTGGTTTTAAATGGCTAGTAATACTAAAAATGTATCATGTTTGTTCTGGAAATGAATATCCAACACCATGTTTATGTGTTTTTAAAATAGTAATCGATCGATATGAGGAAAAAGTGTGATTGTTTTTTTGTCAGCCCTTTATACAAAGTGTTACAAGTACAAACTGTCTATCAAATAACTGACTGTAAACTGGTTCCTCACGATTAAAATGCGATACATGATAGAATAATATTACAAACTCGCGATACACGCAATAATCCATATGTGTTTATGTGTTTAAAGACCAGCTTTTATTGTTGAGTTGTGTGGTCTTCTGTGTCCTTTTATTGACTTTTCAAATTGTTCTACATTTGGTTTGAAGTATTTCACAGTTTATTTATTCATTTTATTATTAGTTATATTATTATTTTACATTTGTTTATCCAATTTGAGTAATAATGGGCTTTGTACCGTATTTTTGGGACTATAAGTCGCACCAGCCAAAAAAATGCATAATAGAGAAGAAAAAAACGAGTATAAGTCGCACCCCGGCAAAAACTATGAAAAAGTTATAGTCCGGAAAATACGGTATATTATTTTGTATTTTATTTTTGTCAATTGTGTGCAACACTTTGAGAACAGCCTTGTTTATAAAATGTGCTTCATAAATAATAATAATAATCACTGTTTTATAAGAACCAAATACATTTTAACAACAGTATTTCTGTGTTAAACCACTGCCTGCACAAACTTAACAGGGAATACTCCAAATTTAATCATCAAAACAGTGTCAAAATGCATCGCGTGAACACATTTAGATTCTCTGAACATGCAACAAATGTCACAAAAATAAAAATATCCTCACAGTGAGTACACAATATTGACTGTATTAGCACACCACTGATGTAAACTGTGTCCTGGATGAAGAGCACAAGACAAGGTGAGAAAAGTGCACCAGTAACAGACAAACTAAAACAGGTTTGATTGTGGTAAAAACGCCTCTGGACCTTTGGACGAGCGCCGCACCAGCCTGAGCGCTCTCCGTACACAAACCGCTCGGCTTCTCTTGTAGCGTGAAAGACAAACGCTGACACCGAGCATGAAATTACAGAGCACAGTGAGACCAGCAATTAGCGGCGAGGAGGGAGCGCGCGCAGGAGCTAAAGCGCTGTAATGTATATTTGATAATCCGGGTTCTGTACATGATCCAAAACTCCTACTCAAAAGCCTCTGCCAAGACACGGGCCCTTGAGCGGAGGAGCCACATGTGTTGTACTGCGAGGAGATACAAACATGTTCAAAACAAACTATAATCTATCTCTGATTCAAAGTATATTGTGTACAACTTTGGCAATTGTTATATTTGATACAAAGTACACACTAAGTCAAGTACAATGTATTGCACTTTGTAATAATCTGTTAGAGTTTGTTATTACATTGTACTTTGGGGGTCGATGTTTCATGTTATTACAGCGGAGGTTCCACCCCACAAGTCCGAAGGCTCACAAGTCCGAACCCTAACCCCTAACCCCACAAGTCCGAACCCTAACCCCTAACCCTTAACCCCTACCCCCACAAGTCCGAACCCTAACCCTAACCCTAACCCTTAACCCCTAACCCTAACCCTAACCCTAACCCCAACCCCTAACCCTAACAAGTCCAAAGGCTCACAAGTCTGAACCCTAACCCCTAACCCCTAACCCTTAACCCCTAACCCTAACAAGTCCGAAGGTTCACAAGTCTGAACCCTAACCCCTAACCCTTAACCCCTAACCCTAACAAGTCCGAAGGTTCACAAGTCCGAACCCTAACCCCTAACCCCTGACCCTAACCCCTAACCCTAACAAGTCCGAAGGTTCACAAGTCCGAACCCTAACCCCTAACCCCTGACCCTTAACCCTAACCCCTAACCCTAACAAGTCTGAAGGTTCACAAGTCCGAACCCTAACCCCTAACCCTTAACCCTAACCCCTAACCCTAACAAGTCCAAAGGCTCACAAGTCTGAACCCTAACCCCAACCCATAACCCTAACCCCCACAAATCTGAAGGCTCACAAGTCCGAACCCTAACCCCTAACCCTAAGACTCTAACCCCTAACCCTAACTCTAAGCCCTAAAACCTAACCTCTAAGCCCTAACCCTGGGACTAGTGAACAGCCACCACAGCAGAATACTTATTTCATGACAACTTTATTTTACAGTCACAGTGTTGCCATGACATTTAAGAGCAGAGAAAGAGAGAGGTACAGTTTTAGCACAAATGAGCGAGTTCTGATGATTATTGACTACATAAGCGTTAATATCCCAGTGGAGAGCACAGAGCTGTTTAGGGTCAATTTTAATCGCCATCGCGACTCGTTCAGTTCTAATCGACGATGATCGGTTTGGGTTTTGTTAAACGAGAAGCCCAAAGCCAGACTTCTGTAAAAACACGTGGTCTGGAGCAGAGTTCAGGCTTTGGAGGAAGAAATTTGACTTTGTTGTGTGTTTAATGTCAATGATTTAATGTCTGCCTGATTTATGTTCAAAAGATAATGCTGAAAGACACGTTTTATATGTTTTTTAAAAAGGCCAAATAAAACTAAACTGAAAAATATGATTTTTCAATATGAGAAAAAAATGTGAAAAATGTTTGAAAAATCACTCAGTCCTATTTCTGTGCATAAAAAAACACCACTCCAGGCCACAGAAGGCGCAATAAGCTACGTTTCCACCAGAGCGCTGAGGAGTGAAGCCCTTTTCAAACAAGGTTAACAACATTAGCTGCTGCAGGTACTTTGATGAGTTGATCAGGACTAAGCGTTGAGAGAAGAAACTGGTCGAAATATCCAGGATTCTTCAAAAGTGTATGAATCGAACACAAGACCACCTCATGGTACATTGGTTAAACCTGGTTAAAGACTCAAAAAAGCTCAGTTTGGTCAACCAAGTAATCAAAAGACCCTGTAGATGTAAAAAAAATGCAACAAGTTCAGGAGTTTTCTGTCAAGCAAGCAGCTCTGCAGATCCATGACTCTGCACAAAGAGAGGTCACACGGCTCCAGACTGTATCAAACGGGTTAAATCTGCAGCTCTCCCGAAGGTACAAAGTGCTCACAGACTGTAATTGACCTGCTATGACTCGCATTCAGGGGAGAAAGGTGACCACGAGCGCCGAACAGACACTCCTTTTGTGACGCCGCGGACTCTTGTTACCCCGGGACGCCCTTCACGCCTTATCTCCCACGATCCATTGCTTCTCATTTAGCGGCGACCTGAATGAGCGAGACAATGCGTGCCGATACCGCCAGGCGTCTGCGTTCACCCCCCAGTGAGCAGACGAGGAGGCGATCGTTTGTCCCCCCGCTGCACAAAGAGGTGAGGGAGAGGTCCGTGTGGCAAAGAGGACGGCGTTCATTTACAACCAGGATATAGCTGCGGTGTGGAGTTTCTGAACTGTCGACTAACTCAAAAGTTGTGGGTTTGAGCCCCGATACAGACTTGTTTTTTTTGTACTTTGGAAATACACTTCATCCACTGTATGTATTTGGAGTATTAGAGGAGAAGTATCTACAGTTCTTTTGCTGGGGTTGACCAAAGGGGGAATAAGTGTTGCACTAAATTGTATAAAACTAATTAAAGGAGGACTGTGGCAGCTTTTCTGATGTTAAAAAGGCGGTGGTCCAAGGTTAAAAAAGATCATCTGGACATTGTTTTCGACTCCCATCCAGAAGTCTTTTTCAATTTGATGCTACTGGCATCAGAAACTAGAATGTATAGTGCACTGAGCTCGACAAGTCTTGCCCTAAAGGAGGAGTTTATCCTGACACGATTGTAACTCTGAACTTCTGTAACACAGAAGACACTCAAATTCAGGTTCACAATCAGCTGTATACCTTAATCTCAGAGCCACAAAATGTTTTTTTTTTAACAGAAATTCTATTGAAATGATCTGTTTATAGCATCCATTTCATTACGTTCGTTAGCGAAACAAATTAATTCTTACCTAAGGGAGGTCAACTCTCCCCAGATCTGACATATAACTTACTCTGGTTGTGTCAACTGCTCATCTCCATGGAGAAAGATATGTTTACTGCCGTACTGAACCTTCCACGAACGGAAATAACTAGAGCTGTGAGTATGTCGGTGTAATCCCTCATTCATCCAGGCGTGTTCCATAGTAGAAAAAAGCTTCAGTTGTAGTCATCTGGACTCAGTTAGAAAAAATAGACGTTTCGACTCTCATCCAAGAGTCATTGTCAATAACAGAATTTAGGTCGAGAACTCCGATATTAATACTGTTCTGTGGTAAGACCCGCCCATTGGGCGGAGCTTTCCTGAAGTAGAAAGAGTTGTTTGTTTCAACAGAAACTCCCCCCTTGTATCTACCGAGCTAGCCTATTCAGAATTTTTTTTAACAAAAATATCTTCCTTGACTCCTCTTTCAAACCATCTTTTCTCCCTGCTTAAAATCAGCACAGAAGAAATACAAGTTCAGGACCTCAGAGCGCCGTGCATCTCCATCTTGAAGCCTCTAATCACTCGTTTGAAGAAGGTGAGGTGAAGGTTTTAAGCAGGGAGAAAAGATGGTTTGAAAGAGGAGTCAAGGAAGCTATTTTTGTTAAAAAAGAAAGACCTTCTTTAAACAGAAACGGAGGGCTAAGGTTTAATCTTCCTGTTATTTATAATGGGTTACTGAACCCCTGGAAAGGTAAAGGACATTCAGATGCTAATCAGGTACTCAGGGTGGTTGAGCCAGGGTCTCACAAAGACAAAGAGGATTCTAATAGCCCATTAAAATTCTGAATAGGCTCGGTAGATACAAGGGGGAAGTTTCTGTTGAAACAAACAACTCTTTCTACTTCAGGAAGGCTCCTCCCAATGGGCGGGTCTTACCACAGAACAGTATTAATATCGGAGTTCTCGATCTAAATTCTTTTATTGACAATGACTCTTGGATGAGAGTCGAAACGTCTATTTTTTCTAACTGAGTCCAGATGACTACAACTGAAGCTTTTTTCTACTAGAGCTGTGAGTGTTTGTTCGTTATTTCATTCATTGGTTGATGGTGTTATAGTGACTTAGTTGACAAAACAATTTTTTAGCCTGATTTTGTCCGGAATTGGTATTTTTTTGTCCAGTTTTTGGTACTTTACTGCAAAGTTATTGAGTGAACTTACAAAATTGTATGCTCTTTCATGTACATTTTGGATCAGATTTATGATCAGAATATAGCAGTATTCTGCACTCTCATCTAATCAAATACTCGATGCAAAGAGCAAGTCTTTAGACGACCAAGAAATTCTTTGGTCAAGTACAAATAACATCTCCATGAAGACCAGCCTTAATCATACAAAAAACACCCACAATCTAAAGATGCCATGTGAAATATAGTGGATATATTGTTGTCATCACTTCCGCTACAACAATATATCGTTTCAGAACTTATTATCTCAACATTTTTTTAAAAACTTGCAGCGGCAAAGAAAGCAGCCGAGCAGAGCAGTGCAAAAATGACAAAAACCCACCACTGTAGCAGAGAGTGACCAGATGTTCCTGCTTCGTTGAGACGCATCTACATTACTATCTATGTCTTCTCTTTGCAGGCGCTTCATGTTTCGGTCCAGTGCCGGGGTAATGAGCCTAATATTATTTTCCCAATACGCAGCAAAACCAATGGAGACGAGCTACACAAGAAACGGTCTCATAGGGAAACTATAGACTTCAATCTATCAACGTCTTTACCATAAAAAGCACAGAGCCACAGAAACAAAGTGATGCATTTTTCACTCCTACTTGAGTAACACAGTATATTTGACATTGCTGCGATGCTAGCACACACTCAAGATCGGGTTATTATCACATTTTGGAGGCAAAAAACAGCAACATCTAATACCTTTGAAAATTCTAGATTTGGTTCATTATCTGTGGTTTTGTCCTTCAATTACAGTAAAGTCAAACGATAAATCAAATGTTACGTTATTTTGAGTGAGATCTGGGTCCTCTAATACTTTGTGCTTCTACTTGAGTCATATTATTTTGACGTAACGCTACTCTGACAATGTGTTACGTGCAATTTCTACCCTTGTGCAGATAAAACAACCGTTATACTTTACTTTAATGTGGTGGAGCGGAGTAACAGTTCCTTGTGGCCTTGGTTAGCTGTTAAAATGGCAGCGCAGGTGTTAGCTCTGTGTTAGCTCTTTGTAATGAGAGCAAAAAAACAATCTCAAATGCGTTGATATAGCTTGAGATATGTTGATTTTGTAGCATTGGAACAACTCATATGACACTTCAAAATGAAAAAAACATAATTGTGTTGCACTTCAAATCAGGAAAAAAAATCAGGACTATCGTATTGTGTGTATCGTTCTTGCTAGCTGTGACTGACTTCATGTAATATCTAATGTCTAAAAGTGCTGTATTTCATTTTTACTGTTAAACAAACAACAGAATTTGATAATTTTAAACAGTTTTTAGCGGTTCAATTATAGTTTATACGTTTATAAGCGCTTTTGACCATTTCAGAGCATGAGTTTTGCCATCTCAGTAAAGCTAACAACAACTAGCATGCTAACAGCGCGCTATAGTTAGCTGCGGAAAAAAAAACAGAGAGGCTTTTACAATATATTTGCCCAGGAACCAACCAAATTTGACTTTAATGTGTGAAAATAATGTTTAGAATCAGCCTTGGGAGAGTGACGTATTCACCAAACCATCCTATAACCTGAGTCATTTATACGTAGCATCAGTATTTGGTGTATTTTACTTCACAACAGAGTCTTACCAACCCTGATTTAACACGATGTACCCAGTGTTTTGAAGGACACGCCATAACTGTCCCTTTCCCCGTAACTGATGGATATTTAGCACCTTATTAACTACAGTAAGAGCCATCTGCTACATTTACTCCTCTGGCTTTCAGTCCGAGGACACTCTAATGTTAGCTGTAAACAGTGATGTGATGATCGCACTTCCAAATATGAATCAAAAAAACCAAACAGACACAAAAACAGAACTCAAACTCAAGAAGATCATCCATTTACTGCAGATGGTTGTATGAATGTGTTGTTTTATCTGTGTTGATGCTTTCTCTCTGTATATTTCTCCATGTTATCTTATATTAGTTGTGTTTTAACATGATTAAAATAGTAATCAACAATTGTTAAGATAGCGCTAAAGGAGAACACATTTTATTTTAGCTTTTTAAACGTCTTTGTAAGTCCCTGTTATAAATGTTTGAAGTGTCCATGGGGTGCACGGTGGCAAAGGCAGTTAGCCGGTTAGCGCTCTTGCCTCCCAAGAAGGAGATCATGAGTTCGATTCCCGGACCAGACCAACATCACATGATCTCTCTGGGTGGAGTCTGCATGTTCTCCCTGTGTTACCGTGGGTTCTCTCCGTGTTCTCCGGCTCCTCCCACCGTCCAAAGACATGCATGTGTTAGGTAAAAATTGGTAACTCTAAGTTGGCCCTAGTGAATGAATGTGAGAGTGAACTGTCTGTAATGTCTATGTCTCTGTGTTGGCCCTGCGACGAGGTGGCCACTGTCCAGGGTGTACGCCTAAGGCCCGAAGTCGATAGGCTCCAGTCACCCGCGACCCCAAAAGGGAACAAGCGGTAGAAAATGGATGGATGGATGGATGTCCATATAGTGCACAAAGAAGTCCTTTGTGTATTTTTCAAACTTTATCTAACCAGGAAGCAGCATAGATCATTAGATAGATCATCACACACAAATAGACAACTACATAAGCCTGGAAACATCTACAAACCATAGATCCCATTTCCAGACCTTTCAACATAGATTTATGTTAGTTTCCAGACTTTATGTGAGTTATTCCATGTTTTGGGAGCAGTGTATTTGTTGACGGGAAAACAGACTGTACTTTTCTGTGACAGGATTTATCAACACTTTGAGTTCTCGGCTTCGACCAACAAGATTCATTTTTGATATGTGATTATATTGATTTATTTTGATGAAGACAGAAAAAAATGGGGGGAAAATGCTTTTGCGTCTGTTTTCTGACAATGTATTTTCACAAGAGAGCTGCAGGGGGAGCTCTATCACCAATGTTACTTAGTTCTGCTTTAATGTTACATTTTATATTCTTAAAAGCAGCTAAATTAAGAGATTTTTTTATCTTAATGCAACTAAGTTTTATAATCGTCAAAAGAACAACATGTGTACTAGTGCTTTTATTCTACGTAAGGGTTGGTGTAATTTAGTTTAATTGATTTTAAAATATACCATAAACTTGACTATATCCATATGCAAAAGAAGAGGATTCCACCAGGTCAAGTGACAGGTCAGCTCTGTGGAGAGGTGACCCCACTTCCAGTAAGAATACATAGTTTTTCAAGTATTTATTAAGCATTAAAATGTCTCATACAGGTCGTTTAAGCTGTTTACAGTTTGAATGAGAACACTTAGTAAAGCTGTAGACGCAGTACACAGCGATGCATTTATGTAAATGTGAGTGTTAAAAGGCTGTGGGCACTTTTCTGTCTGTTTACCTGGTCGGTACCTGTTCAGACGTACACACGGTGCTGACAGAACCTGCTTCGTGCTAATGGTGTTAAGAGCTGCGTCTTTGACATCTGCGTTTCAGACTGAAAACCAAGCCTCAAATTAACAGGTTTTCTCATTTCTCTGCTTTTCTGATTGAATTAACCAGGAAACAAGATGCGAGGAAATAAACTCTTTGAACCCGTTACTTCTTTGTTTACTTTTGTTTTAAAATAAAGTTAGACATCACGTAATATGAACCAACTCCAAAAGAACGAAAAGAAAAGTGGCTGGTGGAGATGAATTTCGGAAAATCTAATAAAGAAGTCTTTTAAATACAGGAAAAAAATACATACAATACGTCAAGAAATACATGAAAATTACATTAAAGTAATCACTGCAGGCCTGGGGTTTCCAAATATCCAAAGACGATACAGCACATTTGCAAAAGGAAACCATCATCATTAGAATTGAGCACAAACAGAAGGAAAAGAGAGAGAATTATCCCTGTTGTGGGCCGGTACTCTCGCTGCATTCTCAGTATTGTGTGCCCTGGCTGACCCCGATCTGCTGCCCCTGTATATGATGCAATAAAAGAGGAGATTTACAGGTTTTCTCCCAGTCACAGCGAGCGCCGGCTTCTTCACAGAGAGAAGAGCGAGAGAGGAGGCTCGCGTTCGGACCGTACAGGGAGAAGAGGATGAACCGGTCAATCATATCACAAAGAGGAGCGTGATGCCATTTTCCATCTTTGTGTCCATTTCCGAGAGGTAAAATACTGTAAAACAAGCAGTAGTTCTTCCGAATACATCTGCGATCCCAATTAGTGGTTTGTTTGGTTCCTAAAAAAGGTCAAAACAGGACAAACGCTGAGGTACCTGCTTTTCAAACGGTTAAAAGAGGAAGGTATTTAAATCTATAATTTCTCTAGCTCACACAAACCCTTTACCACGTCGCTAATATTCACATACATGACTATTTGGGACTACTACTGCAACAACAACAACTACTACTACTACTGCAACTACTGCAGCAACAACAACAATAATTGTAACTACAAGTACTACTGCAACAACAACTGCAACTACTACAGCGACAACAACAACAGTAACTACAAGTACTACAGCAACAACAACAACAACAACTGTAACTACAAGTACTACAGCAACAACAACAACAACAACAACAGTAACTACAAGTACTACTGCAACAACAACTGCAACTACTACAGCGACAACAACAACAGTAACTACAAGTACTACAGCAACAACAACAACAACAACAACAACTGTAACTACAAGTACTACAGCAACAACAACAACAACAACAACAGTAACTACAAGTACTACTGCAACAACAACTGCAACTACTACAGCGACAACAACAACAGTAACTACAAGTACTACAGCAACAACAACAACAACAACAACAACTGTAACTACAAGTACTACAGCAACAACAACAACAACAACAACAGTAACTACAAGTACTACAGCAACAACAACAACAACAACAACTGTAACTACAAGTACTACAGCAACAACAACAACAACAACAACAACTGTAACTACAAGTACTACTGCAGCAACAACAACAACAACTGTAACTACAAGTACTACTGCAGCAACAACAACAACAACTGCAGCAACAACTACAGCAGCAGCAACAACAACAACAACAACTACAGCAACTACAACTACTGCAACTACAACTACTGCAACTACAACTACTGCAACTACAACTACTGCAACAACAATTACAGCAGCAGCAACTACAACTACAGCAACAACTACAACTACAGCAACTACAACTACAACTACAGCAACAACAATTACAACTACTGCAACAACAGCTACTGCAACAACAACTACAGCAGCTACAACTACAAACAAGAGAAAAAAAGGACAAAACTAACATACAAAGCATATCTGTCAAACAACAACACCGTTCCTCCATCATGATACAAATACAGTTGAAACTTGGGCTGTTATTGTGTTACAGAAGTTGTAACTCAGCCTTTTAAGCACCAAAGTATTTCCTGAAGAAGGCGGATGTTGTACTTTATATAAAATTAGAGGTGGTGGAAAAGTTAGAGTGCCGGGCTTTTGGACCAGAGATAATGTCGTGGTTCAACACTTCACCTTCTTCTCGCTTCTCCAAAAAGTGTCACCGTAAAAGCTTTCGAATGTCCCCTCACTCTCTGCCTCTCTGCACCGGAGCGGTAACGCAAAGATGTATTTTTCATTATGTTCATCTCGATCTTGAATGAAAAAGGTTTCCTTTGCGTGATACAGCATGAAGTGAGCTTTGAAAAGCCAGACATATGAATAAAGAGTATAAACGTTGTTAAGAAAAACCAGACGACTCTAAATCAAATGTTATGAAATGCTGAAATGGGTTTATTATCAGGTAAAACCATTATTCATAAAATACAAAATGTTCTTGGATTTAATAGAATGACAAAGAGACAATCGTGTTCTTCGTTCAAGGACGAGACAGTGGCTTCATTCAAGTTCTAGAGCGACAAAATGTTTGCAAAAGTTTGTAAAAAATGAAATGTTAGACCAAAGTCTAACATTTGACTACTGCAACAATAACTGCAGCAACTACTGCAACAACAACAACAACAACAACAACAACAACTGCAACTACAACAACAACTGCAACTACAAGTACTACTGCAGCAACTACTACAACAACAACAACTGCAACTACAACAAAAACAACTGCAACTACAAGTACTACTGCAACAACTACTGCAACAATAACTGCAGCAACTACTGCAACAACAACAACTACAACAACAAAAACAACAACAACTGCAACTACAAGTACTACTGCAACAACTACTGCAACAATAACTGCAGCAACTACTGCAGCAACTACTGCAACAACAACAACAACAACAACAACAACTGCAACTGCAACTACAACAACAACTGCAACTACAAGTACTACTGCAGCAACTACTGCAACAACAACAACAACAACAACTACAACAACAACAACTGCAACTACAACAAAAACAACAACTGCAACTACAAGTACTACTGCAACAATAACTGCAGCAACTACTGCAACAACAACAACTACAACAACAACAACAACAACAACAACAACAACAACAACAACAACAACAACAACAACAACTGCAACTACAAGTACTACTGCAACAACTACTGCAACAATAACTGCAGCAACTACTGCAACAACAACTACAACAACAACAACAACAACAACAACTGCAACTACAACAACAACTGCAACTACAAGTACTACTGCAGCAACTACTGCAACAACAACAACTACAACTGCAACTACAACAAAACAACAACTGCAACTACAAGTACTACTGCAACAACTACAGCAACAATAACTGCAGCAACTACTGCAACAACAACAACAACAACAACAACAACTCAAATATAAAACAAAAACAACAACAACAACTACAAGTACTACTGCAACAACTACTGCAACAACAACAAGTACAATAACAACAAAAACAACAACAACAACTGCAACTACAAGTACTACTGCAACAATAACTGCAGCAACAACTACTGCAATAACACAACTACTGCAACTACAAGTACTACTGCAACTAAATGTACTACTGCGACAACTACTGCAACTGCAACTATTGCAACAACAGCAACTGCAACAACAACAACAACTGCAACTACAAGTACTACTGCAACAACAACAACTGCAACATCACTATTATCACTATTATACTATTACCAAGCACTACTTATATCACTACTACAATTACAGCCACCACTGCACTGCTACGAATACTTCCACTACACTTCTACTACGGCTGCCACTACTTCTATTACTTTTATTCTAATATTTCTACTACGGCTATTACTACAACTACCACTGATACCAGAAAGAAAGATGGATTTTGTTCAGATGCAGAAACATTTTCACAGACCGGTTCACCTCGGGGCCCTTTACACGGTGCATTTCCAGGCTCTAGGCTCTGGCTCCAGAGGCAGGGGCCTGGTACATGAGCAGCTGACGTCTCCCAATACAATCATAAACATAATCATAGCTGAATGATACTTTTTCTTCATGCGGCCGATCTCTGCGATTCACAGAAAGACAGAGTTTATGGTTGTGTGAGAGGTGGCTAAAAAGTAAAGAGTAAACAAGAAACTACTCCCAGTTTTACAATTTTTGGCATTCCTGTCACCTCTCTGCACATTTAAGCTGTGTTTTGATGTCTCTTGATGTATTATGCACTAGAAATATAATATTTTTCCATCTTAATGCTAGTGTTGTGCGTCGATAAACAGGAAACAGCTGATGCTAACATGCGGTAGATTTGTTTTGGTAAGTTTGTGAGCTAAATATTTAAGCTATCATCACTGGAAATGTAGCAGTTTATCACAGGATCAAGTCAGCGTTTGGTGAGAAATTATTATTCTCTGTTTATATCTGCATTTTGTTGTCTTGTCTCTGGCTGAGTTTGCATTCCGTCCGTTTCGTCCAATCATCTTGCTCGAACCCAACGTGAGCTAGATCGCGTTGGAAGCTACCACCTAGCGCGGCCCACTTTGGATCACTTAAACGGCCCTGGTACAGTTCACATAAGACAGTGGAGACACTTTTGGACCGCACCAATCCGCTCCAAAGTGAGTGGAAACAGTCTAAAGCAGCTCAGTTCCAGCTCCATTTGAGGTGAGTAATAGACCTCAGGACAAATGACTATAAGAATATTACTAATACTACCACCACTAGCAAAAAAAATTAAATACAAATGTCCCAACTAACAAAACAATAACAAAAGAACTGAGACTATGCTGGACATTGATGCATCAAGTTATGTTGAGCATTTTTCAGTCACAAATCAAACGGAGCTCGTGTTTTGGCGCTTCGTTCCTTGAATCCCTCTGGGTGATTAGACCCAAACCTGCAGGACTGGTCGGCGAGCGCTGCCACGACCTGCCGTAAGTGGCACTTCTGATGCACACGGCGGCTCTGCTGATGCCACTGTTAATGCGACGTGTTGTCCATGAGGATGAGCCGTTTAAAAGAGACGCACACGGGACACGCTGCGCTGTATTTAGACACGAGGGTGCTCTGGTCCTGATGCATATTCAGACGAGGGTTATGAAAATGTGTCACGGTTCTGAGATTTGTTTTCTTGCAACCTCCACCTGTTTATATTCTAGTTCAGGGAAATGCGTTTTACTCCATGGAGCTATTTGTGAGAAGATAAAGCTGGATGATGTTAGCATCGCCGGACCCTTCACTTTCCTATGATCAAACTGAGCCACTTTCTTCTTCCGACAAGAACACAAGCCGGGGTTAGAGAACATGTGGGGGCCGAGTCAATGGTGTGACGTTTTAGGGACGAACCGCTCATTCTATGTCACATGGCTCAAGTCTGGACAACGGCGAGTAAGACAAACCAAGACACGTCTAAATGAGACAGGATATAAAGCTGAAGATATTTTGGTTTTGGCAAGAACATGTCATCATTTAGTTTGACACAGGAATAAAAAAGACGGTGTCACGAATAATATGGCAATGACGGTAAATAATGGTGGTAAATCATTAAAAAATATATAATTTGCAGTTTGACAACATATCCTTAAATCCCGATATTTATTCATGTGGGAAAACAAGCTTAACTGTAAAGAAGGTCGATATCAAAAGTATGATTGTTATGTTGAGAAATATCACCATTTCTTGATTAGCAGCCAGTTAAAGAGACAATTAGGTTCATCTTGTAGTTTAAATGATCAATCGTTGCTTCTAAAATGGCCACTATCATGAATTTGTGGCTCTTACGATTATATTTTGACTTGTATAATCGCGATCATCGATTAAACGAACAATCTCGACATCCGTACGACCGCAGAGACCGGCAGTAGACGTCTCCCAGTCCATGTAATTATTTCCCAAATGTCATAACTCTCTTCTGCTGAAAACGCGCCATCTCCATGTTTTTATCTGGCCACAAAGCCTTACATCTCCTCCAAATTGAATTGAATTATGGGAAATCACATTTTCTGCTTCAGCGCCAGTTTCAGTCTGCCTCGATGTGCCAAAAGAGGAAAATATTTTCAAGTTCATTCCGCGGCGATAGAGGCTTCCCGTATAAAGGCTCCAGTTGCTCTCCCTGTTTTCAATTTACCCAAATGTAAAAGTGATATTGGCGAGATGGAGTGCGCGGCTCTGTTTGCCTCCTGTATTACCCGCGCAGCCGCTACCCCTGCAACATTAATGCCATTCTTTAGTAGCCCGCCAAAGTGCCTGTCGTCAGATAAAGTGTTTCTTTTTCGCGCTTCGAAAAATAGATTTTAAAGCAGCTCCGGGCCATTTACATTTCACTCGAAAGCACCACTTTTCCAGTCATCTCTTCTCCCGACTCGACTCGCCGTTTTCATCGCAACCTCTTTGCAAATGCGCCGCTCCGGGTTCCTCCGCGCGGTCTGTTTCTCGGCGGCGGCGGCGGCTGGCGGCGGCTCGGGTCACTCTCAGGTCTGAATTCATTATCGTCAAGCGGAGATTTTAATTGTCTTAAATCAGAGGCAGGGAGTTGGAAACAGCAGATTATGAGCTGTCAGGAAAGATTCATCACTATTCGCCGCCAGTCCGTTTGGTAAAAGCCACTAAACCTGCCCGGCATTTGCATAAGAACACTTTCAATCGTATTAGTTTCCATTTGAAACCGACCTGATGAAATATCGAGACGAGACGGGAACAATTGAGATAAATGACATGGACCTTCTCTTGGGGTTCTATCTTCAACTTTGTATTTTTGGAAAGGATTTCTCCGCTTTTTATTGAGAAATTCCCTCCTGTCCCTCAAAACCAACCCTGAAGCCAAAGTCATGCCCTTGCGTCACCTGCTCCTCTGCAATGACAGATGAATGCTTTGTGTGAAAGATTTGAGGAACGTTGAACTCTCGAGCAGATTGCATGAAAGTTACAGGCCAAATCTGTGGAGAGGCGATGTTTTCAAGGCTCTTTGCAGTTGGGTGAATGCAGAATAATTTTAATGTCACACTGTGGCACGTGGTAAAGCAATTACCTCCCAACGAAGAAAAGCAGGGGGCTGACCGGTGTATTTATGTCGCACATTTCACAGGTTTGAAAGTCGTTTTTAAAAAGGTGCTGTAGTTTTTTTTTATGGTCTTTAATACATGAAAAACAGAAGTAAAACCAACTATCCTAAATATTTGCCGCGCTGAGTTCATAAGCGCAACTTTCAGAGACCAGAGCGGTGTTTTGCCGACCGAAACAAACATGCTAACAGCTAACAGCGCACGTCCTGATTCTAAACGCTCTAAATTATTTGCAGACAGCGCACAGCGGTTTCATTTTGACCATATACTTGACAATGTATCCGTGCTGGGGCAAAACTAATTCAGTCTACAGCCACTTTAAGTCGACAAAGTGCGGACTAGAGACATGAAACTTCTGTGTTACAAACGTGGCGTCGTTTTAGCGTCGTTTTAGCGTCGGGTAACTAATGCACAAAGCTGCTACATACTGTGTTTTCATCCATTTAATTTTGCATCTCTTCCCCCCAAACGTCTGTTGTGTGTTTTATCCCCAGAGAATGGAGCGCCAGAGTGAAGAGGGAGGGGAGAATGAAAGAGTGGGATAGACAGATAGAACGCAAAAGAGATTTAAGAAACAGATTTAGGTAGATATATATATATAGAGAGAGAGATGAGGGAAGAGGTAGTTGGTAGGTTGAGGAAAAAGCCAGAAAAAGAGGAGGTAGAGGATGGAGACAGAGAGAGGAAGAGTGAGCCAAATGAGTGCGTGTCTGCGTTCTTCAAACCTCACGCTGCACAGAGCGTGGCAGGATGACAGATCGTCCCTTCGATATATAGTGACAAACAAATTAGTGCAAAGATGCTGGTGGCTGCAGACCAGATGTGTGAGCGCCGCGGATCGGAACCAAACTGTCCACGTCCCATCTGTGCTTCCAACCGTCGGAGCGGCAATTTACAGCGCGCGCGGTGAGCTAGCGGCACACCCACACCGCTAACGCTAACGAACAGCCCGCACAACAAGTTAGCAGCACGCAAACACAGCTAATGAACAGCACGCACAACAAGCTAGCAGCACACACAGCTAACGAACAGCACGCACAACAAGCTAGCAGCACACACAACTAACAGACAGCATGCACAACAAGCTAGCAGCACACAAAACTAACGGACAGCATGCACAACAAGCTAGCAGCACACACAACTAACAAACAGCATGCACAACAAGCTAGCAGCACACACAATTAACAGACAGCATGCACAACAAGCTAGTAGCACACACAACTAACGAACAGCATGCACAACAAGCTAGCAGCACACACAACTAACGGACAGCACGCACAATAAAACAAGCAGCACACACAAATAACGGACAGTACGCACAACAAGCTAGCAGCACACACAACTAATGGACAGCATGCACAACAAGCTAGCAGCACACAACACTAACGGACAGCATGCACAACAAGCTAGCAGCACACAAAACTAACGGACAGCATGCACAACAAGCTAGCAGCACACACAACTAACGGACAGCATGCACAACAAGCTAGTAGCACACACAACTAACGGACAGCATGCACAACAAGCTAGCAGCACACACAACTAACGGACAGCACGCACAATAAAACAAGCAGCACACACAAATAACGGACAGCATGCACAACAAGCTAGCAGCACACACAACTAACGGATAGCATGCACAACAAGCTAGTAGCACACACAACTAACGGACAGCATGCACAACAAGCTAGTAGCACACACAACTAACGGACAGCATGCACAACAAGCTAGCAGCACACACAACTAACGGACAGCATGCACAACAAGCTAGCAGCACACACAACTAACGGACAGCACGCACAATAAAACAAGCAGCACACACAAATAACGGACAGCATGCACAACAAGCTAGCAGCACACACAACTAACGGATAGCATGCACAACAAGCTAGCAGCACACACAACTAATGGACAGCATGCACAACAAGCTAGCAGCGCACACAACTAACGGACAGCATGCACAACAAGCTAGCAGCAGACACAACTAACGGACAGCATGCACAACAAGCTAGCAGCACACAAAACTAACGGACAGCATGCACAACAAGCTAGCAGCACACAAAACTAACGGACAGCATGCACAACAAGCTAGCAGCGCACACAACTAATGGACAGCATGCACAACAAGCTAGCAGCGCACACAACTAACGGACAGCATGCACAACAAGCTAGCAGCAGACACAACTAACGGACAGCATGCACAACAAGCTAGCAGCACACAAAACTAACGGACAGCATGCACAACAAGCTAGCAGCACACAAAACTAACGGACAGCATGCACAACAAGCTAGCAGCGCACACAACTAACGGATGCATCTGACATTAGCCAAACCCAATGCATTACATAAAGAGAAGTTAAAACACAGAGGTAAAACACAGAAAAAAACTAGCTTTAGCCACGTCTCACAGCGCAACAAATTTGAATTGTTACTAAACGTCTTTTTCAGAATTGCTGGGATCGGCAATAATTTTGATTTTATTTACAAAGAAAACTGACCTCTGACCCTGGACCTGCAGCAATGCTATGGAAATGCACTCATTAACCCCTAGAGTGCTGAAGTGCTCCAAGCCAGGCACACCAGTGAAAACCAGCACAACAAGCTAGCTTTGCACACATCCAGCTATCCCAAAATCTACCCTTTTAAAAACATCGCATTTAGAACTGAATCCTGTCTATTTATGGAGTCAGTCTGAGTGAATAATACAGAGGACAATGTGGCAGGAAACTCTGTAAAAGGCTTTTGCTGTTCTTCTCTGATTTAGTGCCATTGAAACGAGGCGTCTAGTAATAAAATGTGATAAAATATTTACATGATATACCCTTTAGGCTCCTGGCCTCAGAGGCACTGGTTTAAAACTTTAACAGTCTATGACACATTTATAGGGTTGAAAAAGTCACAGACAGACGTCGTCATATATAGAGGATACAACATTCAGTGTCTTATCAATGTGAATTGTAATTTTACATGTAAAAAAATAAAAACAATGACCAAAAGTACTACACTAAACTATACTGTACTGCACTATTTTTCAATCATATAAACTACTGTGAGGTTAAAGTAGTGTTTCAAAGTTGGGCTGAACAATGAGAGTTGAGTCAATGTGATTAAAATAAAATAATATGAAAAGTGTCAAGACCAGAACACAAACTCGTAGACGCAGCAGAACTGGCCCATTGAAACTAAACCTGCCTCGTCTTATTGAGTGAAGAGAGTCAGAGGGATTAGCTGTTCGTTAGCTGTCTGTTTGGCATTAGTAAAGGTTCAATAAGGATTACTGACGGCCAATACAGAGGAAGTCACTGCAACACATGGAAAGGAACGAGCCAGTTACTGTAGAATGATGCTAGAACTTAACTTCACATTGTGGCATACTTGAGGAGGCCTACGTTATAATTTGGCGTAGCTCCATTCTGTAATAATACATTAATTAGACGGTGTAATCCCTCATTCATCCAGGAGTGATCCACTCTAGAAAAAGCTTCAGTTGTAAAAAAATATTATTATTATGTACTGTATTTTCAGGACTATAAATCGCTCCTGAGTATAAGTCGCACCAGCCAAAAAATGCATAATAGAGAAGAAAAAAACATATATAAGTCGCACTGGAGTAAAAGTTGCATTTTTGGGGGAAATGTATTTGATAAAATCCAAGACAAGAACAGACATTTCATCTTAAAAATATATACTATATAATAACAGATGAGAGAACATGGTGAATAGGTGTACGTATGCTAACGCTAACACCTTCAGCTACATGAGGCACAGACAGAACTGTGGTAAGTGCCTGGTATGTTAACATAACATATGAACAGTTATTCAGATAACTATAGCATAAAGAACATGCTAACAAGTTTACCAAAGCATCAGTTTTACCCCAAATCACTAAATCCATTGAATTCTTCTTCCTCTGTGTCACTTCTAAACAACTCCACAAACTCCAGAGGAAGAGGAAGTGCAGATTCTTCTTCTGCGTCGCTTAGAGCCTAGAGCGCCCTCTTGTGGTTGTCAGTATGAAAATAACAATCAAATAAGTGTTAATATTATCACATATAAGTCGCTCTGGAGTATAAGTCGCACCACGGGCCAAACTATGAAAAAAGGTGCGACTTATAGTTCGGAAAATACGGTATTCAACAGAGTTTACTGCATGTCAAGCCTTTTCCTAAGTATCAATAATACTGCAGACACAGAAAGAACATGCACAGCGCAGAACACGCCGCAGTGGAGCATACGGTGCTGTTCAGCAACAAAACGTAGCCTATGTGGAGCATAATTTCAGAGTCTACACAATATTTTCCGTGTAAGTGGTATCGTAGAGGAGCAGAGTGGTAGGTAAACATCCAAATCCAGCTGCACAAATTGTAGATTACGCCTCGTTCAGACCTGGCAGGAAGTCACCAAATAAGCTGAACCGCTGCGATAGACAAAACTGGAAAGAACGTCAAACAGGGACCACTACGGCCAGCAATCACGGCGCGTTTCACATCCGCATAAAACAAGTGATAAAACAAGCACGACAGGCTTTTCTATTGTGGAACTCTACCCATAATCCTCTCCGTCACCTTCTGCCTCCCTGAATGCCGCGTGATGCTGCACAGATCTCTATTATTGGTGAAGGAACTCAAAAGTCTTTTCAAATCAGCGGCGTTTGTGCATTTTCCAGCGTGGCTTTTGACTTTGAAGTGGGCCGCACACCTGACTCTACGTGACGACTGTGGAGTTTCCGCTTGAGCTGTGGCAAACTAAAAGAAACTGGGTTATTTTAAGGAGGGTCTACAATGCTCCTTAAATGCAGCGGTGGTTTCACATACGAGAGGGTAATTGCAAAGAGAGGTAGTGGAGAGCGGTTTTACAGACAAGTGCAAGGTTTGGTAAAAGGTGTCGAGTGACGATTTATATTTTGAATTTAAATGAGCTGATTTTGTATTTTGTGTTTTTTTTGGCAAGGATTTTAGTTTAATTCATTTTTTCAACAGGAAAATATTAAACAAATCAGATGTGACTTGGTTAAGAGGTTGGTCCCTGTTGTACTGACATTCAAATTATACTGACATTCAAATTATACTGACATTCAAAAAAAGACAAAAAAAATCACTTAATTTGAAATGTTTGACAGACTCTGGACTCCGTGGACTGCCGTGATTTTTGTTCTAATTATTCCATGTCTTGATTTTGTTTATTTTCTCTCAGTGTCAGGATCTTTCACCTTAAAAACACCAATACCAATAAAAACAATACATGCTATAATATTATTGTATTTCTTACTGACAGGTGGCCCCTGCTCCTGACAGATGGCTCCTGCTCCTGACAGGTGGCCTCTGCTCCTGACAGGTGGCCCCTGCTCCTGACAGATGGCTCCTGCTCCTGACAGGTGGCCCCTGCTCCTGAAAGGTGGCTCCTGACAGGTGGCCCCTGACAGGTGGCTCCTGACAGGTGGCCCCTGCTCCTGACAGGTGGCTCCTGACAGGTGGCCCCTGCTCCTGACAGGTGGCTCCTGACAGGTGGCCCCTGCTCCTGACAGGTGGCTCCTGACAGGTGGCCCCTGACAGGTGGCCCCTGCAGCACCGGGTGCAGGATGGGTCACATGCAGACCTGCTGTGATGTCACACCCTGTTACCGTAACCATGGTGAAAGCCGTTGTAATCCCGCTGCAGAGCAGAAGATGGATGACACTTGGCTACGTAACTTTGTCCCTGTTGTGTACTAGAGTCACTTTCAATTCATTTGCTACAATATCTCATAATGGTGCTGAGCTCTTCCACACAAACGTTGCTTTCCTGTCAGCGTCCATTTCCCCGCCGCTGTATCAGGCCCAGTTACAGTCGGTCGCGGTGTCAAACTTCATTCACGTCCACAGAAGAGGCTCCTGGAGCCGCAGAAAGCGCTGTTCCGTTTCACGCTCATGTCTGTTTGGGGCCGTGCTGCTGGAGTAAAGTGCTTTGCCTGCATCAATAGAGGATAACATCTTTTATCCCATTATTTACTCTCTGAAAGACTTCCATTTGAGGATATTTTTCCATTTTAAAAATCCCCTTTGCCGACACCAGAAAGGAGGCACACAATTGTTGCGCTCCACCAAGCAGCGGGCGCGGCCATGAATGAAAGTGAGTGAGCAAACATGAAGAGGAGGGAATACGAGATGAAGGCTTCACCCGCCTTCTCTGCATTTGACCCATAGTTCCATGGTTATGGGGCAGTTCTTTGGTGCTACAGGAACCCTTTGTTCTTTAGATTTGAGCCGTGATCGGTCGATTGCCAATAATTTACTGTATATTTACAAAACTTAAAGGGGTTTTCTGTGCGTTTAAATGAGCCCAAAACTATCGGCCTTAAAAATATTGTTGTAAAACTACTGTATATTTGTCATCAGGGAGAATTAAAAAACAAAAATCGCACTCTGTAACTTTCCTGCTCGTCTCCACGGCAATGCTTTGCCGGGAATGTTCCACAATATGGTGTTAAACTTGCATTTAGTCAACTACAGGTGTTTTTATTGCTAAAAATATACATATACAAGACATTAAGCACGGTGGCAAAGGCGGTTAGCGCTCTTGCCTCCCAAGAAGGAGATCATGGGTTCGATTCCCGGACCAGATCACATCACATGATCTCTCTGGGTGGAGTCTGCATGTTCTCCCCGTGTTACCGTGGGTTCTCTCCGGGTTCTCCGGCTCCTCCCACCGTCCAAAGACAAGCATGTGTTAGGTAAAATTGGTGACTCTAAATTGGCCCTAGTGAATGAGTGTGAGAGTGAACTGTCTGTAATGTCTATGTCTCTGTGTTGGCCCTGCGACAAGTTGGCCACTGTCCAGGGTGTACCCCGCCTAAGGCCCGAAGTCACTGGGATAGGCTCCAGTCACCCGCGACCCCGAAAGGGAACAAGCGGTAGAAAATGGATGGATGGAAGACATTAAGTACTTCTGTGAGTGAACACGCCTCTCCACAAATCTGACCTGTAAAGAAGCCAGACGCTAAGGCACATTTAGCAGCACAGAACCGCCAACTTTCTCGTTTTCCACATAAGTCCAGCTTCTGTTGTGCAGGTTTAGAGGCAAATATGTGACACCAACATATCGACACGGGAAGAACATGCAAACTGCTGTCTATAGACGGGGATTGGAACCCAGAACCTCGCTGCTATGAGGCGAGCGCACCCACAAATATGCACGTTTTGCAAGGAAAAGAACGAGACACATTTTTGCCAATGAATTCACCTGTCACAGATTAAAAGTTGAATTACATGCGCGTCACACGGTCTCCTAGCAACCGAGGCAGGTGTCATGGAGGTCTGAGCACAAACACACAATGAGATGAAGAGACAAGTTAATGCTGATCTGAAGTGGGCGTCAAGCCGTCGTGTCAAGGCGTCGTTTGACATTCGCTGGAATAAAACGAGGGGAAAACGTTTGCACGAAGAACACTAGATGCACCAGCAGATGCACCAGCAGATGCACCAGCAGATGCACCAGCAGATGCACCAGCAGATGGCGCTGTGGCTGGATCTGCAGGTGGAAGAGTTAAAGAAGAACTGCTTTAAGATGACGTCGTTTATAAGTCACGGCTGAAAATGAAGCTAAAACAAATGCAAATAGTACAGTATTTTCTGGACTATAAGCACCTTTTTTCATCGTTTTGGCCAGATTGCGACTTATACTTATATTTATACTTATACTCTGGAGTGACTTATATGTGATATTATTTGTTATTTTCACACTTGCAACTGCATTTCATACTGGTGCGACTTATACTCCGGTAAATACGGTAGTTTAAAACATGGTCCTGACATTTGCAGAGGGGTCAAACCGAGGTCAAAGGTCAAATCTTACTCAGCAAAGCTCCATCAAAACAAATGCAGTCCCAACCATCTCATTAAATGTTCTTGGTAATTATACTTTCATTAACAAGGATCGTCAAGTTAGTGTTAAATGTCTCTCTCTCTTTCTCTCTCTCTCTCTCTCTCTCTCTCTCTCTCTCTCTCTCGCTCGCTCTCTCTCTCATTCTCAGCCTTTTCTATTCTATTTGCTCTTTTGCTCCTTCTCCACACCTTCACTCTCTCTCTCTCTCTCTCTCCCCTCTCTCTTTCCTCTCCCCCTTTCATCTCATCATCTCCCCTTCCTCTATTTCTCTATCATTTCTGTTCTGTTTCTTCCCCCTCTCTTCTCTTTATCTCATCACACTTTCATCTCGCTTTCTATATCGCTTCTGTTTCTCCTCCCTCGCTCTATCTCTTTCTATCGCTTCTCTCTCTTCCCTCTCCTCTTTTTCCACACATGCCCTGCCTCTCTCTACCTCCCGATCTCTTCTCTCTCACTTTATACCATATCCCTTTCTCCACCTTCTCTTTCTCTTCCTTCCTCTCCATCCCTGCATCTCTCTCATCCTCCCCTCCTTCTTCTCCTCCTTCTCTCCCCCTCTCCTCCTCCTCTCATCCCCTCTTCCTTCCTCGCCATCCCTGCATCTCCCTCATCCTCCCCTCCTTCTTCTCCTCCTTCTCTCCCCCTCTCCTCCTCCTCTCATCCCCTCATCCTTCCTCGCCATCCCTGCATCTCCCTCATCCTCCCCTTCTTCTTCTCCTTCTCTCTCCCCCTCTCCTCTCATCCCCTCTTCCTTCCTCTCCATCCCTGCATCTCTCTCACGCTCCCCTCCTCCTTCTCCATCGCTCTCTCTCCTCCTCCTCCCTCTCTCTCTCTCCCCCTCTCCGTCCCCTGCCTGTCACTCGTCCTATCTCCACATCAATCTGAATGGCTGTCCACCTGCACGCTCCGATAAGGGCCCCGGGTGTCTGTGCGTCTGACATTGGCTGATTTATCCGGGGCCCTTTTTCCCTTCAGGAGCCCCGCTTTGTGAGGAAATCCACATCGCTTCACGCTGTTCCCGTGTTGTTGTGTTGTGTTTTTCGGGGGGGGGGGTTTGCATGTGCCAGAATCCGTCTCCATCAAACCGACGGCCGGCGCCTCTGTCCAGTTTTAGCATAACACTGGCCCATGTTAAGCGCCAGCGCCATATGTCATGAAAAATGTATGTCCCGTGTAAGAGGTGCAACTGGACGACAAAGACAGAGGCGGAATGTGATTTGTGTTTCAATATTTATGTGAGAAATAGCATTAAATGTGATGTGGATGTGAAATAAAAAGTGTAAAATCCCAGCAGTGGAAGCAGCAGTAAAGTTTAAGCTGGGACACTTCACTTTTGTATAGCCAACATTAAACCTTTAATTAACAAACAAACATCTACAACTGGAAATATTATATATATATATATATATATATATATATATATATATATATATATATATATATATATATATATAAAACAGGCTTGTATTTCTTTTTTTTATTACTTTTTTTTTACCTGTTTGTAAATCAAAATGATGTCGATTTAATTTTATAAAGATGGAATTGAACAATATTTCAATTACCCAAAATATTATATTGCAAAAGCAGCACTTTGTGACAAAACTGTGCTGTTTTAAAACATGTTATTGATCATGATCCTGGATTATACTTATACAACACTTTGCTCCACTTTGTTTTGCTTATCTCCTCTGAAAAAAAGCTGTTCGAAATCTTTGCACGCGCCGACAACTCTGCCACTTCCTTTCCTTCCTTTCCTTTCCTTTCCCTTCCTTTCCTTTCCTTTCCTTCCTTTCCCTTCCTTTCCTTTCCTCTTTCCTTCTTTCCCTTTCCTTTCCTTCCCCTTCCCTTCCTTTCCTTCACTTCCTTTCCTTTCCTTCATTTCCTTCCTCTCCGCTCTTACTTCCAGAAGACTCGCACACTACTCTCAGGCAGTGTCAAATATCCAGACTTTATATACAAGCTTCACTATCATTTGTGATAGTGCGTGCCCGCACTGTTGTTCCTGCGCCCCGCCCGCCATGCCAACTGTGTCCGGTGTCTGTCGGTCCAGACCTCCGCCGCACTCGTCCAGCTACAACCGCAGGTGTGTGGCGTAACTTCACATCCGCTCACAGTCGTCCAGCCGCACATTTACAGGTACAGACAGTATTTTTGTAGATCTGGGCCGTGGAGTATCGCCTCTTCCCTGGCTTCTCTTTCAGAGCGTACGCCGTCCAATCATCTGTAACGGGCGTTTCTGGATCTCGTGAATGAAGTGTTATTGAAACGCCTAACAATGAACTGTGAACTGTAAAATGTATGTACTTTTTACTTAAATGTCAAACCAAAAACTAATTTATGAACAGTGTATGTAAATTATGTACGTTTGCTACATAAATTGAACCTCTATTTATCAAAGATTTTTTTCATTACTATTATGTTTTAATTCAGTTTAGCCACCACTACCCTATTCAATTAAATGTATTTTTAATTTATTTTTAAATAGTATTTTTTTTTAAGATTGTATTTATTTGTACATTTTATTTATATTATTTACATGAATTTGGTTTCTTTTTTTTCTTTTGCCCCGAAGGCTTTATTAGACAGAAAAGGAGCGTGAAATGTGGGATGAAAGAGAAATTGGATTCTTATTCAAGCTCGAAAAGGAGAGCAGAAAACTCAACTTACCAAGTCAAAGTCACGTCTGACAGTTTGAACTATTCCTCCTGTTTCACGCGTTCAAACTCCCGTGTTAAATTATGCTCATACTAATGCGTGTGGTATTTTTAAACCAGATTTACACTTAACGCAGTCACCTAATCAGACCAGCGCTCTTTTTCTAAATGCACATGCGCAGGAGCAGCAACTCTACTCAGAGCTCTCTTCTTCCATTCATACAGTAAACTTAACTGACACTGGAGCCAATGTCTTTCCCAACCACGGATCGGACCGACAATAACTGGATTATTGGGTTTGATTGAACCATTTTTCAATCCTAACTGAACTCTTTCCTTTCAGCATCGTAGAGGAACATTTCTATTTCAACATTTGGGTAAAAACCACACACAAAATAACAGTACCGTGAATATACGGCCGCTTGAAATGTCCACTTACAGCTTGAATGGACCGACTGTACATCCACGGGCATAAAACCTCGTCCAAAGAGCCATTTTTCTGAACAATGCAGGCTGATCAGGAGCCGAGGTACAATAGTGAAATCAAACTTGTGTCACAGGATCTGAAGGTGTTTACAGCAAACAGGAGGCGCGATCAGTGTCTGTCACTCACTGGGAACATCTCTCATCAAGTCGTCACCGCACAATGAGACCTGCCAGCGGCTCGCAGCACAAAATGGCTGCCTGAAGCCTATAGAAGCCCCTATAGTGACGGCGTGACACATACAGTTTCACTTTGTCTGAGCTCTTCACCTCGTTTTATCGCCGTGTCCTCATCAAAATTGTATTTTGCGTCGTTCACACGTGTTTCGTTGATCCTGTTTCACGAGGTGCGCTCACAAATCACAGAGTTGTTCCCAGATTGTTGCAAAACAGGGAAAAATCTGTGTTTTTACTGCAGTTTCAAGTCCGTAAACCATCACCAGACGCTTTATGATCAAATTGTGTGCAAAACAAAGGCATGGCTCTGTTAGCAAAAGCATTCACGTTGCCTACGGGCTTCTTTTTTGTGTTTTGTCCTCGTTCATTCCCACTTGTGACAGCAGAGGGCGCTCCAATGCCTAAATACTTCAATGGAAACAATAGTGTGTTTTTCCCCAATGCAGACATTATTTTAAGTTGGGAAATGTGAAATACTGAACCCAAAGTGACTAAAATCATGTTAAAAAGCAAATTGACTCTACAAGAATGCATAATAAGTCCACTTTAAGATGAGCGATGCCTAATAAAAGAATATTTCTAAAAATACTTTCATGTAAGATTTGTCATAAATTAAAAAAAGGAAAAAAAAAACATATTTCTTTTCAACATATTTTAACTGGGCTGTATATCTTTATTGCCTCAATGACAAATAACAAATTATTTTCCACAAAAAAAAAATGTATGAACAATAATATTGGCCTTAATGATTTGCTTCACAACAATATGTGGATCAATTTGTTATAATAAATACATATTAACGAAAAGACTTTGCGCTGCAGCAGCTTTCAAAAGTTTAATATCCTCTCCAACACCCGCAGAACATTAGTTCAGCAAGTTTAGCAAAAAACCAGGGCTTTTAAAATGAAAACCTCTCCTCGGGACGGCAGCCCGAGAGCGCAGACCAGTCCATTTGACATTGCTTTTGGGGACACGTCCTCACGTGTTCTGCAGCTTCGGCTGAGCTCTGTCCTGCAGTTATCAGGGTGTCACTGCCCCGAAAGGACCCCAGACTCTGCTCCCCCGGGACAGACTGGACCAGAACCCCGAGGAGGAGGCTCAAAATGAAAACGGACCACAGGCGTTCTACAAATAGTCATGTAATGTCTGCGTGCTCCGTTTGGGCTTCAGGCCGGAGCTGGACAAGAGACGAGTCAAATGTGGGTTTGATTTAGCTCTGAACTTAATGTTACAATGTTTAGCACTGGCACTTTACAACCACCAATCGTGTAGTAGCTCAGTGTTTAAGGGTTGTACTGAGTTAAGCCCTGACGTAGACTTGGTTTAGTCCTGATCTAGTCTTAGCACAATTAATCTCAGTTTAGTTTCAATTTTGATGCCGCGTTTGTGTCAGTGTGAACAAGCCCTAAATATGTTCGATCCTGCTTAAAAAACACCAAATATTGTTTTCCAGAAAAGCAAAGAAGTCAGTGAATAAGGACAAATTCATATCCAATCGAACACGAAGAAAGTGCTGAAAACAAGAAGAAAACAACAACTTTTTTGTGACACGTCTAAGCGTTAAGGCGAAGCAAATTGCTCTTCAGATTCAGTAAAATCACAAAACAAACTTAAACAATTTGAAATAAAACCCTTTCAGTCGTACACACGGCTAAAAAGAACAGTTTAGAGTCACATTTGAACCAGAAGACTGTTTCAGATCGAGCATTTGTTCGATTGCAGGTGTTTTAATTGACAAAAGAGTTGACTAAATGCCTCCTCGCGCGCTGTACATCCCGTTACATCTTGGCTCCCGCGCGGCGCGTTGATAAAACGTGGGCCTGTTTGCCGAGATAATTAAATTCTCAAAGGAGGCGGCGAAACGACACACGTAAATTAATTTCAGACGGGATTTATGCCGCTTTGGCGCGAGCGCTCACTTTCTCTCAACAAATAAACGGGGATGTTTTAGAAATTAATTACCGTTCCGGCGTCGTTAAAGAGTATCGGCGTCAGATGACTTTGGAGTCCTCGCCGGGCGCTCGTGATGTGTTAATGACAGCAACGTATCTCATCCTTCAGTGGGATACAATACCACTATATCACTAAGACTTTGTGAATTGTACGGGTTTACACGCCGCGCCAACGTTGGAACTGAACCGAGATCGAACTTGGATTAGAACTGGACCCAAACCTGAGAGAACAAGAGAGAAATGTGAACAATGTCATTTTCAATCTGAGGAGCTGGTCTGAGAAGCTCGAGTTTTCACAGCTCAGAGCGGTACGTCTTTACAACATTGTCCAAGTGAACACCAAACCCAAGGACCGATCGTGGACGAACGCTCAAAGCCAGTCCGGCGATGATTTATGGCGCTAACGTGGAGAAAGCTATTACGTTTTGGAACATTTTCTCCTGTAATGAGTGTGGGATTGTAGCGTTCTGTGATCAATACATTTTTGTGAAGTATATGGCAAAGATCTCCGGACAAGCTTCAGACTATTCTCAAAGTCCAATCCCTTTATTAATTGACTTTATACGAGCTTTTAACCATCATTATCTCACCTTTATTGACTTGTACATGTTTAACTGATCCTGTTTTGTCCCGTATTCGGCGCTATAGAGTGCTCAGAAAGTGTCCCGCAGCACCGTACTCACAAGAGGTTACCGTATTTTCCAGAGTATAAGTCGCACCAGCCAAAAATTGCGTAATAGAGAAGAAAAAAACCTTTTCTGATTCTGAGTATTACTTCAAATCACTAAATCCATTGAATTCTTCTTCCTCTGTGTCACTTTTAAACAACTCCACAAACTCCAGAGGAAGTGCTGATTCTTCTTCTGCGTCGCTTAGAGCCTAGAGCGCCCTCTTGTGGTTGCCAGTGTGAAAATAACAAATAATATCACTTATAAGTCGCACCCCGGCTAAAACTATGAAAACTTAGTCCGGAAAATACAGGATTCAAAACGTTCAGATTCGGGCTCAAACGTGTCGGTTCAGAAATGTCAAATAGTCATTTTTCAACTATAAAAACACAAAAATGACAATCCGCCACTTACAGCGAAATGCCACCATCGACTTTTTCAGCGTTTCAAATCAGAAGTTAATGGCGTGTATTATCGAATGCCCCAAAAATAGCACAAGACGTGTTCTTTAGGTCCAAGTTCGGTCCCCGTCCTCCACTGCAGATGGACCGCTGGCCTCTGAACGTGAGCGATGGCGTCGGCGCGTTCTTTAATGCCGGAGCAGTTTAATGGACGGCTGTTAATCCGCGCGGCGAAGTCAGAAGAGGCCCGCTCACCGTAATTACCAAAGCTCGTGCAGTTCATTAAGTCATCCGCCGTGTTGAGGGATTTGTTTTACAAGAGTCGACGCAGAGGCCGGCGCTGACGAGGACGGGATCATTTTTGGACTTTCTTCAGCAACAATATCAGTTTTATGAGTTTTTAGAGCAGCAAAGTGGATGTAAAATGCAGCGGTGTTCATTTTGTTGACTTACACAGTATTTTGCGTCGTAGTTTTGCTAATAAAACCAAGAGTGATGAGTTTGAAGTATATTAGGGGATCTAAGGGTGCGCTAACTTCTTAGTATGACATGGTTTGAGCCCTAATATAGATAATGTATGATAATATAACATGATAATATAATGTAGATTTGGTTTTATCCTGATCTAGTGCAAATTTAGTTCCTGGTTTAGTCCCTGCTTGGACCCAATTTAGATGTAAATAAAACTAGAATAAACATCTAACTGTTTTTCATAAATTAAATAAAGAAAAAAGTATTTAAAAAAAAAGAAAAAGCATTTGAGTTTGCTATGATTTTAATTTTAATTTGCAGTACCGTATTTTCTGGAGTATAAGTCGCACCAGCCAAAAAAATGCATAATAGAGAAGAAAAAAACATGTATAAGTCGCACTGGAGTATGAAATGCAGTTGCAAGTGTGAAAATAACAAATAATATCACATATAAGTCGCTCCGGAGTATAAGTATATAATTATAAATATAAGTATAAGTTGCACCTTGGCCAAAACTATGAAAAAAGGTGCGACTTATAGTCCGGAAAATACGGTATAGTTTTTGCTATAGCTTTACAATCTGTGCCAAATCCTACAATTACCAACAACAATAACACACTTCCACATTCAATACAGATGCAAGGGTCAAATGTTCTGCCCAAAGACACAAACACCACTGGGTCAGCAAAAAGAAGATCACTACAATAATCAGAAACCCCAATAATTAGATTTGGTGTGTTTTTACATGCACAAAATAAATCTGATTAGTGGATTTTGTGTTGCCAAAAATTTCAATAATTTTGAAAACAATCTCAATTTCAATCTATAAACATTTTCTCTTTTCTTTTTTTGCATAATTTTCCATGTAAAAACCCGAAACGATCAAAAACAAATCAGATTACTCACACCAGATTTAACTGTTGACGTGACATTTCTTCAGTAAATCAGATTGTGGGCGTCGCCGATGTTGACGCTTTCCCACTGACAGTCGTATTCCATAAGACTGGTTTGTGTTTACGTGCGTGTGTTGGTTTTGTGGAGGCTTTGCCAGCGCTTCCTGCCCGACGCCGTGTGTCCGTGGGCAGAATCAGGGCATTATTATGTTTTAGGGTGGACTTTGTTACCCTGTGTCTGCGCTGCACCCACAGCTGACCTTAAGCACCCACAGCTGACCTTAAGCACCCACAGCTGACCTTAAGCACCCACAGATGACCTTAAGCACCCACAGCTGACCTTAAGCACCCACAGATGACCTTAAGCCTGTTAGTGGTTTCCAACTCTCGTCTTACAGCCCTGAACATTTCACCGTCCGGACAACTTGTGGAGACTAACGACACTTCACCTGTTTTTCTACCGGAAACTACTCAACTTTAGACAGGAACATTGACAGTTTATACAGAACAAATTGACTAATGAACTATACATCGATCCATACATCAAACTATACATCGATCCAGACATCAAACTATACATCAAACTATACATCGATCCATACATCAAACTATACATCGATCCATACATCAAACTATACATCGATCCATACATCAAACTATACATCAAACTATACATCGATCCATACATCAAACTATACATCAAACTATACATCGATCCATACATCAAACTATACATCAAACTATACATCGATCCATACATCAAACTATACATCAAACTATACATCGATCCATACATCAAACTATACATCGATCCATACATCAAACTATACATCAAATCGTGAAATCGCGCTTTTCACTTTATTTTATTGGTCGTTCAATGTATGGCAGCTATTTTGTTTCACACCAAATCGGGCAATTAATGTGAGACACTTCAGGTGAAGAGGAAATTAATGTTAAATTTAAAGATATGAATTTGAAACTTTTCATGTAGTTTACTCTCATTAATGTAAAAAAAAATATACATTTTATTACAATATTTTCATCATGTCATTTTTTCATATAGAAATTATTAATTTTATGTGTAAAAACGGCCAAAATTGCACCTATTTGGAACATTTCAATCTGAAACGGGACAAAGCCGGTTTTAAATCTCTTGGTTTATTTTGTCAACATATTAGACACAAAAATAATTACAGACGGAATTTATTTAGTTCGATCCGACTGAAAATTGGCCTCAAATTTTTGCCTCATTAAGTCAAATTGTAAACGTGCAAAGAAAGCTCGGTTTACTTTTCTGATGGAGGGCGCGCCAAAGACTTAGGGACGTGTAGCTTTTCCTGTATTCTCCACATTATGGCATTAATCTGTGCGGAGAAAGGAATGTGACGTCACCAGTCCAAGCTACAGGTCAGATCTGTGGAGAGGCGACCCTTCTCAGTAAGAATGCACAATTTTCAAAACATTGAAACTGAATAATCTCAATGGGAGAAAAAAGCAAGTGGCAAAAAGTTACATAGTGCACCTTTAAATTGATGATAAGAAATTTTAAAGGACACATATTACGTTTTAAAACTTCAAATTCTAATTATTTTAATGTATGCATTGAAAACCACATAGGGCTTTCTGGCATTTTCTCATCGGGATTTGGTGTTAGCGCTACATCTACTGGCAGCAGAGGGAATTACCAAAAGCTCCCTTACCCCGACATGACGGTGAAAGCACGCGGTTGTAACGAATGCGGTTTTGACGTCCGAAAATCAAATCTGCCGATGATTTATGGACTTAAAAACAGCCCCGGTGTTTTTCTGAGGCTCCGAGAAACAAGATTCATGAAACAAGCGTAAATAAACGTAACTGCGGTATGTTTTGGATGAGGAAACAATGTCAAACGCTCAGACAAGTTACATTTAGCATGATTTGCCTTTAATATGGGATTTCGTTTTCTAGCAAGGAGGTTTTGGGTTCGGTTCTTGACAGTGTGTCAACCACAGAGCAAACATTTTCTAATAAATATCTGATAATTTCAACACATTTTCCCCAAACTTACTGAGAAAACATTGCACCTTTCCTCCATCCCCCGCGCGCCGTTTTTCACCGCGGCCATTTAACGTCCAAATGGGGCCAGGAACATCACGGCGGTATCATTTCGACGGGGACGGATATCAGCGTGACACATCCCTTTGTCTTTGCTATTTATCGAGCAGCCTTGGAGCGGCGGGAAGGCGGAGGGGAAAGACCCGCGAGCAACAGGGAAACAAATGACGGGACATCACCGCCGAAGGGCCCCGCTGCGGCTTCTGTTTTCCGAAGGTTTTTGGAGAGCGAGGAAGTGTAATTTGTGTGTGGAGGAGAGGGGCGATCCATCATTGTAAGGATTAGTTAGCGTGCTGAGTGCGGGGGGACATTTTTCTGCCGTTGTGACGTGGCCCTGTGGCTCCTCGACACGGGACACGTTTGTTCTTTAAAAGCTCATCACTGGTGACAAAAAAACGAGGGGAGCAAAGATCGAAGAGGGGAAATACAGTGGGACTAAACGTGCGGCACATTGTGTTTAAAAGACAAATATTGATTTTGTAAACTGCCCTGTGTTCATAAATACTAAACTGAGATGAATGAGGCGCTGGAGACGTTCCATCTGACTTTGAAACAATGTAACTCGGGCGTAAAACAGTGGAGATGATGGATGGATACCTCTGGAGTGTACTTATAGTATCATCTGGTCTTATACTATTATCTGCTTTTTTATATTTCTGAAAAAGATCAATACATTTCAAAAACTATTCTGGAAATTACAAATTTTATCCGATTTATGTGATTTTTAAATTTTATTTTATTTTCGGTTCTATACCCTATTTTCTGGAAAATAAGTCGCACCTTTTTTCATTGTTTGCGACTTATACTTATATACTTATACTCCAGAGCGACTTATATGTGAAATTATTTGTTATTTTCACACTTGTAACCACATTTTATACTCCAGTATAACTTATATATGTTTTTTCTTCTTTATTATGCATTTTTTGGCTGGTGCGACTTATACTCGTTACTACTTGTTCTAATTAGTATCAACTAGTAGATTTTCCATAATTTTGACAACCTTAGTTCACGGTTGGCAATCTTTTCATGTATTTATTTATGAATCTTTATCAATGGCTACACTATAGTCCGTGTTTTTTACTTATTATTTAACAAAATGCTGTGCCAAATATGTGTAGCTTGGTTTGAATTGTCCTTTTTGTTCTGAAACACGCTACAACAACGTGAGAAAGTCTAGTCGGATGGCAATCGATTCACATTTTTATTCTCTATGGGCGACTCAAGCTGCTTCACCACAACAAAACTGTAACTAAACCCAAAACTACACCTGAACTACACCCGAACTAAACCAGGACTAAACCAGGACTAGAACTGGACCAAGCCAAGTTTACAATCAGGGCTAAACCAGGCTCCAGAACCAAGCTAAAGCGCTACCGCAGACTAAGACCCATGCACAAGTCCACAAATGCATTTCTTTTTGTTTAATTGCTGTAAAGAAAGATTCTCCCACACTGCAGCTGGAGGTTTGGGTCTCCGCAGCCTTACGCGCTGATAACGCTGAAAACGCCGGCTCTCTGCAGGCGATAAACCAAGTGGACATCTTGTACATTATACTCTTACAATGCTCTCCACAGCGCTATCATAAATCTACTCCAGCGCCGGCCCAAGACAATGATTTAGAACCCGTGGACCTTATTCATTTAGTCTTAACAACACAATGGAGCACGTGGGTACAGGGGGGCTCAGGGGGGCACCTAAACGGAGCACTTTGGAGGTAAAATACAGTGTTAAGTCTCCATGGCACACTTAACTTTGTCAATGAGTAACATAAAAGTGACCAAAAGGTTCCGCACTGTTGGGACTATTGTGGTTTTTGAGTTTCGAGCTCAATGTTCCAACTGTTCCACAACCTTGGATTTGCTTTGCTGTAATAATAATACAAGCCTTGCAGTTACTTCGATGATACTTAACTCCTCAGTCACTCAACGGCAGAAGTCTTAAAGGACAATTATTCTGCTAGATTTCTATTGTTTTTGGCCATTAAACATGCTGATGAGAACATTTACTTTGACTTTTGAAGAAAAACAAATAGCTTGCCTCTGACATGCTAACCCAGCCTCCGACATGCTAACCCAGCCTCCGACATGCTAACCCAGCCTCCGACATGCTAACCCAGCCTCCGACATGCTAACCCAGCCTCCACGCAGTTGTAATGATCATAATTAGACGTCAGAAAGTCTGGCGGCGATTTATGGACTTGAAAAAAGAGCAGAAGATCTCAAAGACAAGTGGCAGGTAGAATATGACGTCACACATCGGGATAATTCAGAACGTGAGTGTTTCTGACACTCACAGGGAGAGGACTTTTCATCAAACTTGCATGAATGAAGCGAAATACAACTCCAGGTATGTTTTTGATGAGGGAACGGTATTAAAACATGGATAAAAGATATTTTTCCTTTAAAGCCCAATACAACCAACAGGAACCAAACGGAAGAAGTTTAAAGCCTTTGGAAATCTTTAAACGTCATTGGGCAAATCCATAACATCATGTGCTCTGTGCTGTCCATTTGGAGTTTGACGATTAATCAACCAGAAGCAGAACAAGCTTCTATTGAGGCCACAGTTGAGAGAATGGACTGACAACGGCTGCCAATCAGTGCCGACCTCCTCGCCGACCTCCACGCCGACCTCAATGAAGTTTGTCCATTGAAAAAGCGAAGGTGGGGGAAGCGTCTCGGCCGGGATCGCAGCGAGAGAGTGGACAGAGTAGAGCAGGGACTGAACTGTTGGTGTTCTGATGGTAAGACATTCCACTTGCTCCACTGTGGATCGTGCTCGTCGACATTACACATCAATATCTTGGGTCTTATTTGTAAAACCTTCATACATGGAGTTCAGACTACAAAAAAAATGTCCACAATCTTGAAATGCTTTACAAATAAGAACGTTTCATCGCCACACTGCAGAAAATACATCCAAATACATATTGTGATAAATATATTCTTGTTTTGAGTTCATTCTGGAGATTTATTTGCAGAGAGCTGACATTTGTCCAGTTCAGAGCACAGTTTCTTGACATTTAGCTTGAAAAACGAAACAAGTGCATTTTTTCTAATCCCAGAGGTGGATCATTTAGTTTAGTTTATTTGCCATTTGCAGTTAAAAATTGCTTTGGAAAAAAAATTGCAAAAAACCCAAAAACATAACAAAATATTAAAAACAGCCACATAAACCAACAATGAACATAAGTTAAAAAACACAAGTACCATGACAAATTGTGTTAAAACAAGTGACAAAAAGTGAGAATCCAAGGCATTTTCCACGGCCAATTAACAATTTAAAACAAAATACAATAACTTTAAAGGTAAAAAGTTCTCTAAATGCCCATAAATAGCCAAACCTCATGCTAATCATGCTAAAACTTTAATCTATAACAATAATACTCCCAGTCCTGCCTCAGTGTTTCATGTTTCACTCTATAACACTTTGAATCGGCAAAACTAAATCATCCCCAACAGCAACAACAGCGAAACACAAAGTCCTGCAAATTTCCCGCGATTTCATCTGGACGTTTTTCTCTCCTTTTTGCATAAACCCCATGAAAAGCAAAAGTAATTAAGTCTTTTTCTTGGATGTTTCGGGGAGGCAGGATTGCATCACTGCTGTGTGTGTTTTCGCAGCCACTTCCCGTCACAGTTCCTCATTAACCTTTAAGGAGAGGAGCGCGTTTTAAGCCCATGTTTGAACAGCCTGTGTGAAGTAGCTCCCACTGATAGCTACGTGCGGCTAACGCTAACAAACGCACACAAAATAGAAAATTAATCAAAATCGCTGGCTCCACGATGCCGTTTCACACTTGGAGATCATTTTCTAGTTTACCAAACACTTTATTCTACAGAATGTTTATTTGCCAAAAAGTGTTGCCATGGTTTCTGCTTGTGCTATTACGGTAATGCTGCGCTCATGTAGTAAATGCACATGAACGCACAAGTCAAAAGCTGCTGCTGAACGAACAGAAATCAGCTGATTTTGTTAATTTATCTGAAACATTTGAGCTCTTTGACTAAATGTTACTATGTTCAGGAGTTTACTGTCAGTTGTCCGTGGATAAAAGCAACTTATTTGTGTAAAAATACCCGACACTACATTTTAAATAAGAAGTAAAGTTAGCTTAAGTAAATAGTCCAACACATATAACTAGCTTACGTTTAACTTACCGAAAAGTTACCCACAAATCTTACTGGTTAGCTCGATTAAACTATTTATTCATTATTATTGAAGTATTTGTTACAGCTTTATAAAAGGCTAATTAAGGTGTATTTATTGTAACATGGCACAAAATTCCTCCTTTCACGGTTTGAAAATCAGGTTCCACGGCTTTTAAGAAGTACTTTTTTGAGCTTTTAGCAATGTTTTAACAACAGAACATGAGCTGGAGTTGTATTTAGCTTCTTTTACACATGTTTAGTAAATCCTGTTTTGTAAGTCTTTCCTCTGAGCTGCAGAAAACACTCAGTTCTAAATTTCCCCGACTTGTGATGTCACAGGTCGAGCTCCGGCCGACTCATGCTCATGTTTTAAAGCCCATAAATCACCTTTAGACTAGTTCTGAGTATTTGCGGTCATTACAACTGCGTAGTTCTTATATTCGCATGTAGGGGCTAGCTTTTGTCTAGCTCCCCTTTGCATTTCCCTCTTCTACCAGTAGATGGAGCGCCAACACCTGATGAGGGAACGCCTGACTGATATAAAGCAAGAATGTCCATGACGCTTTCAGTAGATCGTAAAAAAACAGGAGACGCCGAAGCAAAGATGTTCAAGAGCAGGTTTAAAGGCCGATAACAAAACAGATCGCACATTTTTACTACCAAACCAGTCGCATCCCGGCTCTTCCAACGACATAAACACATCTAAACCTCCCTCCTCTCTCTCCACTGCGATATCCTCAGATTTTGATTTCAATTTCAATCAGCGTCCGCAGAATCTCAATAAATCATCACCAGACTCGTTCTGAGTATTTGCGTTCATTACAACTGCGTAGTTCTGATATTCGCATGTCGGGGCAAGCTAGCTTTCGTCTATCTCCCCTTTGCACTTCCCTCTTCTGCCAGTAGATGGAGCGCCAACACCTGATGAGGGAACGCCTGACTGACTTAAAGCAAGAATGTCCATGACGCTTTCAGTAGATCGTAAAAAAACACGAGATTCCGAAGCAAAGATGTTCAAGAGCAGGTTTAAAGGCCGATAACAAAACCGATCGCACATTTTTACTACCAAACCAGTCGTATCCCGGCTCTTCCAACAACATCAACACATCTAAACCTCCCTCCCCTCTCTCCACTGCGATATCCTCACATTTTTAATTTCAATTTCAATCAACGTCCGCAGAATCTCCATAAATCACGCACCTGAGCCACCTTTAATCGCGGAACAAGCTCGGCGGGGCGGCGCGCAGCAGTGGCCGCCGCCATCGCCGCGCTAACAAGGTTAAAAGGTGCAGGAGCGCGTGAAGCGGGAGGCGAGAAGAGTCACCGAGCAATTGTTAACATCGTGTTACTGTTAAAGCCGCTCCGCTCGCTCTCCGTCTCTCTCCGGCGGACGGGTTTTTCAGCGAGTTGTGGGAATGCCAGGAGCACCTTGTTAGGAGCGCCAGGCTAGAAGTAATGTGATTTAGCTAAGTGGTGAGCGCGGAGCTGCCAGATGTGCTAAGAGCTGGAGAGAGTGTCGGAGAGAGGGAGAAAAGGGATGAGCAGCGAGTCTGATAATGCACATCTGTTTATGCGACGAGGACACGGCGCTCGGATTGTCAAAGCTGTCAACGAGACGACGAATGTGTGTAACGTGGGACGAGAAGTGCGTTATTTGATTTGTTCGACCCATAAAACCGTGACTGAGATGCGTTTTAACCATTTGTACAGTGCAGGCATTAGGTTTTTTCCATTTTGGACGCCCTTTTGAGGGCTTTTCAGCAGTAAAAGCCTCATTTTAGTTTGAAATTTAGTCAGAATTGATGGAAAAATGAGTCAGATTGCAGTGTTGTTGACCTGGCGTATGGTTCATATCTCTGTAGTTACTGGGCCTATCAACATGAAACAAAAAAGGCACAAAGTTTGATGTCTTTTCTGTTAAATCAAGAAAAGTGAAGTTATTCTTTCACAACAGCTTCCAAAAGCGGCGCCGTTATTCAACCCCAAAGACTCGATGAAACGACGTCAAACCAAACGACTAATAATACATTTAATTTGCGAACAGATATTGATAAAGCTCAACATTCACACCGTCGTATTGGCCCTTGCCCTCCATCTGAAATTATGACCTTATCAAATTGCAAAACGTGAACGCTATCGATTTTTGTTTGGCGCTGTCAATAGCTTTATTTTTATCAGATGAAATCCATGAATTGCTGTGACTTTAAACCCGTTTCTTTGGCTCATAAAAGCCGTCTGCGCTTTACAACTCGACACACGCCGACGCCTCAGTACCGCGACTTCTGTCTCTGCCCAGTCCAAATCCATCAAAATGCTCTTTATAATATCAGGACAAAGGCAAGAAGAAACACAAATTCCACGTGGTTCACAGCTGCTTGGTTACCATGGATACGCAGGACGACAAACGGACATTTTAAAGCTTAGCATATTTTTTTGTTGCATGAGTTTTTTTTTTTTTTTTTTTAAATGTCCATTAAAACATGAACAATGCTCTAAATATACCAATATGTTGCTGCAATTACCATAAGTTAACAACTAAAATCAGTAAAATGTGAAAAGTGTTGAAGCAGTAGCAGTAGCAAAATTAGTAGTACTAGTACCGTATTTTCAGGACTATACGTCGCACCTTTTTTCGTAGTTTTGGCCGGGGTGCGACTTATACTTATATTTATACTTATATACTTATACTCCGGAGCGACTTATATGTGATATTTTTTTGTTATTTTCACACTTGCAACTGCATTTCACACTCCAGTGCGACTTATATATGTTTTTTTCTTCTCTATTATGCATTTTTTGGCTGGTGCGACTTATGCTCCAGTGCGACTTATACTCCAGAATATACGGTAGTAATTGGGGCAGCAGAAATGGTCCATATAAGTGCATGAATAGGTTAAACTCTCTCACTGTCTGTGTTTAACCTCCTGAATGTCGAGTCAAACTCATGTGTCTTTGGAAGAGCAGGTTTTTCTCTCTCGTCTTTGGTCCAGGGAATAAACGCTGAGTGTGTCAAACGCTCCCGCTTTGTTTTACAGTGTGTCGGCCGCGGGCGGCGAATTAAAGCAGGACAATCAAACAAACATTATACAGCATGAGAGAGAGGGAGGGAGGGAGGGAGGGAGGGAGAAGGAGGAGGGAGAGGGGGAGGGAGGAGGAGAGAGGGAGAGAGGAGAGAGGGAGGGAGGGAGGAGGGAGGGAGAGGGAGGAGGAGAGAGGGAGAGAGGAGAGAGGGAGGGAGGGAGGGAGGGAGAGGGAGGAGGAGAGGAGAGAGAGGGAGGGAGAGAGAGGAGCGAGGGAGGGAGGAGAGAGGAGGGAGGAGAGAGGAGGGAGGAAAGAGGGAGGGAGGGAGGAGAGAGGAGGGAGGAAAGAGGAGAGGAGGGAGGGAGGAGAGAGGAGGGAGGCGAGAGAGAGGGAGAAAGGAGAGAGGGAGGAGAGGGGGGGAAGAGAGGGAGGGAGCAGGAGGAGAGAGGGAGGAGAGAGAGAGGGAGGGAGAGAGGAGAGAGAGAAAGGGAGTAGAGAGGGAGAGATGGAGGAGTAGAGAGGGAGAGAGAGAGATAGGGAGTGTGGGAGGAGAGGGGGGGAAAGAGGAGAGAGGGAGGAGAGAGTGAGGGATAAAGCTGTAAAGAGCGGATCAAACAGACGCACACACAATTGTGATTTGAGTTTGTTGTGGACGTGATAGTCGAGTTGTTTAGAGGGAAAGTGTGAGGTGAATGTTTACATCAGGCGGGAGGAAGTTTGTGAAGAAATGTTAGTTCTACAGGAAGTAGAGCTGCGTTATAAAAACTGTACACAACATTCCATCCAAAAGAGTTTCACACACACACACACACACACACACACACACATACACACACACACACACACACACACACACACACACACATACATACACACCACACACACACACACACACACACACACACATACATACACACCACACACACACACACACACACACACACATACACACACACACACACACACATACACACACACCACACACACACACACACACATACATACACACCACACACACACACACACACACACACACACACATACACACACACACACACACACATAGACACACACACACACACACATAGACACACACACACACACACACACATACACACACACCACACACACACACACACACACACACACACACATAGACACACACACATACACACACATACACACACACCACACACACACATACACACACATACACACACCACACACACACACACACACACACACACATACACACACATACACACACACACCACACACACACACACACACACATACATACACACCACACACACACACACACACACACATACACACACACACACACACACATAGACACACACACACACACACACACACACCACACACACACACACACACACATACACACACACCACACACACACACACACACACACACACACATACACACACACACACACATAGACACACACACACACACACACACACACACACACACACATACACACACACCACACACACACACACACACACACACACACACACACACATAGACACACACACATACACACACATACACACACACCACACACACACATACACACACACACACACACACACACACACACATACACACACACACCACACACACACACACACACACATACATACACACCACACACACACACACACACACACATACACACACACACACACACACATAGACACACACACACACACACACACACACACACACACCACACACACACACACACACACATACACACACACCACACACACACACACACACACACACACACACATACACACACACACACACATAGACACACACACACACACACACACACACACATACACACACACCACACACACACACACACACACACACACACACACTCTCTATCCGACAGCTAAACGTGTGAATCACAGCTGACAGACAGGGACCGTAAACAGCCTCGTCTCTCACGGCGACGGCTCAAAACCGTTGCGTAAACATCAACAAACAAATGATGAGTCGACAATTCAGACGTGAACATGTCCACCGCGTTTCCTCGCTGTCCCAAACCTGGAATTCAATTTATGTGTTCATCATGTCACATTTTAGAGCATTAAATATGTAAATCCACCACTAAGATTATTCTAATTCTGATTCTTAAAACATCTTTGCTTAACATTATTTACTATTTAGTGCATTAACAATTCTGCTGTTATTGTGTCATTGGGCAAGGCACTTTACCATACCAGTGCAAATGTTAAAACCTACTTAAAAAAAAAAAAAAAAGGTCATTTTGAAGCCATTGTAGGAGATGTTGTTGTTGTTTTTTGATCATTAAGTCAATCAATAATAAAGTGGGTTCATTTTTTACGCTTCAAAACTACTTTAATACAGTAAATGATGTGATGTAATTTATGTTTATGCCGGTATTATCAGCCCCAGTGTGAAAGAGGGAGAAAAATGTATCATGAAAGCAAAAAGTAGACTCATTTTCATAGTTTTAACCAACAAAAAAACAACGTGCCAGAAAAAAACAACAACAATTAGACAAATATGATACAAAACCTGGAAAATATCATCATCCTTGTAATAGAAATGACAAAATGGCAACAAAAAAGACAGTAGAAAAGGTCTGAGTGTAAAGTGTTATGCTAGTTTTGGTCAGAAATACTAAAAACGCAAAATGGCGACTTATTTTTCAGCAGTTTGAACAGTTTACCACGGTGAAGAGGCAAAGAAATGGAAGAACTCTGCAGCGTAAAGAGCTCTGAGCGTCTGGAAAACCCGTTAAAGTCGTTGTAAATCAGTTTATTGTGGTGCAACGAGACAAAAACGACGCAGCAGGACTTGGAAAAAGCGACTCCATTTGTCTAGCTCGGCGACTCGGCGTGACCCTAATGAAGCCGAGCGAGTTCTGGCGCCGGCTTTAAACGTCTAACTCCCCGAAGCGCTAGCCGCGCGCTAACAACGCTAAATGAATCGTCCACTTAGGATTAATGGCTTCTTGAGCGCCGACAAATTTGATTGTGTTAGCGGCTAACGAGCGATCCGCTGTGAAAACCCAGAGAAAAGGAATACCTGCTCCGGAGCTAACGGCGGACAATGCCACGCCGCGGAAACGAGCGCCTTTCCCCCCGCGGCGGCTCTATCTCGCGCTCGCAGACGGGTGACCTCTTTGTTTTTGAGGACGCGCGGAGTGTTTCGTCCGGGAACATTTGCTTTTTTTCTTTTGCAAATAGGTAAAAAGCAAAAACCCGAAGTGGCGCTCGTCCCACGCCGCGCTGAGCCAAACAAGGTCACGGCGCCCGCTCGCTCGAACCCCGCGTCCCGGTGCCGCGGCTAATTGTGTCGGAATTAGCCGCTAATAGCAGTTTCAGGTCTCTAACTCTCTTTCTCTCTCTCGTCTCGATCTCTTATCCTCGCTCTCCGTTTTTCTCGTTCTCCGTTTTTATCTCTTTCTTTTCTCTCTCTGATTTTCTGCTTTCTCCATTTCTTATCGATCCTCTCTCTTGTTTCTTTCTTGTTTCTTTCTTTCTCTCTCTCTCTCTCTCTCTCTCTCTCTCTCTCTCTCTCTCTCTCTCTCTCTCTCTCTCTCTCTCTCTCTCTCTCTGTCCCTTCATCCCCTGTCTCACTTTCTCTTTGTCACTCTTTTATTTTCTCATCATCTTAATCTTTTTTCCCTTGTTTTATGAAGTTTCTCTCTCATTTACAGCTCTTTTTTTATCAACCATCTCTCACTTTTGCTTTCTTTTTTTATCTCTCTCTCTAGACCTCTCTCTCTCTATCTTTCTTTCTTTCTTTCTCACATTCATTTTTTCTCTCTCTCTCAATCACTTGTCAGCTCTCTTAAGCTTTCTTATCAACCCTTTCTTTCCTCTCTCTTTTGCTCTTTCTCTCTCTCTTGTTTCCTTCCTTTAATTTCTCGTTCTTTCCTTCTCTCTTTCACTCAGTTTCTCCGTCTATTATTCTCATAAATCCCTCTCTCTCCATCGCTCTTATCGTCAGCTCTCTCAATTTATTACACTTGTTTTACCTCTCTCTCTCTGCCCTTCTCTATATCAGCTTTTTTCCCTCTCTCTCTGTGTCTCTTCTCTCTCCTATTTTGCTCTCTCTCTTATTCCCTTGCTCTCTTTCTTATTTGCCTCCTCTCTATCTGCTCTCTCTCCCTCTCCTCCTCTCTCTCTTTTGCTCCCTCTTTCTCTCTCAGTGTCTCTTTTTCTCTCTCCTTATCCCCTTGATGGATTTCGTATTTTTGTTCTGTTCTCCCCCTCTCTCTTTCCCTCTCTCTCTCTTTCCCTCTCTCTCTCCTTCTCTCTCTCCCTCTCTCCCTCCCCTCTCTCTTCCTCTCTCTCTCTCTCCCTCTCCCTCCCTCCCTCTCTCTCCCTCTCTTCCTCCCTCTCTCCCTCTCTCTCCCTCTCTTCCTCCCTCTCTCCCTCTCTCTCCCTCTCTTCCTCCCTCTCTCCCTCCCTCCCTCCCTCCCACCCTCTCTCTCTCTCCCCCTCCCCCTCCCTCCCTCTCTCTCCCCTCCCTCTCTCTTCCTCCCTCTCTCTCTCTCTCTCTCCCCCTCCCTCTCTCTCCCTCTCTCTCCCTCTCACTCCCTCTCTCTCTCTTTCTCTCTCTCCCTCTCTCTCTCCTCCCTCACTCTCTCTCCCTCTCTCGTCCTCCCTCTCTCTTCCTCCCTCTCTCTCTCCCCCTCTCTCTCTTCCTCTCTCCCTCTCTTTCTCTCTTCCTCTCTTTTCTTTCGATTGTATTTGGAGTGTAAACGCTGTGTTAGTGAGTCTGATGTTGTTGTCATGGCGCACAAAGCGCTCCGGGCAGAGCCTCGCGGCTTCATTAAATCATCCAAATTCATTCTGGTTTCATCACGTTTCAAAAGAAAATATTTTGCATGTTTCTGTTTACTCCACACAAACATTCTCACAGCAAACACGCCTTTATTGTGAAAATACATGCGTTTGTTATGACCCAGAGTGACTTCCAAACAGATATAATATTGTAGATTAAAACATGACACAGGATCCAGGATTAGATTAGATCAGAGTTACTTCTCAACACCAGAAAGAATCCAAACTTTTGGTCCTTAAACAAAGTCATAAACGTCTGTACAATTCTACATGATCATTATGTGGAAGAAGTGTGTTGCCAAAGGACAGAGTCTGGACAGAGTCTGGACAGAGTCAGGACAGAGTCAGGACAGAGTCAGGACAGAGTCTGGACAGAGTCTGGACAGAGTCAGGACAGAGTCAGGACAGAGTCAGGACAGAGTCTGGACAGAGTCTGGACAGAGTCAGGACAGAGTCAGGACAGAGTCAGGACAGAGTCTGGACAGAGTCTGGACAGAGTCAGGACAGAGTCTGGACAGAGTCTGGACAGAGTCAGGACAGAGTCTGGACAGAGTCTGGACAGAGTCAGGACAGAGTCAGGACAGAGTCTGGACAGAGTCAGGACAGAGTCAGGACAGAGTCTGGACAGAGTCTGGACAGAGTCAGGACAGAGTCAGGACAGAGTCAGGACAGAGTCTGGACAGAGTCAGGACAGAGTCTGGACCGAGTCTGGACAGAGTCTGGACAGAGTCTGGACAGAGTCAGGACAGAGTCAGGACAGAGTCTGGACAGAGTCAGGACAGAGTCAGGACAGAGTCTGGACAGAGTCAGGACAGAGTCAGGACAGAGTCTGGACAGAGTCAGGACAGAGTCAGGACAGAGTCTGGACAGAGTCTGGACAGAGTCAGGACAGAGTCAGGACAGAGTCTGGACAGAGTCTGGACAGAGTCAGGACAGAGTCAGGACAGAGTCTGGACCGAGTCTGGACAGAGTCTGGACAGAGTCTGGACAGAGTCAGGACAGAGTCAGGACAGAGTCTGGACAGAGTCTGGACAGAGTCAGGATAGAGTCAGGACAGAGTCTGGACAGAGTCTGGACAGAGTCTGGACAGAGTCAGGACAGAGTCTGGACAGAGTCTGGACAGAGTCAGGACAGAGTCAGGACAGAGTCTGGACAGAGTCTGGACAGAGTCTGGACAGAGTCAGGACAGAGTCAGGACAGAGTCTGGACAGAGTCAGGACAGAGTCAGGACAGAGTCTGGACAGAGTCTGGACAGAGTCAGGACAGAGTCAGGACAGAGTCTGGACAGAGTCTGGACAGAGTCTGGACATTAGTCAGGACAGAGTCTGGACAGAGTCTGGACAGAGTCAGGACAGAGTCAGGACAGAGTCTGGACAGAGTCTGGACAGAGTCAGGACAGAGTCAGGACAGAGTCAGGACAGAGTCTGGACAGAGTCTGGACAGAGTCTGGACATTAGTCAGGACAGAGTCTGGACAGAGTCTGGACAGAGTCAGGACAGAGTCAGGACAGAGTCAGGACAGAGTCTGGACAGAGTCTGGACAGAGTCTGGACATTAGTCAGGACAGAGTCTGGACAGAGTCTGGACAGAGTCTGGACAGAGTCTGGACATTAGTCAGGACAGAGTCTGGACAGAGTCTGGACAGAGTCTGGACAGAGTCTGGACTATGTGTTTCTTGCTGGACAAAGACTGAAAATAAGAGGTTTTTGGTGTCGTCTCACACTGAGCAATAACCTCTGCTCCAGAGCAATAAGCAGCATCTGCAATCTCCTCAAACATATAGTGAGGGAGGGAGGGAGGGAGGAGGGAGGAGAGAAGGAGAGGAGGGAGAGGGAGGAGAGAAGGAGAGGAGGGCGGAAGGCTGGAGGTGATTAGAAAGTAGAGGAGATGGGTAGAGAGAGAGAGAGATACAGAGAGGAGGGAGAGGGAGAAAGCGAGAAAGAGGGTGAAGGAGCTGGGAAATAAGAACAAGGGATAAGAGACAAGAAAGAGGAAAGATACAGAGGAGAAATCAGTGAGAGAAAAGAGAGAGTACAGAAAGAGAGCAATGGAGAGCAATCGAGAAAGAGAGAGAGGAGAAAGAGAAAAAAAATGAAAGAGAAAGAGAGAGGGAGAGAGAAGGAATATCTTATCTTATTTTATTTTAAGAGCGATAAAGAGAGAGAGAAAGACAGATGGAGGGAGTGAAGAGAAGAGAGCGGGAGATAAATAGAGAGAGAGATGAAGAAGAGAGAAAGAGAGAGAGAGAGAGAGAGAGAGAGAGAGAGAGGGGGGGGCAGAGGCCTGAGAACAACAGATCCGGATCCAGCTGTCAATCAGAAACCAGATGACCTCGCCCCAGAGGAAACATGAAGATCAAATAAATAAAATGAATAAAATAAATAAAATAAATAAAATAAATAAAATAAATAAAATAAATAAAATAAATAAAATAAATAAAACAGATCTGACCTGTAATGTCACGTTGGTCAATGCCGCACTGTGGAACATTCCCGGCGAAAGCAAAATGAAACAAATTGACTTCACCAAAACTACACCCACCAGAAAACCGACGCAGCGTATCAACAAAGCACAATGTTATTTCACACGGGCCACACGGGCCACACGGGCGACACGGGCGGGACGGGCCACACGGGCGACACGGGCGACACGGGCGGCAAGGGCCACACGGGCGACACGGGCCACACGGGCCACACGGGCCACACGGGCCACACGGGCGACACGGGCGACACGGGCGGCACGGGCCACACGGGCGACACGGGCCACACGGGCCACACGGGCGACACGGGCCACACGGGCGACACGGGCGACACGGGCGACACGGGCGACGCCGCAATTCCTCAAATTAAAGGTCACGTTTAGCCACACTATTAAACCGGGCGACACCGCGGCAGGTTTGCGAACGCGCTCGCCCTCCGCCGCCCGCTGCAAAAGGCTCGTGTTCGACGCCGGTGAAAAAGTGAATAATCTCAGCTAATCACATGACTCGACACGGGCGGCCAATGAGCTGCATCGCCCGCCTCCTCTCCCCCCGCCCTCGTAACGCTCGCAAACAGAGCCGCGGGCGACGAAATCTTAATTAAGGCCCTTCCCCGGCGCGCAACCTTCAGACGAAAGGGAAATATAATAGAAAGCACCTCTCGGATTTGGAAATAACGGCCACTTATTGAAAGTTTCTCACGCTGAATGGGATTGTAGCCTCTGGTTTTATTGTGCCGGGGAATAATGTGGCATTCAGCGAGTCTTAAATTGAAATTTGACAGCTCCGCCAAAGCAAAAGGGTGTGAGGAAGTCGATACAGTTTATTCACAAAGTGCTTTCGAAATATGAGATCATGAGAGGCGTTTTCGAGTTTTAATATCGTTCTGTAATGAATTCCCGCGTGTGAACGGAGCGTGAGCGACATGAAACCACCGCCGAGGCTGACAACTGGCACATTTTCAAGGGGTTTTCCTGCTTTCCTGATGCTTTTGTGTCTTTGGGCAAGACATTTGTGCGCCGATGATCGTCTGCGGGGTTCAAACGGAGTGAAAAGAGCTGAGTCTGTCTGTGAAGAAAGTCCAATGTGACAAATAGTTGCATCTGACGTGGTGTTGGTTCTCAAAGTGCTTATAATTCAGTATAATTCAGCGTTTGACATAAAAGCAGCGCTCATAATGTCATTTTCTCCCCTAAAACGTAAATAAATGAATAAATTGCTTGGCTCCTTTCAATTTTGCTCTTAAAACTGTTCAAAAAATCTAAATTATTCAAGAATTTGTGCCACTAAATATATATAGATCGAGCAGAAATCTTTGGGAAGAGTCGTATAGTGACCAAAGATACTAAAGAACCAAAAAATGTGTCTTCAGAATACAAAGTAGCAGTTGTAAATACTGTTGCACGCTCTTTTTTCATCATTTTTTAGTACTATCATAGTTCAGAATCCAGTTAAAAGTACTTGATCATGCAGTTTAGGCTTTAAACTGCAGAGTAATAGTGTGTATTTGTGATTTTTTTAGGAATACAATTAGCAGTGCGACAAACACAAAGCCGTTTTTCTCCTCTGCAATGTTTTTACACCAAAACATAAAGCAACTGAATGTTAAAATATACAAAATACAGTTATAGAACACATTCCGATGCAGATATTCAGCATTCTGCAACTAAATAAATACATTTTCAAGGTATTCTTCCCGTCACTGTCGACAAAAGTACGACAAAACCTCCTTTTTCATCATTTTTTAGTACTATCATTGTTCAGAATACACTTAAAAGTACTTGATCATGCAGTTTAGGCCTTAACAGTGATAGAAATAGTGTGTATTTGTGATTTTTTTAGTAATACAATTAGCAGTGCGACAAACACAAAGCCGTTTTTCTCCTCTGCAATGTTTTTACACCAAAACATAAAGCAACTGAATGTTAAAATATACAAAATACAGTTATAGAACACATTCCGATGCAGATATTCAGCATTCTGTAACTAAATAAATACATTTTCAGGGTATTCTTCCCGTCACTGTCGCCGAAAGTACGACAAAACCTCAGAACTGACCTGAGCTTAAAGGTTGTCCACACGAACCGACCGCACGGCAGGACGCCGTCCACAAGGGCGTAAAATTGTGCCGTTATTGGCTCCGTGTGTCATAATTTCTCCCCCTCTGCACCTCCTCACCCCCCCCCCACACACACACACACTACGCACACACACACACACACACACTACGCACGCACACACACACGCACACACACACACACACACACACACACGCAAAAAGAAGAAGAAATAAATAAGTTTAAAAAAAAATAAAGTCCAGGCAATATCAGCATCGAGCAGAAACGCGGCGTGACCCGGCGCTCGCCTCATCTCAGCTAAACCCGGACCCACAACGCGCACAGACACACACACACTTACACACACACTCACTACATACACTCTTACACACCTACACACGCTACACACACTCTTACACACCTACACACACATTTTACACACAAAAAGAAGTTAATAACAGTCTTACCTGCTTCAGCAAGTCAGCAGCATCCACGAGAGAGAGAGAGAGAGAGGAAAGAAAACCACAATATTAGGGAAATACTGATTATGACGTGTATTGTGGCGGTTAGAATAAGATAATAGCGTTGGAAAGAAATGTAATTACTAATAAATACTATGGCGAGTGAAGGAGAAGAGGCGCGCGATTGGTTAGTACTCAAGGTTGACGTGTTAAGTGAGAAAAACGACAGATTTGAGGAGACGTTTGGGGTGGACGACGGGCTCAGGGTGTCCTCAAAACGTCAGCTCTCCATCCCAATCTGAAGCCAAGGTGATTTAGTCCCGGTTTTGTCCCAGTTTCTTTGTTTAGTCCATGATTAGACCTGGTTTAGTCCCGGTTTTGTCCCAGTTTCTTTGTTTAGTCCACGATTAGACCTGGTTTAGTCCCAGTTTTGTCCCAGTTTCTTTGTTTAGTCCACGATTAGACCTGGTTTAGTCCCGGTTTTGTCCCAGTTTCTTTGTTTAGTCCACAATTAGACCTGGTTTAGTCCCAGTTTTGTCCCAGTTTCTCTGTTTAGTCCATGATTAGACCTGGTTTAGTCCCGGTTTTGTCGTTTAGAAAAAATTCTGTGACATTAGATGAGTTTTTGTCCAGTGTTTTCTGGGTAATTTCCTTGTGTGATGTCATCAATTACAAACAGGAAGTGAAATTATAAACCTAGAAAATGTGCTATTCTTGTGTAACAAAATTAATAATATATTCAGCATTTTAGTTTAACGAGTCGTCCAACCTGGCACTTTGAGGCCCGAGGGCTAAATCTGGCTCTCCAAACGAGCTGATTCGGGCCGCAGCCAATCTCCCAAATATTAAAAAGTACAAAATCCTCTAGAAATATTTGATTAATGGGTGTCTTGAAAACATTTTAATCCCCAGTTTTATTTGAATTTTCTGCAACAATAAATAACACTAGATTGTACAGTTATGAAAAAGGGTCCAAACCTAAGCCTGAATATGGCATTAAACGCATCTTATTCATATTTATTCCATTACAGGTGTCATCTTTGTGAATGAGGATTAGATTATTGCCATTGTGGAACATTCTAGTCCCTTTAAAGTTACAACGTTGCCACATTTACCAACAATAAGACATTAAAAAATATCCCTTGTATGTCGAAAAAACCTGTAAAAGACTCAAATCCAGGCCAAAGACATAAATCACACTCAAATATAACATTTCAAGTCGCAAACGTAGAACAAAATAACATAAATAACATTAAAACAGACAAATAAAATACATGTGAAATAAAGTAATCAGTTATCGTGCCGGGGAAATGTTACAACTGTAAATCAAATCGGAATAAAAAAAAATAAATGAATGATAAAAAAAAGAAAAAACCCCGATGTGACATTCAAATACCAGGACAAATCATAAGATGTGAATAGAAAGTGCCTGGTGTGCGTTTGTGTCCCACTGCAGCGCTGACGGGACGTGAAGGTGACTTTGAACGGCGCCTCGTACAGCAAAGCATGATGGGAGCGCGTGACCCAGATTCTCTTCCTTTTCCAGGTCGCACGCCCCCCATCGTGCCGGCTTAAGATGACGTGTGTGTTTTTTGTCTTTCGCGACAGGATAAACGGAATATTGTGTACAATTCACTTTTGTTTCATGACTCATTTATACACCAAATATTCAGGAGCGCGTTCTGAATTATTTCTATTACTTATTACAATTATTATTATTATTACTACTATTATCCGATTAGACATCAAAAGTTGTACATTAAACACAATTTACAACAAACGGCTGGATAATGCTTTATAATAACTACATTTACTCCAGCCTTAGTAAAGCATGAACAGAGACTTAATTCATAGTGAACAAATAGTTTTAGGGGAATTAGAATTATTCAGGCTTAGTAACTATTTCAATAATACTCCTAAATCTTAATTCATGAAGATAACCTTAATTAACTAGTCACTAAAACTGAATCAAGCTGAATAAACGAGTTGTTCTTTATGAATTAAGGCTTTGTTCATGTTTTGTTAAGGCAAATTAAAGTGCGTATTATAGGGTTTTATGATTTTCTAATTTTGACTTTATTTGGTGTATTTATTATACTTGTTCTACATATAAATTATAGTTTTACCCCAATCGAGTAGTTATTTGTGCAGAAAAAGTTTATAAATATATAGAAAATGACTCACTCCAGTCAAAGTTTGTGCATAATTTACAAAACAAAACTACTTTTTTGACTCTCCAAACATTAATTCAACAAAATAAAGTTGCTCTCATGTATTTATATTTGTCAAATAAAATTATTTTTGACATTAGATGAGTTTTAGCGCAGTGTTTGCTGGGTAATTTCCTCGTGTGATGTCATCAATTACAAACAGGAAGTGAAATTATAAACCTAGAAAAGTGACTATTCTGTTATAACATTTTTAGGATTTTTAGCGAAAGTCAAAATCTATTTATCTTAACTGCATTTTCAAAACCATAATTTAAAAAAAATCACGTCTCATTCACAGAGCAATTCTCGTGTTACTACGGCGTCTGGTCCTGCAATAAACAGTGACATATTATATATTTATGGACTAATAACGGACTAAAACGTTTTAGTTGGGCATCTATAGATGGTTTGGTGAAGCACGGTTTGTTCAAATTCCCGGTTTGACGAGTTTTAACAGCTCCTCCGTCACTGTCCGCCGTTTTCCCGACCCTCGCAATGCATCATGGTCCATATCGAGCGGTCCGGAGCGTTTCGAGTGCGCCGCCTTTTCACCTGCCGGACTAAAACAAAACACCTGTCGGACTAAAACAAAACACCTGTCGGACTAAAACAAAGAAGGACACGCCGCGGACGTTCTGGCTGCAATAAGACGCTCTGTTTTATCAGCGGTTATTACAAAAGCTTCAACAGACTTTACGTTGAGACCGCGACGGGCGAAGTCGCTGCAAAAGCCCCGTTGGCGCTCCACCTTCTCTGCATTCCCTCCTCTTCCCTCAAACACATTCAGACTGCAGAGGACGTGTCATGACGGGGGGAGACGGAGGAGCAGAGGACTGTGAAAATGTCCTCGGCTGATTGGCTTCTCGGCGCGAGCCCGAGCTGCAGATTTCAATCGAGATTTCTGACAGTCTATTAGGATTGGCATAGGTTATCATTACGCTGCGTCTGCGTCCTAATGCATGTTTCCCTTATCGACGCGCCGCACATTGATAACAGCCAAATGTCATTGCGGCTGTAAAGGCAGGACTACATGTCTTTGGCAAACAATGCGCGGCGCCTTTTGAAATAATGAGGTTATCGGCCCCGGACAGCTTTGGACAACTATTGTGAGGTCATTTAAAGATTTAAACTGCTCTAATCTGTGCAGGTGAATGACGGGGGTTATGTCAAGGGGAATAAAAGACTGGATATGTTACTTAAATACTGTATGTTGACATTTTCTTTAATACAGCACTTACCTGGCTCATTAAAGGACACGTTACGCATTATTTATCGGCCTTTAAACTTGCTCTGGACCAGTTTTGCTTTGGCCTCTCATGTTTTAAAAGGGTGAAATGCATTACTTTACATCAGTATGTGTTAGCGTGACATTTACTGCGGCGATGGGGATTACTGTGGGGAAATAAACAAGATCTAGCCCGGCATGAAAGTGTTTTTGAAAGGCTCAGAAAAGGAGCAGAGAAGAGGACCTTCTAAACAAGAACGATGAAAGCATTTTTGTAATTGAGTTTTTTTATATGTTGTGTGTTATATTATGATATTTAACTGACTGTAGCACTTTGAGATGTACAATATGAATGAACAACATTAAATAATAATATAAATGAAGCTAAATATAACCCCAAATATTGTTTTTTGATGAGGGAATTATGTTGGTTAAAAGCTCAAATAAGTCAATTTAGCATAATATGTGTTCTTTGATACACCAGCCTACAAGTTTATTGATTGTAATATTATTCATATTATTACAGGTAGTTACACAGTGTTTACTTGCTCAAAAATCTGATCATTATCTGATTTCTGGAGTTATCAGATTATTGAAATGTCGTGTCAACAGTTACATCTTATGAGAGTAATCCACGTTATTGTCAAAATAAATGTACTTTGTCTTTACAACAGTTTCTCTGACAAATCTACAAAGTATGGCACATGTCACCAGTTGTTTTCAGATTTCTCTTGTAAAAACACACACACAAAATCAGATCTGATCATTGCGTTATCGGATAGTTCTAGTATTCTGGCCGTGTAAAGAACTTTATCGACAGCGCACGTGTCACGGGAAAGAGTAAATGTGTTTGTATTTTGACATTTAAGCTGCTATAACGTTCTAGTGCAGTGACAATGACATTTCAGCTGATATATTTCATTTATTACAGATAAGTGTAAAAATATTCCCGTTACTGATGTTTAAAACAGTCTTTTAAACTATACATGGAAATAACAAGCGTATTAACAGTCTTGATATCAGTGATTTAGCTGCAGTTACTTCACGTTCATAGAGACGGCGGCGTGTATTGGAAAAGAAAACCTGGGTCTTGTTTTTGAGTTTCCTGTTGCCGTGCCGGGTCCAGATGTGCGTCGCATCTGTGGATTCTGCCGGACGATAAAAGTTTGGCTTTGTCTACTTTGTCATTATACGTCTGTGAATGAAAATGAAGTTCGATTACAACAAGAGACTGCACTAAAGGACGCTGAAGACACACGCTCAGACGAATGGTTCCAAAACTGTGGTTCATGGTGCCATTTTTATCCATTTATTTATTTTAATTATCGTATTTAACCAATTATAAACGCAGCTCTATTATATATCATCTGTTCCAGTTGTACTCGGATAGACTTTTTCGCAGTTTTTCCATGTTCCAGCGATGAAGTCGGAAAAACAATTAAATTAAATAGCAGTTTATGGACTAAAAAACAGGAAAGTGATGGACTAAACCAAACGTGGATCCAGATAAGTTCATAAGTTCATTTATTAACTAGGACGGTAAGTCATAAATCCACATCTGAGAGTGAATTTCTGCTTTCGTTGACATAAATGTGGTTCACATGCGGCAGGTGCACAGTAGACAGTAACAACAGGGAGAATAACATTATGGGAATATGAATATGAATGAATATGAATATTTAAATTGTCGATTATTCAACTTTATCCAGACACTAGGCGCAGCCACAATGGATATTCAAACTCAGATCAACAGTTCGGAAATGTTGCCCGAGTTTCCAAATGTGAATTTCGAGATACGAGAGTGTTCCGGTGTGAATTTACATGTCGGAACTCGGAAAATCCAACCTCCGAGGACGAGTAGAAAAGAGGTGTTACATTGGCCGAGAATCAGGAAGTAAGCTGTTACGAAGCATGCTCGTTGTTGTTAGCATTACCGTGAGGCTACCCAAAATAAATTGTATGTTTGCTGTAACCCGACCCAACATTTTTCAAGTGGTTCGGTCGGTAGGTAAATTCTTATTTTTTTTTACTTTGAAGCCATTTTTTGACTACCACCGACTACTTTTGAGTGACCACCAGGGACGGAAAACGTCTCAATCAACCCGATCGGGAGACAACATCTGCAGATATTAAGATATTTCAATCGACCTTTTGTACGGCGTTATCCTTTATTTTGGTAGCAAAGGCGAGCGGGGGGAACATGTCGAACATGCGGGGGACACGGGCGCTGCCATGTTTGTTGTGATGATGCTGCTGGGCTCCCAGAATGCAATGCGCAAGTCAAATTTAAATGAAGACACACCATGCTGGAGAATGACATGAGCGATGGCCAGGTCAGTGGCGCTGACAGAGGCAAAACAAGTTGTACAAGGTAATTTGGGGTCCCTCCTGCATGACCTGTTTTGTTACAGACGAAAATGAAGGACCGAGAATGAAGATGCACGTGTGTTGCGTTATTTGTCCCTTGGGATGAAAGATAGGTTTACCAGCACTATGAAATTATTCTACACGGTGCTTTAAGAAAGACCTGTCGGCGAGTTGGTAAAATATTTGAAAAATACAATAATTTTGTGTTCTTTTTAACAATATGCTTGTATATTTTTTTCAGTCGGCTAGTTTTATACCGGGTCGGTCGGGTTACGGCAAACAGACATTATTTTGCTCAGCCTGATGACAAAACCCCACTCTGAAAGTTCATAAATGCGCGTATAAAATCATTGCGGTGAATAATCCCATTGCTTTGGATCAGAAAAGTGTGGAATAAGTCTTTAAACTGGCCTATTTTCAAAAGACCAAGCTTCTCACGCCGTACGTAAACCCCCGCAGCGTTGACATTCCCAGAACAATCCCGCGACATCTCTCTGTGTCCACTCTTCTGAACATTCCTGCACAAAAAAGCACCGGCCGTCCTTTGTTCCCGATTCGCTGACGCTGCTGCCAGTTTATCGTCTCCGGCCCCGTCCGCCGAGCCCCTCGCTCGACGCCGCCCGCCGCCGCCCGCCGCCGCGCAGATGTTTCAGTGTTGAGCGTCTCGTCTGGTTTGATTGGCAGACGCTTTCCAGTCCGCCACATAATTACAGATGGTGCAGAGTGCATGAAACAACAGGCCCGTCTCAGGCTAGCGCGGCATTCATCTCGGGCGCGGGCTAACGTCGAACTAACGTCGCTCAATCGCGGGGGTAATTGAAGTGTTTTCGCAGCTACAAGCGAGCTCGGGGGGGGAAGCAGGTACACGTGTAAATACAGACTGGTACTGCTTTTGGTTTTGCAACAACCTGCCACGGCGGGTTGCTTTGGTGCTTGTTCAGAGAGAGGAGGAAGTGAGAGACGAGAAGAAAGGGACCAGAGGGACCAGAGAGAGACGAGAGACATGAGGAGAGTCCAGAGAGAGAGGAGAGAGACGAGGAGAAACGAGCGAGACGAGAGAGAGGCGAAGAGACCAGAGAGACCAGAGAGAAAAGAGAGAGACGAGGAGAGTCCAGAGAAAGAGGAGAGAGACGAGGAGAAACGAGCGAGACGAGAGAGAGGCGAAGAGACCAGAGAGACCAGAGAGAAACGAGAGAGACGAGGAGAGTCCAGAGAGACGAGAAGAAACGAGAGCGAAGAGACGAGAGAGAGGAGGAGAGTCCAGAGAGACGAGAAGAAACGAGAGCGAAGAGACGAGAGAGAGGAGGAGAGTCCAGAGAGACGAGAAGAAACGAGAGAGAAGAGACGAGAGAGAGGAGGAGAGTCCAGAGAGAGGAGAGAGCCAAGCTAGATGAGAGAGACGAGGAGAGTCCAGAGAGACACGAGAGAGAAGAGAAGAGACGAGAGAGAGAAGAGACCAGAGAGTCCAGAGAGATACGAGAGAGACGAGGAGAGTCCAGAGAGAAAAGGAAGTAAGAGACGAGAAGAGACGAGCGAGACGAGAGAGAAGAGACCAGAGAGAGGAGAGAGACCAGACAGACTAGAGAGAAAAAAGAGAGATGAGATAAGACGAGCGAGACGAGAAAGAGGAGAAAGTCCAGAGAGAGGAGGCGAGACCAGAAAGACCAAAGAAACCAGAGAGACCAGAGAGAAGAGAGAGACACCAGAGAGACCAGAGAGACAAGGAGACCAGAGAGAAGAGAGAGACACCAGAGAGACCAGAGAGACAAGGAGACCAGAGAGAGGAAAGAGACGAGAGATACGAGAGACAAGAGACGAGAGAGACGAGAGAGAAGAGACGAGAGAGAAGAGATGAGACAAGAGAGACGAGGAGAGACCAGAGAGACCAGACGAGAGAGACCAGAGAGAAGAGACGAGACCGGAGAGACACCAGAGAGACCAGAGAGAGACACTAGAGACACCAGAGAGACAAGGAGAGACCAGAGAGAAGAGAGAGACACTAGAGACACCAGAGAGACCAGAGAGAAGAGAGAGACACTAGAGACACCAGAGAGAAGAGAGAGACCAGAGGAGAGAGATGAGAAGAGACAAGATAGAGACGAGAGAGAGCAGAGAGACGAGCCGAATTGAACTGAGAACAGGAAGAAGAGATGAATTTGACCATTGTTGTGATTTTAAGATTGAAAATTGCGTCAAATTTAAACGTTATTGTCGACAGTGTCACGATACACGAGTTTGAATCTACGAACAAAGCATGAGAGCAAATTTGACACCACGATGATGTAAAAATAAACATGTTAAGAGTTTATCTCTTTGAAGATAAAGATAAATCTGGTTAATAAACACCCGGTGACAAGTGTCAGTTAATCAACGGATTTTTCAGGGTAATTGTTGTTTTTGGAAGTGCAATGAAATTTAAAATAACTTCACACAAAGTAACACTTTCTCTTTCTGCACAAGCGAGAACAATTAGAAAGAAATCTCATTCATTTAGTGAAATTCAAAGCCTAAATTTCACGATCAAATCCCATGATGCAACTGTCCTGGAATCAAGTTACTCTAAAGAAGTATTCTGAACGTGCATATTGTTGGTACATGTATTTCATTTCTTCCCAACACTGTGTGCCACAACTGTAAAGAACAGACACAGTCAAATCAATGGAATTTCAATGTTTTTTCCACGTATTAAATGACTATTTGTCCTTGTCACGTTGAGATAACATTATGAGCCGAGAAAGCAATAAAGCCAAAACTCCTCTGCTAAAAATAAAGTAAAACACATAATTTATATCATTTATATCATCACCTTTTTCATTTCATTATTTCATGTTGATCCGGGGAAAGTAGATTTTAAGATAACACGACTGTTTAAGATGTTAGGAATGTGTTGGGAAAGTGAGGCGAATGATTAAGATGTTAAGAATGTGTTGGGAAAGTGAGGCGAATGATTAAGATGTTAGGAATGTGTTGGGAAAGTGAGGCGAATGATTAAGATGTTAGGAATGTGTTGGGAAAGTGAGGCGAATGATTAAGATATTGCGGATGTGTTGGGAAAGTGAGGCGATTGATTAAGATGTTAGGAATGTGTTGGGAAAGTGAGGCGAATGTGTTGGGAAAGTGAGGCGAATGATTAAGATGTTAGGAATGTGTTGGGAAAGTGAGGCGAATGATTAAGATGTTAGGAATGTGTTGGGAAAGTGAGGCGATTGATTAAGATGTTACGGATGTGTTGGGAAAGTGAGGCGAATGATTAAGATGTTACGGATGTATTGGGAAAGTGAGGCGAATGTTTAAGATGTTAGGAATGTGTTGGGAAAGTGAGGCGAATGATTAAGATGTTAAGGATGTGTTGGGAAAGTGAGGCGAATGATTAAGATGTTACGGATGTGTTGGGAAAGTGAGGCGAATGATTAAGATGTTACGAATGTGTTGGGAAAGTGAGGCGAATGATTAAGATGTTAGGAATGTGTTGGGAAAGTGAGGCTAATGATTAAGATGTTAGGAATGTGTTGGGAAAGTGAGGCTAATGATTAAGATGTTACGAATGTGTTGGGAAAGTGAGGCGAATGTGTTGGGAAAGTGAGGCGAATGATTAAGATGTTACGGATGTGTTGGGAAAGTGAGGCGAATGTTTAAGATGTTAGGAATGTGTTGGGAAAGTGAGGCGAATGATTAAGATGTTACGGATGTGTTGGGAAAGTGAGGCGAATGATTAAGATGTTACGGATGTGTTGGGAAAGTGAGGCGAATGATTAAGATGTTACGGATGTGTTGGGAAAGTGAGGCGAATGATTAAGATGTTACGGATGTGTTGGGAAAGTGAGGCGAATGATTAAGATGTTAGGAATGTGTTGGGAAAGTGAGGCGAATGATTAAGATGTTAGGAATGTGTTGGGAAAGTGAGGCTAATGATTAAGATGTTAGGAATGTGTTGGGAAAGTGAGGCTAATGATTAAGATGTTACGAATGTGTTGGGAAAGTGAGGCGAATGTGTTGGGAAAGTGAGGCGAATGATTAAGATGTTACGGATGTGTTGGGAAAGTGAGGCGAATGTTTAAGATGTTAGGAATGTGTTGGGAAAGTGAGGCGAATGATTAAGATGTTACGGATGTGTTGGGAAAGTGAGGCGAATGATTAAGATGTTACGGATGTGTTGGGAAAGTGAGGCGAATGATTAAGATGTTACGGATGTGTTGGGAAAGTGAGGCGAATGATTAAGATGTTACGGATGTGTTGGGAAAGTGAGGCGAATGATTAAGATGTTAGGAATGTGTTGGGAAAGTGAGGCGAATGATTAAGACGTTAAGGAATGTGTTGTTTTCCCTCCTGCATTATTAACACGCCTCCGAACAAAAGTGCACGAACGTGTTTGAAGATGAAATTTGCCGAGGCAGGTTTGATTAATCGCCGGGGAAATGGGAGCAGAGCGCGCGGGTGTGCGGCGAGCGAGCGGGGTGTGCGATGAGCGCGCGGGTGTGCGGCGAGCGAGCGGGGTGTGCGATGAGCGGGCGGGGTGTGCGGCGAGCGAGCGGGGTGTGCGGCGAGCGAGCGGGGTGTGCGGCGAGCGAGCGGGGTGTGTGCGGTGAGCGAGCGGGGTGTGCGGCGAGCGAGCGGGGTGTGCGGCGAGCGGGCGGGGCGTCGCTCTGGCAGACATCCATCCACCGCGGCAAGCCTGACACCAGCTCCAGTGTCAGGCCATTAAACACGCAGGAGCCGCCTCGCCCTCATCAATCACACACACACGCGCACCGCAATGCGTCCCGACTTCATTAAGATCATGTAAATGTTGACGCGGGCGGCGCTCCGGTCCCACGCGGGGGTCAGAGGTCGGGCCGTGTTCCATTTGATGTGTTTGTTTTGTCTGAGATGAGAGAGAAGGCGGCGACTATGAGCTGGAGGCGGGAGTTGAGTTCAAACGATGATGATGTGGCAATTGTTGATTTGAATATCAAGAGAATCGTACAAAATTTGACCTCAAAAGAGACATAAACGTCAAGTATAATCTTCCAAACAAGTGCTAATTCTGCCTTTTTGTGAGAAAAATTACCTTTTTGTGGTTAATTTTCAATGTGTACCGTATTTTTCGGACTATAAGTCGATTGAGAGTAAAAGTCGCACCACCAAAAAAATCATAATAAAGAAGAAAAAACGTATAAAAGTTGCACGGGAGTATAGTTTTTTTGGGACATTTATTTGATAAAATCCAAGACCAAGAACAGACATTTCCTCTTGAAATGCAATTTAAAATAAACAGATGAGAGAACATGGTGAACAGGTGTACGTATGCTAACGCTAACACCTTCAGCTACATGAGGCACAGACAGAACTGTGGTAAGTGTCTGGTATGTTAACGTAACATATGAACAGTTATTCAGATAACTATAGCATAAAGAACATGCTAACAAGTTTACCAAAGCATCAGTTTTACCCCAAATCACTAAATCCATTGAATTCTTCTTCCTCTGTGTCACTTCTAAACAACTCCACAAACTCCAGAGGAAGAGGAAGTGCAGATTCTTCTTCTGCCTCGCTTAGAGCCTAGAGCGCCCTCTTGTGGTTGTCAGTGTGAAAATAACGAATAATATCACATATAAGTCGCTCTGGAGTATAAGTCGCACCCCGGCCAAAACGATGAAAATAGATGCGACTCATAATCCAGAAAATACATTCATGTTTTGTGCGATACTTGAAACTCAACCAAAATATTTACAGGAACATTTTGCCTCGTTAAACAAATCGCCTGAATATTGTTATCAAGACAATGCAAAATGTATACATTTTAGTCAATACTAGTATGAATGTGGATATGTTAATTTGATTTATTTTGTATATATTCTCGTGTGGGTGTCAGGTTCCATGTGCAGCTCCGAAAATGCACCACCAGATGTAAACCAGGTCTAAAACCGGACTATTCCAGGGTTAATCTCGGGCTAAAGCACATTTAGAATAGGACTACTAGATATAAACAAGGACTTGACCAAAGGAAGACAGAAATGTGTATTAAATTGACAAAAAAAATTGAAAATATTTGAACTGCAGAGGAATCTGTGTACCAAGAGTGTACACATACCACAGTTTGAGAACCAAAGAAGACCAAAGATATTTATGGAAGTAGAACAACAAGACAACATGTTAGTTTTCACAACAGAAGAATGACTTTGGGCCAGTTAAACTAGAAACAGTGGTGGAAAGTAACGAAACAGTACTATACTTAAGTAGTTCATGTATCTGTACTTTACTCACATAGTTTTTACACTGGATTCTTTTTAGGTCATGAAAAGTAACAAGTAGCAAGAACCTGTTTTAACTGGACTGCAAAGTAGAAAGTACTTTTCATGTGGTTTGAGGAGTTATGTTCAGCACATTCAGGGTGACATTCTGCCAGAAGGTTTTGAGTTCAAATCTGTGAGAAAATAATGATATAAGATGAATTGTTGACCAAAGATCTGCACAATTCTTTACAAAAATAACTACATTTAACACGTAAAAAACAGATCAACAGGTACTTGAAACGTTTACTTAAATTTTTGAATGTTTCTTTTACATTTATTTGAGTTAGTTTTTGTACATGCTTCTGTACTTTTACTTAAAGTCCATATGACACTAAACAAAGGGAATAGTATTATATTTAAGATTTTACCTAACATTTTGCCAATTTTTCCTCCAATTTGGCAAATTTGGGGACATTTGTTATGCTACTTCCTGTTTCGATACGGCTAGCAAATATGACAGAGGTAATTCCACAACTGTTACTTAGCAACCAGATTGTAAACAAAGGCTAACATCCATATGAATCACAAAATAGTTATGATTTTACAACTAATTACACCTGAACAACACTTTTAGTTTATTAAATTATTGTTCAAACCGTCATAAAATGTTGCATGCACAGTTTCTCTGCATTTCTGATGGAATGGCGCTTTTTGATGACATCACAGAGGGAGTCCCAGCATCTTGTCATTTACAACTTTTAACCATCAAATTTTCTTCACAAACTGCCACTCGACCGATGTAAAACTATGATAATTATCAACCACAGGGACGATCTCACCAAACGACGTCAAAACACGAGAACCTGTCACATGGACTTTAAGCAACAACATTGAGTCCTTCTTCCACCGCTGCCGAGGAACCACTGCCGAGAGGTGAAGACCCATTTGTATGTACGGGCGAAACCGCACCCGGGTGAAGGCCCATTCTTCTGCCATCTGCTCCACACTGAGCCCCAGTCGCCCTCTGCCACCATTGATTTGAACTGGCGAGAAGTGCCACCGTCGACACACAAGGGGAGCCATTCATTCCGGGGCCAAACGCCGTGTGGCTAAACGCGCACATTTTACACCGCGACAAGCCCCCAAAAAACGTACACCAACGACAACAAGGGGGGAAGCGATCGGAGCCGTGGCACGCCGCTCAGAATGCGCAGATAATTGGCGTTACATCTGGTTGTCATTCTCCTGAACCTTTCTGTCGCCGCGCGAGGAAAAAAAAAACAAAACCCAACTGACTAATTAGAAATAGGTCACGTGGTTAAATGTAAATGTGTCATTATTTTGTCGCAGCGACGCGTTGGCGAGCAAGGCCAAGCGTTTCGGTGCGGTAGGCCTAATTAAAATGTGGATTTTGTTTGCGCACAAAGCCATTGAACCTTGATGTAGCGACGCGATCTCATTAAAAAACAACAGCGATGAGAGCGTAGATGGATGGGAAGGCTGTTGTGGGAATGCTCGGATGAAGATGAAGTTTGGAGACATGTTGGCTGTCAAAACAAGCACAGGATGAGCACAATATAAACAGAGAGAGCGAGAGAGGGAAGAGGAGCAGGTGGGAAGTGGCGTTGTCAGCCTGTGCATTGTCAGCGCTCTGATTGGGCGGTTGAGGCGTGACGGTGAAGATGCTAAGTTTGGAGCCTCTTCTGACAAACGCGGAGAGAGTCGTCCCCTGTCACGGCGACGACGGGACGGCGATGGCGGCCGTCACGAGCGCAGCGGAGCCGTAAGTCTAAATGCAGCGAGTCGAGTTGATTAGGCGCCGCTTCGACGTCGGTGCGCGCGCTTTACCGAAGGCCCACGAGCGCGCTCGGGTTGAGTGAGTGTCGGGGAATTTAAATTGTGGAACGGCGTTTACAGTTTTAATGCGGAAAATTGACTTGAAATGGTTGAAAATTGAGGCACATTTTTGGCGTTAAGGGTTCTGAATTCACGATCAGCCAAACTCAAACAGAATTGTGCAATCAGATTAGTTTATTGAGGTGACACGTGGGAAAACAAAAGCTCATTGGTCGTATGTAATTTAGAACCAAGTCCAACTTAATTAACAAGTGTTTGGTTCTTTGCTCATTGATTCTGCAAAAATCTGCGATGTTTCTGTCCCTGTGATGTTTTTTCCTTTCTTTTTTCCTTGTGAGCGGATACACATGTCCCTGATTGGTTTATCCACCTGTCAATCACAAAAAAGGTGACCAGACTGATATAAATGTGTAAAAATGCTGAGAGGTAGCATTCTGGACTGTCCTGGCAAGCACATTTTATTACTACTATGATTTATTTAATTTTATTTATTTTATTTATTTTATTTATTTATTTATTTATTTTATTTATTTTATTTATTTTATTTATTTTATTTATTTTATTTATTTTATTTATTTTATTTATTTTATTTATTTTATTTATTTATTTTATTTATTTTATTTATTTTATTTATTTTATTTATTTTATTTATTTTATTTATTTTATTTTTATTCATTTTATTCATTTTATTCATTTTATTCATTTTATTCATTTATGCAAACTTTAGTGATAATAAACCAAAATACCCATTGAATTATTGAAGGCCATCATCAGGTTTTACGGGGGAATATTACCTTGTACATTGAAGATGTTTGCGCACCGTGGAAACAACAAAATCAAGCTGAATTTAAAGGTGTACTATGTGAATTTAAAGGTGCACTATGCAACTTTCCAGGCAGTTCCATACCGGCTTGTCTCAAATGAAGACGTAAGAATAAAAACGCACACAATTGAATACATAGAAGTAATATAGATACTTTTTGATCTTTTTTTAAACTTTCTAGGCACAGCAACATCTCAAGAAAAGCTCCATACTGCACCTTTAACCCTCTCCACAAACACAGCCCCACATGAAAGTCGATATAACCACTGTGTGACAGGGATGCATAATTATGGAGGAGCATCTAAACAAACCAGTCGAAACAAAGCCTCGCTGACGCTTCAACATCGACGTCTAAAACCGTAATTTCCGCCGTTGCGTTTAAGAAACGGTCACTTCCGAGTTAATTGGCGGATGTTTGGACACTGATGGAGGAGTGAGGGGCGGCTGCAGCTCCCACTAAAAGCGCCGGGACTCGTTTTACCCGGCGCCGTGACAGCCTGAAGAGTAACTGCCACCGCTGCCAGCCCGTGTACAGCGCTGGCGCAGGTACCGGCGGCTCCTTCCTCCTGGCACCTGCCTCGTCCTCACGGCTAAATACGCCGCGGCGAGTAGGCACGCGGGGGCCCGTCTCTCAGATGTGACTCAGGGAAAGCGCGAGCAAATTGGCAAAAACCGTGACGGGAAATTATATCACTTCTCGGAGCGACGGCGTCATCAAACCCGCGGCTTTTGAATCCCGTCCAGAAATAAACAAACGGCCCCCCGAAACGTTTTGCCCCCGACGATCGTTTCGGCGCTTTTCCCCCCTTTCGCTGGCGTTCAAAAGGCTTTAGCCGTGAGACACGCACGTGAATATGTGGGAAGCGTGAGAAAAGAGTGTCTATTAATCTGAGGCGTAAAAATAAACATGAGGCATATGTTAGGAACACGTCACTGAGGCGCTTACAACATGAAAGAGCCGTAACTGACTTTCATCCAACACGTGCCAATGTGTAAGTGAAGAGTACATGCAGCGTGTGATACAAATATAATTCTACCCACTCTTGAGCAAATCTACTCAACTCTATGGCATTTCTTTCACTTCGTATCACGGCTTTTCCCACACGAGGAGCTGACCGTTGTGCTCCATCTTCTGGTTGCAGAGGGACTTACATAGAGGAGATAGACACATGCTAGCTTGTCCTGACATGCTGTGACTTTCCCCCTCGTCAACTAAAAACAGGCTAATTATAACAGATTTTAACTAATGACTTGCTACAATTTGTGGTCCCAGTAGGAAAACACGCAAGGAACTGACCGTTGTGCTCCATCTACTGGCTGCAGAGGGAATTACATAGAGGAGATAGACACATGCTAGCTTGTCCTGTTGTCCTGACATGCTGTGACTTTCTCCCTCGTCAACTAAAAACAGGCTAATTATAACAGATTTGAACTAATGACTGGCTACACTTTGTTAACCCTGTAGGAAAACGTGCCGTCTGCATTTGACCCATTCGTCAAAACCGCTGGGTCAACCTGTCGGGAACAATAGCATCCCGAGCTAACTCAGATTAGCCTCTGAAGCTCAACAGTGAATGCCACCGCTTGGTCCCAGAGGTAAATTTCAGAATCATTTTACCCAGAGACTTTCAGAAAAATAAATCAATTGGTAAAAGAAGTTGTGGTAACTAATCACCACCAGACCTTTAATTACTTTTTTACACATTAATTACCAGATGGCTAATGTCACGTTGTTGTCCATCTGTTGGCGTTGGAGGACAGATGCTGAGACCAATGCAAACTTAATAACTTATTAACTCTTAATGGCGATATTATACATTATTATTGAATATTAGTCAGTACATTAAACTTATATAGCTCCATCGAGAGAGGAGTTCGCCCAAGTCTTGTATATAAAGCATGCATAATGTACAAAAGTCTTGCATATGTGAACTCCAACGGTCCAAGTTGGTGTTTTGCTTGTGCTTTGTGAGTAAACTTTCAGTCAGAATTCCACGTATATGTTATAAATGATGACACGTTTAATTGGGGCTGTGCAATACGGTGATAAAGATCGAATTTGCGATCTCGTTCCTGTGGCGTGGTCAGGGCAATCAAGGCAAGCAGCGATTGACCAGTACAATAAAAGAATGTCATTTCTCTCACCTTGAATTTGCTCCGCTCTCTAACATGCGCTAGACAGCAGGCGGCAGCTTGTTTTAGAGGTTTGCACATGCTTTTTGAGGAATTAACTGAATAAATCAGTGGGAATCGGGGATGTTTGCAGGTTCTGCCCTGACTGAGCACGTGCAGAGGAGAAGCGAAGCAACAGCAGCGCCAAGGTTCAACAAGTGACTTAAAAACGATCTTTTAGAGACAATTCTTTGTTCGTAGCTAAGGCTCTGTCCACGTTTATAATGATTAGACTTTAGTTAGAAATACAAGCAGTCATTTAAAAACATAGAGTCTGTGTAATGAACTGAGCAGCAAAGTGAGAGTTCTAAATCCATTAAGCACCTGTATTATGCATGACATTTTAGCTCAGTAGGAGAAGCATTTGCCCTTTAGCATGGGAGATCTGGTGTTTGAAACCAGCTCCTGCGGCTTTTTTTGTTTGCTTTTTTCATTTTTACGTGCAAATGTTATCCACAAAACACCTGCCCACCATAAAAGCCATAACCGCACGCTACTGTAACACGCTATTTATGTAGCATCGAGCTAACGTGATTCACTCTCTCATTTCTCTCAATGCTTTTATGCAAACGCCTCCTATTGGTCGGTAAGACTCGGCGGGAGTTACAGTTGGATCTAACCAACTGCAATGAAGTGTGGATTTTCCAGAGAAGCGTTTTTTTTTTACCCAAAATTGTGATTACAGCTCAAAGAAAATCGTTAATAACAATCTTTTGTCATATCGCCCATAAGTTTAACAGTCAACACTCTAAACTCTAAATTGGTCCAATGGATCTGGTTCGTCCAAATGCTATATCCTAAAATAAATAAAATAAATAAAATAAATAAAATAAATAAAATAAATAAAATAAATAAAATAAATAAAATAAATAAAATAAATAAAATAAATAAAATAAATAAAATAAATAAAATAAATAAAATAGCATCTCCAGAGGGGCAAGCAGGTGGCGCCATGAAAGTGTCCGTCTCCCACCTTCACCTCGGCCACGTTTGCTGCTTGCTCTTCTACTTTTACAGTTACTTTTAATCGTCTACATGTGATCAACAATGCTGCTCCAACACCTTCTTCCCCTGTTATGTTTAACACCACGTGCACTGTATATTTACCCCATGTTTGAGTGCAAAACATCTCCTCCGGGGCTCTTCTGGGAGACAACAAACACTTCAAAGCCTCTCGACAACCATCCCGAGCGCCCGATCTGCCCGAGGACACAAAACCTGCCCTCAAATCCTGCCCTGCTTTCTCTGCGATTAACCAGGCGACGGAGGAAAATGTCACTTATTGTCCTGCCGCGCCCGTTCTGGTGGATTTGCGGCTATGTTTTGTCGTCTTAAATCTACGGCGGCGGACTTGGCAAATGAACCCCGTGTTCGATGAATAAAACAACAGGGGAGGGGAGCGAGGCGGCGCGGGGAAAGCCTCTCGCGGTCGGATCATTTCAGGAGCAGCGTGAGACGAGCGCAGAGGAGATTGGAGCCGACGGAGCAGGTTTGGACTCACCTGAGCAGGAGGAATAACAGTAGATTTGTAACGTCGGGGGAGGCGGGCTGGGACTAGGCAAAAGCACTTAAGCAGATGTTTGGGTTTCAGCTTTTAGCAGCAACGTGAAGCAGAGCTAAACCGAGACTTTAAGGACAAAAATGAAGTTTGTGTAAGTTCAGGGCCCTAGAAAGGATAATAGAGCATAAACCAGAACCACACCAAACTGGGCTGAAACCGTGACTAAACCAGTATTAAAACCACCGACAACACCCAGACTAAACCCTGAGATCACCCGGACTGAACCCGTGCCTACGTCAAGACTAAACCAGCACAAAACATACAAAACATAGACCATACCAGAACTAAACTAGAACTAAAACAGAACTAAACCACCGACAACACCCAGACTAAACCCTGAGATCACCCGGACTGAACCCGTGCCTACGTCAAGACTAAACCAGCACAAAACATACAAAACATAGACCATACCAGAACTAAACTAGAACTGAACCAGAACTAAACCACCGACAACACCCAGACTAAACCCCTGCCTACAAAAAAACTAAACCAGCACAAAAAAATAGTCTATACCAGGACTAAACCAGCATTAAACCAACAAAACACCCAGACTAAACCAGTACTAGACCGGGACTACGCCAGGACTGAACCAGGACTAAACCAGGACGAAACCACCAACAACACCCAGACTAAACACGGACTTCACCCGGACTGAACCCCTGCCTACACCAAGACTAAACCAGGACTAAACCAGGACTAAACCCCCGACTACATGAGCACCACACACCAGGACTACACCCGGTCTAGACCAGGACCACACCAGGACTAAACCGGGACTAATACAGGGTATAGTTTACACTAGGACTAAACTCCCAAATACACCAGGACTGCATGAGGACTAGACCAGGACTAAATCACGACTAAACCATAAGTAAACCATGACTACACCAGGACTTAACACCTGACTCCATCAGACCTAAACCAGGACTAAACCAGGACTACACCAGAACTAACCCACGACTTGCCCAAGGCTTTATCATAACGGGCTTTTAACTGTGAGACTGAACCAGGACTTAAAGGTGGTATGGACGATTTTTTTCAGCAAATTTTGTATCATATTTCCTCGTGGCGTGGATAAATCAAATCAAATCAATTTATTTTTGTAAGGCCCAAAATCACAACAACAGTTGCCTCTGAGGGCCACAGGGAGAAATGAATCAACAATGTCTGTGGTGGCGATGAAGTCAGACAATGTCTGTGGTGGCGAGGGACGATGTCCCATGGTCCTCTGTCCTTAGACTCTCCTATAAATCATTTGTCCTGCCACGTATCAATCATAAAACGCACCTACCGCTCACCTGCAGCCGCGTCAGGCTCGTCCCCACGTTTCCGCGTGCCTAAGCGCATGGATCTATCATAATATAGTTCTCTCAGTGTACGGGGCAAAATGAAGACGGAGAAAGACAGTTCGAGCTGACGCAGAAGTGGACAGAAATCTACGGGAGACGAGAGATGTGATGCGATCCGTTGCGCTAATAAACAAACGCACGTGTGTGTTGTATCAGTCCACACGGGGGAGTGCGCATGTGCACTTCCACCCGAGTTCTCAAATCACCGAACAATCGTCCAGACCGCCTTTAAGTAAATGAATCCTGCCACATTTTTGACAACCGTTCACAGACTGGACCAGGTTTACAAAAGAACTTAACTTGACCACACTCCATGACTGCACCAAACATAAGAATAAATCAGGAATAAACGTCTCTTAAACTAAACAAAATGGTACAAATACAAAGTGAAAGCCTTCGGAGTATTGTCCTGTCACTGCAGTGTGAGTAGCACCAGTACAGTACGAAGCCTGTGGTGAAGTGTATTAACCGGAGCAGGGTCTGGACGACTTTTTACACAAGGACAAATAAAGACCGTAGCGTTTTGTTCCTGCTCTAACCGCTTTTAACTCCACTGACCCACTGCACACTGCGGCTCCATCATCACAGCCATTCATCAGCCGCTCTGACGGCACGAGCCCTGGGAACATTTCACACGCCGGTTCTGTCTGACCGGCACTCAAGTACTCTCCAGAAAGCTCTTAACTACATTATTCAATCGTCATAGCAGCTGAAGACGACCGATTCAATTATTTAAACGGTGTATCCAGTAATGCGTTCTCTAAAGACTGTTGTACTGGTGACACTATAGGTTTTGTTTGCTGTTTTAATGGCTATAGATCAACACCTTCTTAACATCCACTGCTCTTAGTAATCTTAGTATTGATAGTATTGCTCTCTGGTGCTTACTTTGGCTGAAAAGTGGATTAGGAATGATCAAAATTGTATAAAACTGGGACTGAACCCGGAACTAAACTTGAACAAAAGCATGAAAAACTTGCACATTCACAACATCAAAATAGGACTTAAAGTAGGACAAAACTCGAAACTAAACAAGGACTAGATCAGGACTAGAACATTATCAATCTGCAATCTATGTGCTGTCGTGACACATATTCATGTGCAATTACTGTCGGGATCACATGCAATGGTATTTATGTATTTATTTGTCTATGGGAGTTTTTATTTATTTATAGGAGATCTTCTACTGAAAGTGTTTTTCAGACTTCCTATAAGTGATCTGTTCTTCTGTATCTACCTCTGTATCTACCTGCGTTGCACCAATGAAATTTCCCCATGTGGGACAATAAAGGAATATCTTATCTTATCTTATCTTATCTATCAATCAATCAATCAATCAATCAATCAATCAATCAATCAATCAATCAATCAATCAACTTTTATGTATAGAGCCCTTTACAACACTCAAAGTGACCAAAGTGCTTCACAATAAAAATCAAGACAATACAAAACAAAGTAAAAACAAACTGTACAAAATAACACTGAATTACAGAGTATTAAAAGCCTGTCTTAATAAATAAGTTTTAAGCCTAGACTTAAAAAGGCTAAAGTCTGTGATGGTGCGCATGTCTTCTGGCAGTTTGAACATTATGAAACCACATTAGGACTGAAATGGCCTCAATTCAGGATCAAATAACTAGTATGAACGCACTCTTAAACCAGGACCGGGACAGGACCAAACCAGATCTACATCAGGACTAAACCTTGCTTAAGGCAGGACCAAACCAGACCAGTGAGACGCCTAGAGGAAGAGAAGATTTATGAAATAAGATATTAAATGATTCACTGCAAGCATACAATTAGCTAATACATAATAAATCTATTTCAAACCATTCCCATTTGAAGTTGGTTCAATAGATCTAACTGTTATGCTCATTTTGACTATGATTTGGTAACTATGATGTCACTGCCCGGCATTGTGGGCATTGAAATCACGCCACAAACCATTAGTCACCGGTATTATTCATTAAGAAACATTCGATACAGTCATTTTTGGCTTGACCTTTCTGGAAAATGTGCACAAATACACTCCCAACGGTGCAACGACGAAGTCTATTCTGCAGAGTTGTCCAAAAAGGTATGACAAGATCTCCAACTTTACAAAATAAAACAACTCATCGCTCATATATGGAGCCCAGTTGTGACCTCACACCGGTACAACTTGTCCAATTAGGTCTTTACATTCCACCCCGTACACATGTCGTCCGGTTTTAGCCGAAAAACCTTCACAAAAATACGCACGGCCACCCATCTGGCAACATTAGTCCACACGGGAGGTTTGGTCCAAGTGACATTTCGAGCTGTTTGGGTCGGTCATTTCTCACTAATGAATATGTTTTGTGACGACCCGGCGCACACAAAAAAAGCATCGTTGCGGCTTTTATCTGGAGGATGCAGGCGACGCGGCGGTGGCTCGGGACGGGGATGGACAAACGCGCTGACAACAAGATGGAGGGCGCGGGGAAGTCCCATCTCCGAGCGAATATGAGGCCGTCGGAGGCAGTGGGAATGTGGGAGTGATGTGGAAGTGATGTGGAAGTGATGTGGGAGTGATGTGGGAGTGATGCGGAAGTGATGCGGGTGTGAGGCGGAAGTGATGTGGAAGTGATGTGGAAGTGATGTGGGAGTGATGTGGGAGTGATGCGGAAGTGATGCGGAAGTGATGCGGAAGGGATTCGGGAGTGATGCGGAAGTGATGCGGGAGTGATGTGGAAGTGATGCGGAAGTGATGCGGAAGTGATGCGGGAGTGATGCGGGTGTGAGGCGGAAGTGATTTGGAAGTGATGTGGAAGTGATGCGGAAGTGATGCGGAAGTGATGCGGGAGTGATGCGGGAGTGATGCGGGAGTGATGCGGGAGTGATGTGGAAGAGATGTGGAAGTGATGTGGAAGTGATGTGGAAGTGATGTGGAAGTGATGTGGAAGTGATGTGGAAGTGATGTGGAAGTGATGTGGAAGTGATGTGGAAGTGATGTGGAAGAGATGCGGAGGGAGCGAGCAGCGCGGTACTCAAACGGACGCGGTAAAACAAGGGGGTCTCGTGACGTGGGCGGTGGTCGTCCTGCTTTAAAATGAACCCAGACACTAATCAAGAGCAACACTAGTATCAATAGGTTCTATACTGGGAAAACAGTGTGGAATAAAATGATCTATTTCAGAACTGGTAGAAGACAACGACAATGACAAAAAATTCTGTTGAAAATGACATTATGGTTTCTAAAAAAGGTTAGTATGAGTTTGAAAATGTTTGTCCGGATCTAGTCTAGTCCTGGTTTATCAATAAATCAATGACATTTTATTTGTAGATCACAATTTGTACAAAAATGCAATTCAAAGTGCTTTACAACATTAAAAACATTAAACCACACTCACACTAAACAGTATAGATCACAATAAATTAATACAAACATAGGAACATATTAACATAGTATTTAAAATAGTAAACACCAGATACAAGTATCTCAGTCATATGCACAGTCAAACAGAACAGTCTTTAGCCTCGATTTAAACAGTTTAGTCCCAGTTTAGTCATCATTTTGATGTAATATGTGTCTGAATGTGACAGAAACAAAAACCTAATAAGAACTGTGTCACTGAAAGACCAGGTCGTGCGGTCGGCCTCTCATCATTTTCTCCTCGGTAAAGTTACACTATGTCATATTTCTGGAGGGGCCGCCATCTGCCTGTCCTCACGGAGACGTTAACGCCGTCTCCATGGACACAAACAGGCGACACCAATAAAAAACACCTGCAGTCGAATAAATGTAAGTGAGATAAGCTTACTGCCGTACCGTGAAATGAGCACAAATAGACTCCTGATGTCTTTTTGGTCTATTATTCTTAAGTAAAAGTAAAGCAACAGCCAGTTGTATATTCAAATAAAAAGTCCATTAGCGAGTACGTTTTGTGGCGTCGCGTACATACAGCATCTTTACCACGGGAACTATTGTCGAGTCTGGTCCCAAAATGGTGTAAAACAGTTTCAAAGTGCAGTATTCCTTTGTAACCAGCGCTCAGTGTTTGGGGTTTTATTGGAAATTATGGAAATATGAGGCAAATTTGGTGGATGTTTGTGGGATGAAGGGTAAACACGTGTTGTTTTTCCCCCTCGTAAACTGTGACATTGAACTTAAACGGCTCAATCAGAGAAACTGGTTCATTGATTTCCTTTTCTACAGTGACAGTGATTAGTTTATTATATTTATTAATTTTTATGTGTGAAAGATTTTGCACCGTCCTTATGATACAGAGCCAAATGGAGAAGTAACAGAGCTTCAGGACAGTTTTTGTTTGTATGTACCTTTTTTTTTAATATTAATTCTGTCCGTTTCTGGTTTGTTTTGATCTTTTTTGTTTAATACAAATTTATCTAAACATTTAAAAATATTATGTATACATTGCTAAGCTTAACAATAGTATTAAGATAATAAAATAGCACATACAAATTGTGAAAGATTAAAGGTGGTACACATTCAAACATTCAAATATCAGACCATTACAAACATACAGACCAAAACTACTTACCGTATTTTCCGGACTATAAGTTGCACCTGAGTATAAGTCGCATCCGATACATACAACAACTTTACCACGGGAACTATTGTCGAGTCTGGTCCCAAAATGGTGTAAAATAGTATTAAAGTGCAGTATTTCTTTGTAGCCAGCCCACTCTGCAGCTCTGTGTGTCACTGAAGCCTGTGTCACGTTTGACTCAGTGACTCTCTCTTTATGCAGAGGCAGCGCTGGTGAGCAGGCTGGTGCTGCTGGTGGATCATAATTAGTCTTGTATCGGGCCATATTCATTATTCAAATGTGTAGGAGGACTTTTGGCCAGAAAAACCCCAACAACAACCTGTACAGAACGTGATTGCTTCAACGTTCGCCTCCTCCAACTGGAGTGCTTTTGTAATACATTTGCATAAACAGATCAGATGCATTGTTTGTGTTGTCACAGGCCTTTAAACGTGCTCTTTGCCATCGCATAGAAAATCAAAATAATGTTGTGAGAAACCAAATATGCCTTTCTATCATTCAGGAGTTCCCTCATCAGGATTAGTGTTAGCATGTTAGCATACTGGCCGCTGAGGGAAATAAAGAAAGGGAATAAAACAAAAGGTAATTCAGCCCCGACGTAATGATGTAAACACAAGCAGTTGTTTGACGGTTCAGAGCAAATCTGGCAAGGATTTATGGATTTGAAACCAGCACGGCAGTAGCTCAGTGGTAGAGTGCTCGTCTTCTGATCCAAAGGTCGGCGGTTCGACTCCCCGCTCAGTCAGAGCGGTCAGATCCACTGGCCCGCAGGTTGGCGGTGCGATCGCAGCTGCCTCATGTGAATACTGCCGTTGTGTCCTTGGGCAAGACACTTAACCCAACTTGCCCCCCAGTGTCTGCGTACATCTGGGGTGTGAATGTGTGTGTGAATGGGTGACTGGTTCCTTGATGTAAAGCGCTTTGAGTACCTTGACGGTAGAAAAGCGCTATATAAATGTGACCATTTCACTAAAAACATAAAAAAAACACTCACACAATACAGTATAAATCAATAAAAAATCTATAAATTTAAAAAACACATTCCATTACTGGGAAAAAATTAAATAAAACCGAATGTCTTTAATCTATTTCAGAACTAGTAAAAGACAACAACAACAACAGCAAAAAAATTTGTTGAAAATGACATTATGGTTTCTAAATAAGGTTCGTATTTTGACTTTTTCAATCGTATCCAATTGAGTTTGAAAGATTCAATCGATCACATTTTATTTGTAGAGCACAAATCGGACAAAAATGCAATTCAAAGTGCTTTGCAACATTAAAAAAAACAACAACACTCACACAAAACAGTATAGATCACAGTAAATCAATAAAAACACAAGAACACATTACATAGTATTTAAAATAGTAAACACCAGATAAAAGTATCTCAGTCGTATGCACAGCCAAACCTCCAAAGACCTAGACCTCCAAAGCTCTGATGTCACAAAGTGTTTTCTGAGGCTCAGAGGGAGAGGACCTCGTGAACAGGATTACATGAACAAAGTCTAAAGAATAAAGTCTGGCGGTAATGCGACACTTGGATGCCAACCGCCATAAAACAACAACAACAACAACAACAACAAGAGTGAAAGCTAAATACAACTCCAGGTATGTTTTTGAAGAGAGAACAATGGTATTACATGGTTAAAAGCTAAAAAAAATAATAATCAAAAACTCAATTTAGCAATGTGCAAGTTAAAGGTGCACTATGTAACTTTTTTGTACAGCCACCACCTGCTGGTCTCCATGGATACGTTATTGTTGTATCTCTTGCATGTATCCAATTGCAGCTGTTTATATTGTGTAGTGCCTTAAAAAAAAAAAATCTTCCTTTGAGCATAGTCGCCTCCCCACAGAGCTGACCTGTAACTTTGCCTGATTGTCTCCATGACGATACATTTACCGCCATACTACCCCCTTCACATGCACAAAAAGTATGCCGTGCACCTTTGAACCTGTGAATTCCGCGCTCTTTTGAACGTTTATCCAACAATGAACACGGATTCACACTTATAAAAGATGCAAGATATTTCTCTGGTAGTTATTTAACAGAAAGACAAATATAAACGGATGATCAGAGACACTCCGGGGCAGATGAAGTGTTTTGGACGGCTCCTCGGCGCTGTAATAATGTGCCCCGCGACGTCGGGTTCATTCACAGATCGACTGCCAGCGCTGATAGAGTCTGGCACCGGCGCATTCTAAAGAGCAGATTAAATACATGAAGCGCACGTGGCATCAAATCAAGTGCTGAATCAAACTGTGGCTGCAGTTCAGACGCAGCGACACCAGCGCGCAGTGTTCGGGTTTTATCGCAAATTATGGAAATATGAGGCAAATTTGGTGGATGTTTGTGGGATGAAGGGTAAACACGTGTTGTTTTTCCCCCTCGTAAACTGTGACGTTGAACTTAAACGGCTCAATAAGAGAAACTGGTTCATTGATTTCCTTTTGTACAGTGACAGTGATTAGTTTATTGTATTTATTATTTTTTATTTTGTGTAAGTTTTTGCACCGTTCTTATGATACAGAGCCATATATTGTAAATAGAGAGAAATGAAGAGGTAACTGAGCTTCGGGACAGTTTTTGTTTGTATGTACCTTTTTTTTAATGTTAATTCTGTCCGTTTTTGGTTTGTTTTGATCTTTTTGTTTAATACAAATTTATTCAAACATTTAAAAATAATATGTATAAATTGCTAAGCTTAACAATAGTATTAAGATAATAAAATAGCACAAGAAAGTGATGAAAGATTAAAGGTTATACACATTTAAACATACAAATATCAGCCCATTTACAAACATACTGACCAAAACTACTTAACGCATTTTCCAGACTATAATTCGCACCCAAGTATAAGTCGCACCAGCCAAAAAATGCATAATAGAGAAGAAAAAAACATATATAAGTCGCACTGGAGTATGAAATGCGGTTGCAAGTGTGAAAATAACAAATAATATCACATATAAGTCGCTCCAAGTATTTAAGTATAAATATAAGTATAAGTCGCACCTCGGCCAAAACTATGAAAAAAGGTGCAACTCATAGTCCGGAAAATACGGTACTTTCAAATGATTACAGGATATGCCAGCAAAAAATTAACACAACACATTTTCACCCATTTTAGTAAAGTATTTAGTGTAAAAGTTGCGTTAAATTCTTCCCTTCAACCACTAGATGTCCCCAGAACAGCCAAACACCACATCGCACCCTTCAATCCCCAAAGCATTTGCGTCAAGTGCTCGAGCATCAAACCGTCTCAGGTCGACAACCAAGACCCTTAGCGGCGCCGCCCGGACAAGTGCGGTTTAGCGGTTAGCCCTAATCCAGCATTAGCGCCCATCTGCTTAACCGCACGTTCGGAGGAAGTTGAAAGGCAATCATCGCCACAATTTATTAGCATTTGTCCATTTAAATAGCTTAGCGGCCGCGGCAATCTGCAGAGGGCACCTTCAGCAATCAACAGCTGCCACGCGAGCTGCATTGTGGGTAGCCGGGGAGAGCCGAACAATAACGGTTAATCCAAGGGAGAAAAAAAGGGGGCAGGAATCCAGACAGCGCCGTGGCCTATTTGCCATGCACAGGTTTGAGTAAGTGCTTCATTTAATCATAATTGACGGAGGGGTGGTTTTTGGAGTCGCGGTGCACACTACAGTGACACAAGCCTCGCTCCTCCGCCTGGCTTTTCTCCGGCTCCTCTCCCGCCGGATTGTATTTTGTGCTTGACTGAATTAGGTGATCATTTTTTATCTTACATGCCGCGCTGGCTTCTGGAGTTTCGAGCCGTAAAGGGAAAATTGGAGGGGGGAAGAGGAGGAAGTTGAACATTTATCGCGTGCCGGGGTTAATCTCTCGAAATGGCGCGGATTTGGTCGGAGGAGAGGGAAAGCACAAAATCCACGCTTGCACTCGCGGAAAGCTGTTATTACCGTCATCTCTCTCCCTCTCTTCATCCTGACTTACTGAGAAGAAGGGACGGGGGAGGGGGGGGGGGGGAGAAAAGTCGAGTCTTAGCGGCTCCCGACACTGGTGACAAGAAGCAATGCATAAATTACGGGACAGACTGTACCCATCAGTCACTTTGGGGTGCGCTAATAATCCGCGGTGTTGTGCGATCCTCGTTTACAGTTGGCGTTGGCGGCAGGAGTAACGAACACCTGCAATGGAGTGTTGAGGTTCTCGCAACAGATTGTGTGAGAAGATGATGTGGGCTAAATATCATAAAGTCTGAAATATAAAGCTAACAGGTTATCTCGAAAGAGCCGTGCACATCACCTGTGAACACGCCCTTTTTCAGTTCTTTTGGACAGGAGAGGATGGGGTGAAACGGGGGATGAGAGAGAGGGGAGGACATGCGGTAAATCGCCGGGAGTCAGGATTCGAACTCACGACACGATCAACGTAATCTTTTCCGTTTGATATCGACTCGTAAATGAGGGGAAAGTGTGGCAGCTTGAGCATGTTTCATATTCTAGTTCACCTGTGTCTGTTCATTGCTGGTCACATGGTTTACTCCTTCTTCCACTGAGCTACTGGTGCTCCTTAGATGCTTCTCATCTGCCTGGAGGAGCGTTCTCTACTTGCCCAAGGACACAACGGCAGTCTTCACCTGTGGGTTAGTGGATCTGACCGCTCTGACAAGGGTGTTTATGTCCAACCGCTGACCTCCAGAACATGAGCACTTTGAGCTTCTGCTGCTCCAAAACACATCTGCCTCGAATTATTCCTGTTTGGGTCAGAGTTTTTTTCAATTTTTTAAAATATTTTTTGTTAATTTTGAAAACATCAAACAACAAAAACAAGAAACAGGAGAAACAAGACCAGACAAAGCCAAGTTGTCGGTCCAGTCCTTAATCGTGGGCTAAATTTGTGTCATGCGTTTGTTTGTGAGGCCAGAAGACGAGTTTTTAAGTTTAGTCTTAGTTTAGTCTATGCGATCCCTCATTTGTTCAGTTTAGTCTTAGTTTAGTCTGTGCAATCCCTCATTTGTTCAATTTCAAAAGTAGTCATTTGTTTTTTAAATCATGACGTTTCGACTTCTGGAAACTTCTCACTGAGCTCCTGGAAAGCGGTGATTCTCTCTCGTCTTTGAAACGCCAGATTTAAGATCATTTTAGTCCAAGCGTGTTTGTCTCAACCTTGCTTTCATCTTAAGGTGCGTTCACATTTTGCACAAACGCCACATTCAGACTAAACTAGGACTAAATCTGGAACTAAACACAGACAAGGCCAAGGCTGAACCAAGATCAGAACAGGAACAAATCAAGTTTACATCAGAATTAAACAGGGCTAAGACCAAATAAGTTCAGTTTGTTTCTTGAGTTAGTCCTTGTTTGGTCCCTTGCCCTTGTTTTAACCTGTTCCATGGCCAGATTTAGGCTTTTTAAAGTAATTTCGATAGTTTTCTTAAGATCTGCCAGTATTGAGCACCTTTTTTGGGACATTGCTCTAGTTTGGCCTCGTTAGAACAGCTCAGTACAACATTTGCAGGTTCAAAAACCCTCATCTTCAAATGTCAAGCCTTTACGTCTGATTGGCCTCAAAATGTCAAGCGGTCTGCACTTTAATCAACTTTTCTGGACATGTTTGTCGAAAAATTTGACTGATATCTAACCAGAAAGATCCACAATGGAGGAAGACGTCGAGTCCCTTTTGAATTTTGCTCTAAAGATGTTTTTCACTCGCAAAACTGAGGCGTTCATGACCATTTTCACGTCGCCACCGTTTCCGTCAGCCCCTCACAACACTTCTGGGGGCCTCTCCGCGCAAAACCGCCGCCGTTTCCCTTTCCCCCCCGAACGCGCCAAAACATTCGATTAAGTGGATCCGAGTCTCGTGATTTATACCTGCACTTTATGGCATTTGCAAATGACTAACCCCGCAGTGGCAGAGTAATTCCACGCTGTCATATTTGTCTTTTGAAAGCGGTAACAAATTATCAAGCTGAAAAGAAATCCGTCTCCACTTTTGCTTATTTTAGACCGGCGGAGAGCAGTCGGCTGCGTTGAAGTTTTCCCATTTATTTCTCGAGAGCGGCGACAGGTGACAGAACTTCTTACTTCTCTCGCTCGCTATTTCACGTGCTATTTCGCCGGTAGCCCACTCCCGACCATCACCTCTCCATCACTCGCTTCCCTTTTTGTTTGACTCTCCTCTTTTGGGGGGCTGTCGGTAACGCTCAAGCTGTCATCTCCAGGGACGGGAGAAGGGTAATTGGAGTAGAAGTTTCGTGCTGTCTGCCCCGTGTGTTTGTTGGACAATGCCGTTTCGTGGCAGGTGTAACTCAGCACCTTTTCACGATCGGCTAATGAGGCGTGACTGCGGAGGAGACGGATGGACGGGACATGGTGGGGGGGGTGCACGACGTGACCCCTGAGAGCCCCCCCGGGACGCTCTGAAGTCAAGAGAAGGCAAGCAGGTGTCAGTCAAACGGGAGGAGGGCCCGGGAGGAGGAGGAGCTCGCGCAGACATGTCCAATAAGGGAGAATACATAGCACAAGAGCATCCCTGCAATATTTACCATCTATTTTAAGGTCACTATAGCAACAAAAGTGCTGGATTGCTTTTTGTACGAGGGATTTTTTTGACATTTAAAAAAGCCTCGATGTTTTGAATGAAATAGTCTTCACTTTTACAGTATGTGAAATGTATTAAAAGCACATACTTGTCTCTAGAAGTTATTTAAGTGATGTTTAAAGCTGCAAAACACAGGTAGTGGTGAAGGTTATAATTAAAATGATATTGCAATAGACACTGCAGCTCTGAGATCAGCTTAAGTGACATAAGTCACCTTGAGACTCACAAATGATGTCACCCGCAAAAGGAATGATGGCAATATTTGTATATATACCATTATTATTAGTAGTATTATCTTGTCTTTCGTTGGCTGTTTTTAATTTATTTTATTTTATTTCATCTTTATTTTTTTATTTTCCCCCTCCATTCCTTATTAGGAAATGAGAGGTTTTGTCTATAGGAGTTTTTGTTTATAAGAGTTTTTGTTTATAAGAGTTCTTCTATTAAGAGTATTTTTTAAACACTATAAGTTATCTGTCCTTTTCCTCTGTATCTACTGCGTTGCAACAATGAAATTTCCCCATATGTGGACAATAAAGGAATATCTTATCTTATATATATTTGCTCTCAAGAGAACCCATATGAGCCTGAAACACCAGTGGTTCTGGGCCAATCACAGGGCAGCATTGTGGTTTGGGCTGGAACCAGAGCCGAAGCGCCAAAATGATCAAACTGGCGTTAAACATGTGTCCGGCTCTTGTTTTATCACATTTACATGAACTGTCCCCTCTTAACCCGCGCCCTCCTGCAGCTTGCTCCCGAGGTCAGAGGTCAACACTTCCTTCAGATCCAGACGTCTGCTCTCATTAACCGCCGTAAAATGTACCGCCGTCTCCCCCTCTTCACCTCCCCCGCCCCGCCCTCTCAGCCCTTTCCCCTCAGGCAGAATCTCTGTAATGTGCAGTTGTCTCATTATCGCGTCGTGTCACTTTCATTCCGAAGACGTTCCGTTGCGTTCTGGTCTTTTCCTCGCCGCGCTCACATCCTTCAGGACGACTGTTAAATCGCAGCCCCGAGGAACAATAAAGCAGTATTAACAGTATTAACTCACAGGTTCATAGTGCTAAATGCTCTACTTCCTGTATGAATTGCAAAAGATTAACATCATTATTTCAAAATTCATGTTTTGTTTTTTCACCCAGAAGCTCATCATTTGTCTCTTTATGGGTTTAAAACTTACAACGACGTTTGGAGGACTTTTTCAAATATTCAAAAGAACATTTAGATTTGAACTGTGCAATTGTGTGTATTTTTCATCATTCTGCTCCCAAGTTTCTAATTTATTTTAAGTAATATTATGTGTATTTGTACTTCTATTCATTTATTTATATTTTCAAACAAAAGTGAAGCTCAAACTAATAATGTAATAATGCTTTGATAATAATTTGTGCAATACAGTCAAACCCATGTGCAATACTGTCATATGCATGTGCAATACTGTCACACTCATGTGCAATATTCATGTGCAATACTGTTATACTCATGTGCAATACTGTCAAAATCATGTGCAATACTGTCACACTCATGTGCAATATTCATGTGCAATAGTGTCATACTCATGTGCAATACTGTCATACGCATGTGCAATACTGTCATACGCATCATACTCATGTGTAATAACTGTCATATTCATGTGCAATACTGTCATACTCATGTGCAATACTGTCATATGCATGTGCAATACTGTCACACTCATGTGCAATATTCATGTGCAATACTGTCATACTCATGTGCAATACTGTCATATGCATGTGTAATACTGTCACACTCATGTGCAATATTCATGTGCAATAGTGTCATACTCATGTGCAATACTGTCATACGCATGTGCAATACTGTCATACGCATCATACTCATGTATAATAACTGTCATATTCATGTGCAATACTGTCATACTCATGTGCAATACTGTCATACTCATGTGCAATACTGTCATACTCATGTGCAATACTGTCATACGCATGTGCAATACTGTCATACGCATCATACTCATGTATAATAACTGTCATATTCATGTGCAATAGTGTCATACTCATGTGCAATACTGTCATACGCATGTGCAATACTGTCATACGCATCATACTCATGTGTAATAACTGTCATATTCATGTGCAATACTGTCATACTCATGTGCAATAATGTCACACTCATGTGCAATACTGTCATACTCATGTGCAATACTGTCATACTCATGTGAAATACTGTCATACGCATCATACTCATGTGTAATAACTGTCATATTCATGTGCAATACTGTCATACTCATGTGCAATAATGTCACACTCATGTGCAATACTGTCATACTCATGTGCAATACTGTCACACTCATGTGAAATACTGGTCATCCTGGTGCAGTATTTTCTGTCCATATAACAGCAGTAGAGTATAAGAGGTTTAAAAGAGTGTTTTTGTAAGTTGTTTATTATTATACTTCTGTGCCTAATCTGTGTTGCAACACTTGAATTTCCCCATTGTGGGACAAATAAAGGTTATCTTATCTTATCTTAACCATCAAATATTCTTTCTAATACTATTTTCTTACCAATGCTAACGTGACAGTTTCAATAACCAATCAGAGCGTCTCTCCCTGTTTAAAGGGCTGAATTGAGCTTTGCCAGTGACTTATTGGCGACCCGATCCTCTCTCACTCTGTGTATTGTACAAACATATTCCCCGTTGAATCCCTCTCATTTAAGCCGGTGTCTGAGCGCGTGTGGTGAAGAGCTAATCTCATCTCGCTCATTAGATTTGATGAAGACGAGGGATTTCCGAGAGGCCCAGGCGCTGCCCTTATCCCCGCCACATCTTAAACGCACAAATGAGAAAATTTATATTACCGTCCACGAGGAGCCGAGATCGTAATACTGTAATACTTACACAATGTACTGTACGTGGGTGGAGTACACAGTTATGACATCATGCACTCATGTTGTCTTGGTTGACGATTTACTACTAAGTCAATTCAAAATATGTAAAAAGAGTGACTATTCTTAAGATATACTGCACATTCAAATGGACTGTCTGCGGTGCATTATGTCATCTCCATGCGCATGCTTTGGCCCGGGAATGTTCCACAGTGCGGCATTAAAGTTATTTGCTCAATTACAGATGTTTTTAGTGGTAAAAAGTATGCATTTATTGGCCCGATGGCGTCACCTGCTACACTTTTGATGCTGCGAGGATCAAAATTGGGACAGAAACAAATGAAAAATAAGATCTAATGGTGTTTTTGTTCATTTATATACGATAAAACACAAAATATTGGGTGAAATAACGGGCCACAAAGTTAGATTCTGATGTAAACTTGGAACTTTTAAAACCTTTTAACGGTGCTGAAGCAGAGGAGACTAAACACACAGGTGAAGGCATATATTTCAAGAGCCCTTTGTAAGCAGAAGTATATAATAACTTTAACTGGCAACAAAAAAAAAGTATCCACGGGAAAATAAAACCCATAGTAAAAAGAGATATTTCAACGGAATAAAACAACACGAGCAGCACTGCCAAGGCAACGTCCTGGTGGCAAATTCACAACAATTATACTTATTAGCAAGTTAATGATTTAATTCACAAACGTGTCCAAACAGAGACTGAATAATACATCTATGCATCATGTTTTGAGCCTCTTGTTCGTCTCCATTTCAGAATAAAACGGCGTGTGTGTTGAAAAGCGCCGGTATAATGGGTGTAATTTAAACCTTTACAGTGGTAATAAGATCATGTTCGTGCCTTGTGTTACATCACCAATTAACTTACATTCTGGGGATGTTTTACAGAAATAGAATTCAACAGCAGTTTAGGCAAATTAGTTCCAATTGTCTCCAAAAAACTGAATTAAAAGGCAGATTGCAATTGAGTTAACACGATTAGAGGAGAAATATTGCACCCTCGCAGGAGCTCGCTCGGCGCCTCAGGCTCGCGCGGGAAACACAGCCGTTTGGCGCAGTGCGTTTTGATCTTCTCATTTCGACATTAGCAGCTTTACAGAAGACACCGTCAGACACTTCAAATGCAACGGAGTCGACTTGAAGGAAAACACTTGTTCGGCGACGGAGGATGAGAGGATTCGAACGGGCGCCAAATCAGTCGACGCATGCCAAGTGTCACGTGTGATGTTGTGATGGAAGTACGGAGCTAATTCAACACTTCTGACATTAATATCAAGGACAGAATGACTGGAAATGACGGGCAGTTAATATGGAAAGAGTTGCACAACATTTGTTTGAAAAAGTCCCACATGCTATTTTGTGTTGCACCTTGTTTACCGTCACAAACTGCGTCATTATTTGTGGTGAATATCTGATGTGTAAATGAGTTTGACTTTGGGAGAACAGACACATTTATAAGATGAATGAGGATGAAGATGATCACTAGCCTCAGAGTTATAGAGACTATAGAGGTTTTAGAGACTTCTTCACACATTTGAACTGACTTGAGCGTAAACCGCTGCTGCTTAAAGAACCTGGTCGACCTAAGAAAACTAAAAACTTAAGATCTTCAACATTAGGAGTGTTTTGAAGCACAGATCACACTCTGCTGCTCACAAGCGTTTCTCCTTTACATCTGAGGACAGACCTCATATTCACAGATCCGTGATTGTTTCTTTATTGACAAATGCGATCAAAGTGTTTTACTGCAGACACAGCACTTTTCCCTCATGTGCTCATGATACAGGCAAATTAAAGTGACACAAACGTGAGTTCAGACGTCCTGATCAAAGTTTGTGAAGCCTCTGCAGTCCACCCTGCACTGAGCATTAAGACTGGGACTGGGCTGGACAGTGATAATAATCTTATTATTAGTAACATAAATCAATAATATCTACCATTGACAGGCAATTATATTAAAATAAGAATATTCTAAATACAAAGACAGTTATTTTGTTTTATTTCTTGCTTTTGAGGCTCGAGTGAAATGTGGGAAGTGTGTGTGGCGCAGTGTGTGTGTGTGTGTGTGTGTGTGTGTGTGGCGCAGTGTGTGTGTGTGTGTGTGTGGCGCAGTGTGTGTGTGTGTGTGTGTGGCGCAGTGTGTGTGTGTGTGTGTGGCGCAGTGTGTGTGTGTGTGTGTGTGTGTGTGTGTGTGGCGCAGTGTGTGTGTGTGTGTGTGTGTGTGTGTGTGTGGCGCAGTGTGTGTGTGTGTGTGTGTGTGTGGCGCAGTGTGTGTGTGTGTGTGTGTGTGTGTGTGGCGCAGTGTGTGTGTGTGTGTGTGGCGCAGTGTGTGTGTGTGTGTGTGTGTGTGGCGCAGTGTGTGTGTGTGTGTGTGTGTGTGGCGCAGTGTGTGTGTGTGTGTGTGTGTGTGGCGCAGTGTGTGTGTGTGTGTGTGGCGCAGTGTGTGTGTGTGTGTGTGGCAGGGTGTGTGTGGTGTGTGTGTGTGTGTGTGTGTGTGGTGGGATGTGTGTGGGTGTGCGTGTGTGTGTGTGTGTGTGTGTGGTGGGATGTGTGTGTGTGTGTGGCGCGGTGTGTGTGTGTGTGTGTGTGGTGCGGTGTGTGTGTGTGGCGCAGTGTGTGTGTGTGGCAGGGTGTGTGTGGTGTGTGGTGGGATGTGTGTGTGTGTGTGTGTGTGGTGGGATGTGTGTGTGTGTGTGTGTGTGTGGTGTGTGTGGCGCGGGGTGTGTGTGTGGCGCAGTGTGTGTGTGTGTGTGGCAGGGTGTGTGTGGTGTGTGGTGTGATGTGTGTGTGTGTGTGTGTGGTGGGATGTGTGTGTGTGTGTGTGTGTGTGTGGCGAGGTGTGTGTGTGTGTGTGTGGTGGGATGTGTGTGTGTGTGTGTGGTGTGTGTGGCGCGGGGTGTGTGTGTGGCGCAGTGTGTGTGTGTGTGTGTGGCAGGGTGTGTGTGGTGTGTGGTGGGATGTGTGTGTGTGGCGCGGTGTGTGTGTGTGTGTCGTGGTGTGTGTGTGTGTGTGTGTGGCGCGGTGTGTGTGTGTGTGTCGTGGTGTGTGTGTGTCGTGGTGTGTGTGTGTGTGTGTGTCGTGGTGTGTGTGTGTGTGTGTGTGTGGTGGGATGTGTGTGTATGTGTGTGTGTGTGTGTGTGTGTGTGGTGGGATGTGTGTGTGTGTGTGTGTGTGTGTGGTGGGATGTGTGTGTGTGGCGCGGTGTGTGTGTGTGTCGTGGTGTGTGTGTGTGTGTGTGTCGTGGTGTGTGTGTGTCGTGGTGTGTGTGTGTGTGTGTGTGTGTGTGGCGCGGTGTGTGTGTGTGTCGTGGTGTGTGTGTGTGTGTGTGTGTCGTGGTGTGTGTGTGTGTCGTGGTGTGTGTGTGTGTGTGTGTCGTGGTGTGTGTGTGTGTGTGTCGTGGTGTGTGTGTGTGTGTGTGTGTGTCGTGGTGTGTGTGTGTGTGTGTGTGGCGTGGTGTGTGTGTGTGTGTGTGTGTCGTGGTGTGTGTGTGTGTGTCGTGGTGTGTGTGTGTGTGTGTGTGTGGCGTGGTGTGTGTGTGTGTGTGTCGTGGTGTGTGTGTGTGTGTCGTGGTGTGTGTGTGTGTGTGTGTGTGTCGTGGTGTGTGTGTGTGTGTGTGTCGTGGTGTGTGTGTGTGTGTGTGTGTGTGTCGTGGTGTGTGTGTGTGTGTGTGTGTGTCGTGGTGTGTGTGTGTGTGTGTCGTGGTGTGTGTGTGTGTGTGTGTGTGTGGCGTGGTGCCACGAGGCCCTCTGCCCAGCGAATAATTAATCAAGAGCCGCACTGATCCCGCCTCTTGTGCATCAGCTCAGACCTCACGCTCTTCACAAAGACTTTAGAAGGAGATGGACCAGGACCCTCTGGATGGACAGCTCCAATCACCTGCTCCAACGTGACACACAAGAGCCTCGCCCTCCGTCTGAACAACACATTATTATTGTGTATTTGCAAATGAACTGCAGTATATACGTACCTGCTGCTGATTAAATAAAGCTCCATAAAATAGAATCTAAATTATTTGATTTACTTCAACATAAAATTATTTAAAAAAGATAACACAACATATTTAGTAGGTCAAAATATATATATTTTTTGTGTATTTAGTGTGTAGTGTATTTTCTAAAGTGATTTAAACTTTAAGTTTTGGCAGCGTGGTAAAGATGACACTCGGGGGCAACAGTTAAATGTTATAACTTCTCAAGACAATTCAAAACTAATGAATAAATCAAACGGACATAATAAAAACATTGCAGTCATTTGAACGTCAGACATGTTTTATACTTGTCTCTGTTAAATGTTGTGTGGTGTTAGCTTAGCGCTGGTGGGCATAATTAGCCTTTGTAGCTGGTCAGCAGAATCACAGAAGCTTCAGTTAGAGGTGATGTATACGCGTGCTAAGCTAATGTCCGCGGTTCCGCTCCACTAGAACGAACGGGAGCACGTTTTTGGCCCGCAGCCTCGCGGTCCGGGAGCGTCGGCCATCTTGGATCCCTAATGGCCCATCTGACACGCGCTCGGGGATCTCACGTCAGTTTGTCTCAATGACGGCGCGCGGCGGAGGACAAACCGATAGCGGCGGCGGCGGCAGCGCTAAGACCCAGGCGACCGCTGAGAGACTCTGCCCTTCTGTATGGGCAGAGATTGTGTCGCCAAGTACAATTTAACAGGAGAGAAGCTTAAACAGGGCAAATACAATTGATATCATGGTAAAACCTGTGTATGTACATAGGAGCTAACGATGAGAGAACGCTAATGATTACTACATTTATTCCATGGTGTACTAAGATGCACACATTTACAAATCAGGGTTTGAGCAGGATTTGATTTTAACAATTATCAGAGAGATACAGTTAAGGGTTGTTACTTTACCCTATTTTTCATAGTACAAACGGTAGATATTTTTACTTACTTACTTAAAATACTCATAATTCGAGTACTTTTACTGTGTTGTGTTATTGCTTTATCTTATCTCCATGGAGACAAGCGGACGACACCTCCAAGTCAGATCTGCGGACAGGCAACCTCACTCACAGTAGGAGGGGATTTTTGGGAAATAAAAACTCTTGTATGACTTCAAAAGGTTTAAAGCCATACTAAGGAACTTATCAGAAAAAAAGCAATGCCGTCCCCATTAGGGCTGTAATTGACCAAAATTTGTCTTAATTCACACATTCTAAAATTATGTGGATGTTAATGGACAGCAGTTGTAAGTGGAGGGTACGGAGTGAGTGAAATGTATGTTCAATTCCTTTATTTTTGCACTTTCATAACAGTTTGGTTTAGATGGATGGTCAGAAATCGAGATACTGAGCCGTTTGGAGAGCTCACGCCACACCCCTTTCAGCCCAAACGCACACAGTAAGTCGACCCACTGCCCTTCTCTGCTCGGAGACAAGAAGATGGCGCACCGTCCACCGCAAAAAGCTACAAAACGCCCCCCTTAACTTTGGCTTTTCACATCCTTCCTCGGCCCATAATACCCGTGGCGGCGGTGACAGTGGGAGCCGAGGCCCGCGGCGCAGTCTTTTAGCCCGGCCGCTGATTTGTTAACTGTCTGGATTAATGCGCTACATTTGGTATGGCAGACCACCTGTTCGGGCAGCTCACCGGCTCACTCCTAATCTGCCTCCGAGGGTGATAGCAGGTTTCTATGGCGCGATAAGACTCTCTCCCTTCTCCTCTCCCTCGCTCCCTCGCTCCCTCGCTCGCTCTGCTCTGTCCAGGAAATGTGTGAATGGTTAATTTCATCACTGAGAGGCTCTTGACCCCGAGGAGCCTCTGGTCCGCGGGCTGACTGCTGATGCTAATGGAGTGTGTGTCAACTCTGACTCCGCCGCCCGACGCTTTTATCCGGGAAATACTCAGCGCCAGGTATCGCTCTCTCGACAGGCTGTGCGCGTTCGGAAATCATTTGCTCGCGGTGCCGGGCCGAGGAGTGGGTGCGGCGAGGAGGCTCGGCGATAATGAACGTGCTGATGTGATGACGCTCAAGCAGTTAAAGGCGGACTGTGCAACTTTCCCCGATGCTTGTCGCCATGGAGATGTTCTGAACAGCAATACATGTATAGAATTGGCATATATTTCATTGTGAGTCCATCAACTGCACATTTAACGTAGAAGAAAATTGCAAAATCAGACAAAATAATTAAAAAACGCATTGTATTTAGGGCTTTTTACGGACGCTCAAAAGTGCGTTGACACTTGAACGCACCACATCAGAATCTGGTCCGAACTTAGAGTAGACTAGACCCAAGACTAAAGCTAGGACTGAGCCAGGACTGGACCAGGACCACAACCAAAATTGGATCAAACCAGTTTATACAAGTGTAAACACAGCATTTATGAATTTCCTGTCTAACTGTAGCCAGAGCTGCCCTGGGGCTGATCAGCAACGACTAACACTAATCTCTCATTCACTCTTGCAGCGTCTTGTCCATTATCTCAACAAAATAATGCCCTATGGTCATCTGTAGCCATGTATAATGGCACAAAAAGCATTGCTAGTTTGCCTCCTTGTGTTATTGCTAATCTTAAATACATTGCCTTCATAAACATTTACAAGCCGTCACATTTATGAGTGACCAAGCGTTTCCCAGAATGCAACTGAGAACAGACCGTGAACCCCAAGACAGAAAATCCACTGTTGAAGGTAATAAGCTGCACGCGTCCTGAGATTACTTCTACGGTGATAACAGTACTTCTCAGATCCTTCCAGTATTTGTAAAAAGAACGTCTACATTCTGAAGTCCGAAACTTCCAGAGCGTTTTCACTGGGAGAGTCTTCAAACATCACAAACTATAAAAAACCAGGGCCGTTTTGGCGACTGACAAGCACTCGACCGAACGTGTGCAGCACCGTTTCTTGCAGATTATTAGTATGAGCAATTAGCATCGGACATTATACTGGACGATAATGCAACAAAAAGGTCGTGAGCCGCAACACTCTGACAAGAATATGATTGTTTTGTTTCATCCAGCACCACAAAACCTGCATTTCTTTGTGAACTTTAGTTAGCAGCAGCTGAAAGTAAGACTCTTATCACTTGTTAGTAAATGTTGGAAAATTGTTGGACTGCAAATGTCAAAATTCATGTTTTTATTTTGCGAAATGAATGGCATAACATGTTTAAAGCGGAAACAGCCTGTGTGCGCGGCTATTTTAAACAAATCGTATAAAACAATATGTATGTGGACTCCTTGCTGCAAACAGTAAATGTCAGTTCTTTTGTTACTAAGGAAATATGCCTTGAATAACACAAATCATTCGACTCTGGCGGGGGGAAATGCTCAGGTAACCTCCATACAAGCCTCTGTTCAATAAACACATAGCTGAGTTAATTGTTGTAGGTGGTATCTATGGAAACCGTGTGAGAAATGGCACTTTTCCATATGAAACTGTGCTGGGTTAACAAAGGCATGAACCGAACTGATGGCGGTGTCGAGGGTTGGGCCGCAGGGGGGGTTCACGGTCCGCGGGAGGTGAACACGTGTTAGGACGAGCCCCATTACATGTTCAAAGACACGTGTCACTGAGAGGACGTGATGCACTCAAACCGTCCCGGGGCAGACGGACGAGTTCAATGCCGGAGAAACGGTGAGCGAACCTTCTGGGAGCAGCAGGTCAGGTGTGTGCGTGTCACTGTAGGACGGCGGCGAGGGACATGAAACGCCCCCCGTGTCTTTACCTTTTACAGAACACTGGAAACATATGGCGCTCAAGTGTCCTGCGCACATCGCGACCCACCTTGGGTTCAGAGGGGAATATCTGTCCTTTTTCCTGGACTTAAAAGGACTCTTATTGTTCGAGCTGGTCTAACACTGTTACCACATCAAAAACACACGTGGAGTAGAATTTAGCTTCATTCACGCTAGTTTGATGGATCCTGGTTGGTCTTCTCCCCTCCGAGCGTCAAAAACCCTCTTTTCTGAATCTCCTCGATAAACTGACTCGTTCTGTGACTTTCTCACATCTAATCACGATCAGTACAACTGCGTGCTGAGATCCGGAAGTGAGGGCAGCTTGAAACACGTTGAAATGTCAATCTTTAACTGTACTTTTTCATTTTCTTAAACGTTCTAAATCATGAGATGCCAAAATAAAGGTATCAAGAGCATGTTTGAAGGCCAATAACGATACAAAAAGCCTGACAGAAGTAGAGCTAATTGTCCAAAACACTTATTTAAAGACGACTGCCTCTCTGAATATCTGACTGAGCTGTTTAGTTGTGCAAGAGTGGTTCACTTTTCCACCTAGAAAGTAGTTGTGAAGCTGTGAACAATGAAGGCATGTGGATAGTAACAACGTGCCAAAGAGTTTGTGAGAGCTAGGAATACGTCACAAAGATTTAAAAAAACACTTCTTCCTTTGCAGGTCTGAAATATCAGGCAATCCAGCTCTATAACCGCCAAACAGAAGCAAACAAGAAGAAGATTAAACTAACTAAATGCTTTGATATATTTTTGGTTTGTAAAAGTACATGATGTGTCTTATGCTCTTTAGTTGAGGGTTTATACTGTGATATTATTATGTTTTAAAGATTATAGGAAACATGAATGGGAGTTTTACTGGACACGACTGTTGATCTCCATTATATTAGTTTAAACTTGGACAAAGGTTAGAATTAACTCTGAAGTTTATACCTGCGACTCCAATTCCAAATCATTAACTAATTCATTTTGGCTTTGGCCATGTCATTTTTTTTTTTTTTTACAGATAATACTTATAATAACTACATTTTTAACAGCCTTAATAAAGCATGAACAAACACTTAAAATCCATATATGGTTATGTTATGTATATAGGTTTGAAATAAGTAGTTACTAACTATTGTTCTTAAAAAGCGATTTGTTCATGCTTTGTTAAGACAAATTAAGATTATTATAAAGTGGTGCTCAGAAACTGCCCATTTTAAGCAAAAATCCCCAAAATTAAAGCGCTTTTACAATTTTCTCCTCCTCGCCGACTATTACAGAACGTTGATTTGTTTTTCTCATGCGTGCAAAGACGTTTTCTCCTTAACTGTGTCGCTGCATGTTTAACAGCAATCATTTCCATCACATTCTTGAGCAGCTAAAATTCAAAACCCAACGTTCCCGATGCTAAATCCCAAACATTAATGCCTCCGACTTCATCTCCTCGGTGATCGGCATCAGCCTTTGCCACATCGCCAATGCATTCCACTCAAATCAAACAAAACTTTCCCCCTGAACTGGAGAATCTTCGGCAAATGGGAAAAAACGCCGAGCGCGAGGAAATAAAAAAAAAGGAAGCAGAGATATGAATATGATTTGAAAGTGGCACCGCCCGCCTCTGTCTCCGTGGTGAGGCGACAGAGCTCCGCCCCGGGGCACAGCCGCCATAAAAGCAGTAATAGAGTGAACACACATTTTCATTAGCTATTGATTCATTTCCAGTTCTCCATTAATTTCGGGGGGCAGTGGCCTCTCTCGTCCCCCCCGGCAACGTTCGCCAGCTTCTGCCTGACATAAGTGAGGTAATTACTGCGCGCCCGCCCTGCAAGCTGTTCAGTCGCACACTCCGCGCTGGAAAACTGGGCGAGGACACTCCAGGAAGGCGAGGGAAGGGGAAAACAGACAGGGGACATGTTAAAAATGTGGCGCCGTAAAAGTGGAATAATAGAGTCGATAGTGATCGCAATAGGAACTCAAATAAATATGCTGCAAATACAATATAGTTGCAAGTGTGAGATATGTATCAGATTTCATATGTTAAAGGTGATAAATGTCCAAAATGCAATCAAGTTTATATAGTCTTATAGTTGATTAAGTCAAGTTACAATTGCAACTAATTTGACGTATGATTCAATGTCCTACAACAGCAACAACTTGAAAATCTGCGTCTCTCCCTCTCCCCCATATCTATCTATCTATCTATCTATCTATCTATCTATCTATCTATCTATCTATCTATCTATCTATCTATCTATCTATCTCTCTCTCTCTCTCTCTCTCTCTCTCTCTCTCTCTCTCTCTCTCTCTCTCTCTCTCTCTCTCCTCTCCTCTCTCTCTCTCTCTCTCTCTCTCTCTCTCTCTCTCCTCTCTCTCTCTCTCTCTCTCTCTCTCTCTCTCTCTCTCTCTCTCTCTCTCTCTCTCTCTCCTCTCTCTCTCTCTCTCTCTCTCTCTCTCTCTCTCTCTCTCTCTCTCTCTCTCTCTCTCTCTCTCTCTCTCTCTCTCTCTCTCTCTCTCTCTCTCTCTCTCTCTCTCTCTCTCGCTCTCTCTCGCTCGGCTCCACAAAATTCTAAAGAATAAAGCCTAAAGAATAAAGTCTAAAGAATTCCGCAGACACTCAATGCCCAAATTCATTTAAATGGGGAAAACTAATACTTTTGAAAATTCGACAATTCTGCAAAAAGTACAAGTTGTTCAAATGTCAAAAGTAATACGATCGTAATGAGGTATAACTTGTTGAAATCAGTTGAAGCGTTAAGGAGTTGAAACTGGCTAAATGGAAAATCATGGAAAATATAATAATACAAAATACGTGAAATACAAGAACATATAGTGCCATCACGCAGACACTCAATGAAAGTAAAGTATTCTTCTGCTATTATTATACAATATTCATAATAAACATGAATGATTGTTGCTTTATACATTTTGGATCCTTTTCAAAGTAAATATTCAGCTTGACAGAATAATAAGTAGTTTTAAGCTTAATAAAGACAATAAATGTATTTAGAGTAACTTTTCTCTCTCTCATTTGGTGGTTTTCAGAATAAAGTTATACCTAAATATCTAAAGACGACATGGTATTGATCATGCAAATTAGGCATCAAACTGCACAGCTTGTGAGATTTTCCTTCTTTAATTAGAGATAAACAAATGTATAATAAACATAAAGCTGTTTTTAATCCTGTGCCACGTTTTTAACACCTTAACAACGCAACTCAATGAGTCAAAAGTATCGAAAATCAGACACTAAACGATACTAAAATCAGTATCAAAAACAGATACTCATTTGAGTGAGTATCAATACTAAAAACAGGAACAATTATGACCTTTTCCTGAACAGTTTTAGAAAGATCTTGAGCTTCATCAGAACTACTATCAGACCAAAATGTTTAACAAAGAAATAACGCTGCACAAAGAGTCGAGTCGAGCGTTTTCAGCACCGTGACGACACTAAACGACCCGCGGATTGGAAGAGCGTCCCACTTTTCACCACAGTCACTCGGCATTCTGTCCCCGACACTGGCGAGGGGTCATAACAGTCGAACCCGCTCTCATCCCGTGTCTTTTCCGGCGTGTAAACGGACACAAGCCACTGAACCGCGCCTTAACGCCGTCGTAACCGAGCAGATGATTCAGTGTTTGACGACGGCCGCCACGAGCACTCGACGGACATCTCCAGCTAACGAGATTGCCCTCCTCGAGCATCAAGAGCGAGGACGTGTTCAAGCCGCTGTCGGACCCCCGCGGCGACCTATGTGACCCCGCGATCGACCCCCGGGGCCTCGGTCTGCTCGAAGATGGAGGAAGCTGAGCGTTACAGATGGGAGAAAAAGAGGGCTTACCTGATTGGGCGATGACGCAGAGCGAGGACGACGACGGGCGGAGACGAGAGAGAAAGAAACAGAAGAAAAGGAGTCAATTAGTGAGTTTTGTCATTCATTTCATTTCGGTCGTGATCAATTTGACATATTTTTCGGCGACGTACATCACTGAACTCAAGACGGGGATTTGTTTCGGCTGGACATTGATTTGCGAATAAAATGGCGCGATTAGTTAGTCAGGGAGTCATAATAAATAAGGCAACAAAAGGGAATTTACAACGTTTGAACTGGATATATAATTGAATCTAATCGTTGAAACTATATAAGTCGACATGTGGACATTAAGTAACAGTGGGTGAAGTTATGTGAACAGTAAAAATCGAGAATAATCACATGATCCAAAAGCTATGACAGATTAGTGTGTTTTCACAGCAGCCTCCTCACAGCAGCCTCCTCACAGCAGCCTCCTCACAGCAGCCTCCTCACAGCCTCCTCACAGCAGCCTCCTCACAGCAGCCTCACAGCAGCCTCCTCACAGCAGCCTCCTCACAGCAGCCTCCTCACAGCAGCCTCCTCACAGCCTCCTCACAGCAGCCTCCTCACAGCAGCCTCCTCACAGCAGCCTCCTCACAGCCTCCTCACAGCAGCCTCCTCACAGCAGCCTCCTCACAGCACCCTCCTCACAGCAGCCTCCTCACAGCAGCCTCCTCACAGCCTCCTCACAGCAGCCTCCTCACAGCAGCCTCCTCACAGCAGCCTCCTCACAGCCTCCTCACAGCAGCCTCCTCACAGCACCCTCCTCACAGCACCCTCCTCACAGCACCCTCCTCACAGCACCCTCCTCACAGCCTCCTCACAGCCTCCTCACAGCACCCTCCTCACAGCACCCTCCTCACAGCAGCCTCCTCACAGCAGCCTCCTCACAGCCTCCTCACAGCAGCCTCCTCACAGCCTCCTCCTCACAGCACCCTCCTCGCAGCCTCCTCACAGCACCCTCCTCACAGCACCCTCCTCGCAGCAGCCTCCTCACAGCAGCCTCCTCACAGCACCCTCCTCGCAGCACCCTCCTCGCAGCAGCCTCCTCACAGCACCCTCCTCACAGCAGCCTCCTCACAGCAGCCTCCTCACAGCACCCTCCTCACAGCACCCTCCTCACAGCACCCTCCTCACAGCACCCTCCTCACAGCACCCTCCTCACAGCACCCTCCTCGCGCCCTCGCTCGACCACATCGGAGGAGAAGCATGTTTAGTAAGAGGCAGACATTACCATTCTGACACAGTGCACGCGGGGGCCCTGCACCTCACCGCTCCGGGGGCCACAGAGGTGCGGAGCGCTAACAAATGAAGTGCGCGGGCTTCATCCATCAAACGCCGCCGCCTCCCGTGTGTTTCAGCCAAAGAGGGAAAACGCCAGGACACAAACGGCAAAGCAAATCAATTACATGAGAATGAATCATGTCATCTGTCAACACTCCACTCCGACTTCTTCTGCCACGGGCGGCCATTTTGGAGATTGAATTTTGAAAAGCGTATACATTATTAACAGCCTTCATGTTTCATCAGTTTACAGCGCGGCCTTTTGCCCACCACGTCCCGGACAAATCTAATAAATGCAGTGTTTGTTCTTACCGTTTTTACATAGTTTTCTATAATGAAGTCAGCGTGTTCAACTTTTTGGGCACAAAACAGGCAAATTGTCAGTTACAAAGTTTGAACGCGTCTAACGCTGGGGAAGGCTTTAAAGTTTGGTTTTATTTGTATTTTGTCACTCAAATGTCACTTTACTTTTCACTTTACTTTCAAGTTACAGGTCAGATCTGTGGATAGTCGAGCCTGGAGCCTTTTTTAAAAACTTTTTTCTTTTCCTTTTTAAAAATCATTCAACAAACAGAAAACACAATCAGAAATTAAAGCCGCAAGCGGCATCCAACGGCCCTCGCGGGCCGCCGGCCTTCCGACTCTGCGCTTTCGACTCGATAAAGATGGCGCCCTTATTGTGTGTTGAATTAAAAAAGAACTTGACAGACGGCGACACATTGGACATGGCCAATCCAGTGCAAATCAACACAAGTGTCAGTCAAATGTGCTGCGCCGCCGCACAGAGACCGTAGCACTTAGAATATAAATATGGATAACTTTTGATGCCGCGCTTGTGTAGATGATATTTCCCAAAGTAAAGCTTGATCGAGCTATTGCCCACGGAGGAGTTTGTTAAAGTGTGAAGCGTAAATGTGAACATTTCAAGGATTTGGCGTTTTTCCCATTTGTGACAGTATATTTGCAGCTCCACGGCAAAGAGACCGTACCACTTAAAATCAAAATATGACTAACTTTTGATGCCCCGCTTGTGTAGATGATTTTCCCCAAATATGGACTTGATCGGGCAATCGCCCTAGGAGGAGTTTGTTAAAGTGTGAAGCGTAAAAATGTGGTGATTTGAGCGATTCTACGATTTTCCCATAAGGACAACATGGGATGTTTCTGTCATCGCTACGGTTACGCCGTACAAAATATGACTTTGGCCCTCATACTTTTATGATCAGGATGGCAAATTAGAATTTTGTTCAAAATATCATGTCATTTGGAAAAACTCTATTGTTTATAGGCCACTCTGAAGGCCAAATATTCAGAATTCTGGGAAACGTTTGCGGCTCCGTTGCACAGAGACCGTAAAAGCTATCCTTAAAATTTGGATAACTTTAGATGCACCACTTGTCTAGAGGACGTACACCGATTTTGAGGTCGGTGGGCAAAACGCACTAGGAGGAGTTCGTTAAAGTGTGAAACAGAAAAATGTGGATATTCGAGAGATTTAGCGGTTTTCCCATAGGGATAACATGGGAGGTTTATGTCATCGCTACGACTACGCCGTAAAAATTAAGGCATTTGTCTGATTGGCTTTTTTGATCGGGACGCCAAAATAGAATTTTGGGTAAAGTTTAGAAAATTTTGGTAAAACTAATTTTTGACCTTCAATGTTAATTTAAAGGTCACTCTGTAGGGGGCGCTATCGCGCCCATTTCAATTTTGTCATCATAAACTGGTCCAAACTAGAAAGTTGAACAACTGATTCAAATTTGGTCCTAATCGGACCTGTTTTGATCAAATGGGAACAATTTTTAGATCTGCAATATCCCAAAATAAGTTGTCCAACTTTGCGGCTGCGCCGCACACAGACCGTAAAAGGTATCTCAAAAAATTGGATAACTTTAGATGCCCCACTTGTTCAGAGGACGTCCGCCGATTTTGAAGTTGGTGGGCAAAACGCCCTAGGAGGAGTTCGTCAAAGTTTGACGTGAACAAAATGGCTAACACAGCGTGTTTTCATTTTCAAAGGAAGATGGCGGCCATAGGGTAAGTCTGGGGGCGTGGCCACAATAATATTTGTTTTTTGTCCTCACAAGAGGAATGCGTGTTCCGAATTTCGTAGCTTTACGACAAAGTTGACCTCGGGGCGTCTCCCATAGGCGCAATGTATTTTGACTTTTGTCGGTGGCGCTGTCGCGCCATTTTTTTAGAAAAAAAAAAATGGCCCAGAAAAAACAAAATTTTTCGCCGATTCTGAATTTTGGGCAAAGTTTGGTGAGTTTTTGAGCATGTTCAGGGGGTCAAATTAGAGCTCAAAGCGATGAAGAACAAGAAAAATTAAAGCCGCAAGCGGCATCCAACGGCCCTCGCGGGCCGCCGGCCTTCCGACTCTGCGCTTTCGACTTGATAAAGATGGCGCCCTTATTGTGTGTTGAATAAAAAAAGAACTTGACAGACGGCGACACATTGGACATGGCCAATCCAGTGGAAATCAACACAAGTGTCAGTCAAATGTGCTGCGCCGCCGCACAGAGACTGTAGCACTTGGAATATATAAAAAATATGGATAACTTTTGATGCCCCGCTTGTGTAGATGATATTTCCCAAAGTAAAGCTTGATCGAGCTATTGCCCACGGAGGAGTTTGTTAAAGTGTGAAGCGTAAATGTGAACATTTCAAGGATTTGGCGTTTTTCCCATTTGTGACAGTATATTTGCAGCTCCACGGCACAGAGACCGTACCACTTAAAATCAAAATATGGATAACTTTTGATGCCCCGTTTGTGTAGATGATTTTCCCCAAATATGAACTTGATCGAGCTATCGCCCTGGGAGGAGTTTGTTAAAGTGTGAAGCGTAAAAATGGGGTCATTTTAGAGATTTCGCTGTTTTCCCATTTCTGACATATATTTGCGGGTCCGCCACACAGAGACCGTAGCACTTAGAATCAAAATATGGATACGTTTTGATGCCCCACTTGTGTAGATGATTTTCCCCAAATATGAGTTTGATCGGACAATCGCCCTAGGAGGAGTTTGTTAAAGTGTGAAGCGTAAAAATGTGGTGATTTGAGCGATTTTGCAAGTTTCCCATAAGGATAACATGGGATGTTTCTGTCATCTCATATCATAAACTATACATTTTCGGAAAGCGCTCGCGCTTTCCTACCTCATGGTGTGGGTCCCTGGTCACTGACGGGTACTTTCGATAATTTTGAGTGGGCTCCGCCCACTTTGTGTTTTTGGCCCTCTATACAGTAATAATGTTGAATTTTTGCATTACATGCTTATATGCACGGAACATGCAAGAGATGGGGAACGTATTCGTGAGCTACTTAGCGCAAATGAGTGCTTTATATGGGGATGACGACCGCTTCGCGGTCGTCATCCCAATGTAAAGTGCTCGTTTAGTGCGAACTTTTGCACGGGCTTCGCCCGTTTACAACGGTAATGTTCCATTTTCCTACAACTAATTAGTATGCACGGGGCGTGCATGAGTGGAGGAGTGCGTTAGTGAGTGTTTGGAAGTGGGCGAGCGCTTCGCGCTCGATTTCGTGCGCACTTTCGCAGCCGTGCTTCGCACGGCCTTACGAGATTAATAGGCCTCTCGCCAGCTTGTGGCGCTCGGGCCTAATAATATTCCGATGCGAAAACAATGTTTCCCATTTTTCAAATATCATAAACTATACATTTTCGGAAAGCGCTCGCGCTTTCCTACCTCATGGTGTGGGTCCCTGGTCACTGACGGGTACTTTCGTTAATTTTGAGTGGGCTCCGCCCACTTTGTGTTTTTGGCCCTCTATACAGTAATAATGTTCAATTTTTGCATTACATGCTTATATGCACGGAACATGCAAGAGATGGGGAACGTATTCGTGAGCTACTTAGCGCAAATGAGTGCTTTATATGGGGATGACGACCGTTTAGTGCGCACTTTTGCACGGGCTTCGCCCGTTTACAACGGTAATGTTCCATTTTCCTACTACTAATTAGTATGCACGGGGCGTGCATGAGTGAAGGAATGCGTTAGTGAGTGTTTGGGAGTGGGCGAGCGCTTCGCGCTCGATTTCGTGCGCACTACGTGCGCACTTTCGCAGCCGTGCTTCGCACGGCCTTACGAGATTAATAGGCCTCTCGCCAGCTTGTGGCGCTCGGGCCTAATAATAATATTTTTAGCAAAAACAATATAGCCGTTTCCACTATAACAACAAATTATTCATCGTTTGAAAGCTCTAAGCCTTCCCGATGCCGCCATGGGGTGGAATCATCATTACGAGCGCTTACGCGCTCGTCACTCCCTATTCCGTCGGGATGCCCCGCCCACTCCCCATAGACTTCCATTGATTTGAGCAGATACAAGCATGGCCCATGCCTGCGGCATGGACTCTCGTGTACGGGACGATGCCAGGAGGGTTTTTGGAGGAATGCAGCGCTGTTGACTTTTTCTGTCATAGCAGGAGTAAGTATGCATGATCCATGCCTTCGGCATGGGCTAGTTCACTGTACTTGCCAGCGTTGCGGGAGCAATAGGCCCTCCGCCCTGCTGGGGCTCGGGCCTAATAAATCACTTGTAACTGAATAAATGCAACATATCCTTTATGTTTAATGCCATAATTTGGAACATTTCGGGAAAAATAATGGAGATAATGGTGTGAAAGTCCATTTTAAGTACTTATTAGAGTTTGGTTAATTAGTTATCAGCAGTGACGAGATTATTATCCTGTCATTGCTTTGGTCTTAAATTTTCTTTAAATTCCACTTCTATTTTTGTTTCTAGAAAGTCAATTTCACCTTTTTTTTCTGGCCAAACATCGTGATCACTTTTGGTTTAGTTTTGGTGTCATTTGGAGAACGACTACAACTACAAGCGGCGCAGCTCAACGAGTAAAAGTAACGATTTAAAATACAGGCTCGGATTAAGGGTGCTCAGGAGAAAGGTGAAATAACAGCGGCGTTGTCAAGGAAACAAGTACCTCAGCGACACCTTAATCTGAGAAATATAATTGGAAAAGCAGCGATAAACATCTTTCTATCTGAGCGTGTGATGTAGCGAAAAGAGAGAGAGAGGGAGAGTCAAAGAGAGAGGGAGAGGGAAAGAAAGAGAGGAGAGAATCAAAGAGAGAGAAAGAGGGGAAAAGAAAGGGAGAGAGGGAGAGTCAAAGAGAGAGAGAGGGAAAGAGAGAGAGAGGGGGAGAGAGGGAAGAGAGAGGGAGAAAGAGGGAGAGAGAGAGGGAGAGAGAGTCAAACAGAGAGGGAGAGAGCAGAGAGAGGGAGGGAGGGAGGGAGGGAGGGGGAGAGAGGGAAAGAGAGAGGGGGAGAGACAGAGAGAGAAGAGAGAGAGAGAAGAGAGAGAGAAGAGAGCGAGAGGAGAGGGTCAAAGAGAGAGAAAGAGGGGGAGAGAGAGAGGGAGAGACAGAAGAGAGGGAAAGAAAGGGAGTGAGAGAGTCAAAGAGAGAGAGAGAGAGAGAGAGAGAGAGAGAAGGGGGGAGAGAGAGAAGAGAGGGAAAGAAAGGGAGAGAGAGATTCAAAGAGAGAGAGACAGATAGAGGGGGAGAGAGAGAGAGGGGGGAAGAGAAGAGATGGATAAACGGGGATAGAGAGAGAAAGGGAGGGATAGAGAGAGCGAGAAGAGATGAAGAGAAAGAAGAGATGGAGAGAGGGATAGAGAGAGAGAGAGAGAGAATTTGTATTTTATGTGAGCTTATTTTAATTAAAAAAATGCTAAAAAATGACACATTTTGTCCTTCTCTGGTTCTGGAAGTACATTTCCCAAGTATTTTCAGTAGTAACTGGAAACTAACGCCCAAAATACTTTATAAACCAAAGTTATTAAGACATTAATCTGAATTGTACGTTTTTTAAGTGTGTTTTTTTCTGGTGGTAAAACAACCGCGTTAGCTTCTGTCGAGCCTTTAAACTCTTAATATTTGTATTTTTTTTTAATTCTATGGGGAATATCAATGGGAAATTGACTTTGGAAATCACTACTGGCTTTAACTGTTGAGTCCCGTATATTATAATGATACTTTTACATGATTTTCAGACTGATTTCATCCTCTTTTCCATCGGTATCCCTGTATTTGAACGTGTTAAAGGACTGAATCTGCAATTTCTCTCAAGTTCAAAAACGTGTGAAAAGTTGTCGATTAAACACGTCATGACAAACACGCTGACAAATACCTTTTTATTCCTTTAATATTGCTACTAAACATAGCCACGCACGAAAATCCACCCGCGCAAACAAGACGGGGCCCGACGCGAGCATCAACTCAGGGGGGATTCCTTCACCAACTGTGCCATTGAACCGTTAGCATCGAGCTATCAAGCGCTACAACCGTCCTAGCTGCGCGTTTGTTACAGAAAACACATGGCGCAGGAGGAAAAAAAAGATTGCGGCTTCACAAACACTGATTACCAAACAAAAGGAGCAGATGTACGAGCGTTTCTGCGCCGAGCGTGCGACTCGGGAGCGTCTAAAGTGGGGGATAGAGCGGGGCTTAAGCAGATTTGTCGCGCCTCCAGTCGTCGGGAGTGTGACGAGCGGCGCGGTAAACGGCACTCGAGGATTACATCGTGGAAACAAACAGACGAACGTGAGGGGGCTTCAAAAGGTGCGACGTCTTGAGCCGCGGCGTCGCCTCTCGAGCCCCGCGAATCCGCCGACTCACACCAACGCGCACGACGAGACACAGTATCGTTACCGGGCTGGAACAAAGAAGTCATAAAAGGACTCAAAATGACATGCAAATAGGGAAGAAAGGCAGAAATCTTCGCCATCTCCCGCCAATTATCCTGTTAATTACAAGGTTTTGTGAAGGGCTCGCACTGTGGACGAGCTGGCTGATTATACACTGCATTTGTCCCCACTTTCCGAGGCCTAATCAGTAATTACTACCTGCAGCTGCAGCTCAGAGCGGCGCCCGGCGGACATCTTGGGACGGGCGGCGACAGCGCTGGGCAATTTGAGATTTGGGAGATGGGTTTTTCTGGTTTTGGACATGTTGTTGCCGTGTTTGAGTGAGACAAAGATGGAGATGTCCGGTTTGTAGACGCAGCGGAAAGGTCGTGGTCCGAGCGGATGTGAGGGAACGCCCACTCACGACAAAGCGATCCGTTCAGTTTGATGTAGAGGAGCTGCTCGATCGCCAAAATGTTCAGCAGCACAAGAGCGGACGCTGACTTTAGGTGTGTCAGAATACCAAATACTAAAACAAAGACGTAAGAAGAAAGAGGTCTAGAGGCCTGTTGTGTCTGCATGTATTAGAATGAATGTAATAGAATGAATGTAATAGAATGAATGTATTAGAATGAATGTATTAGAATGAATGTAATAGAATGAATGTAATAGAATGAATGTATTAGAATAGAATGTAATAGAACAGAATGTAATAGAATGAATGTAATAGAATGAATATAATAGAATGAATGTAATAGAATAGAATGTAATAGAATAGAATGTAATAGAATTAATATAATAGAATGAATATAATAGAATGAATGTAATTGAATGAATGTAATAGAATGAATGTAATAGAATGAATATAATAGAATGAATATAATAGAATGAATGTAATAGAATGAATATAATAGAATGAATATAATAGAATGAATGTAATAGAATGAATGTAATAGAATGAATGTAATAGAATGAATGTAATAGAATGAATGTAATAGAATGAATGTAATAGAATAGAATGTAATAGAATGAATGTAATAGAATGAATGTAATAGAATAGAATGTAATAGAACAGAATGTAATAGAATGAATATAATAGAACAGAATGTAATAGAATAGAATGTAATAGAATAGAATGTAATAGAATGAATATAATAGAATGAATGTAATAGAATGAATATAATAGAATGAATATAATAGAATGAATATAATAGAATGAATGTAATAGAATAGAATGTAATAGAATGAATATAATAGAACAGAATGTAATAGAATAGAATGTAATAGAACAGAATGTAATAGAATGAATATAATAGAATGAATGTAATAGAATGAATGTAATAGAATGAATGTAATAGAATGAATGTAATAGAATAGAATGTAATAGAATAGAATGTAATAGAATGAATGTAATAGAATGAATATAATAGAATGAATGTAATAGAATGAATGTAATAGAATGAATGTAATAGAATAGAATGTAATAGAACAGAATGTAATAGAATGAATGTAATAGAATAGAATGTAATAGAATGAATGTAATAGAATGAATGTAATAGAATGAATGTAATAGAATAGAATGTAATAGAATGAATGTAATAGAATGAATATAATAGAATGAATGTAATAGAATAGAATGTAATAGAACAGAATGTAATAGAATTAATGTAATAGAATGAATGTAATAGAATGAATGTAATAGAACAGAATGTAATAGAATGAATGTAATAGAATGAATGTAATAGAATAGAATGTAATAGAATTAATGTAATAGAATGAATGTAATAGAACAGAATGTAATAGAATTAATGTAATAGAATGAATGTAATAGAACAGAATGTAATAGAATGAATGTAATAGAATAGAATGTAATAGAACAGAATGTAATAGAATGAATATAATAGAATGAATGTAATAGAATAGAATGTAATAGAATGAATGTAATAGAATGAATGTAATAGAATAGAATGTAATAGAATGAATGTAATAGAATGAATGTAATAGAACAGAATGTAATAGAATGAATGTAATAGAATGAATGTAATAGAATAGAATGTAATAGAATTAATGTAATAGAATGAATGTAATAGAACAGAATGTAATAGAATTAATGTAATAGAATGAATGTAATAGAACAGAATGTAATAGAATGAATGTAATAGAATGAATGTAATAGAATAGAATGTAATAGAACAGAATGTAATAGAATGAATGTAATAGAATAGAATGTAATAGAATGAATGTAATAGAATGAATGTAATAGAATGAATGTAATAGAATAGAATGTAATAGAACAGAATGTAATAGAATGAATATAATAGAATGAATGTAATAGAATAGAATGTAATAGAATGAATGTAATAGAATGAATGTAATAGAATAGAATGTAATAGAATGAATGTAATAGAATGAATGTAATTGAATGAATGTAATAGAATAGAATGTAATAGAATGAATGTAATAGAATGAATGTAATAGAATGAATGTAATAGAATGAATGTAATAGAATTAATGTAATAGAATGAATGTAATAGAATGAATGTAATAGAATGAATGTAATAGAATAGAATGTAATAGAACAGAATGTAATAGAATGAATGTAATAGAATGAATGTAATAGAATGAATGTAATAGAATAGAATGTAATAGAATGAATGTAATAGAATGAATGTAATAGAATAGAATGTAATAGAATGAATGTAATAGAATGAATATAATAGAATTAATGTAATAGAATGAATGTAATAGAACAGAATGTAATAGAATGAATGTAATAGAATGAATGTAATAGAACAGAATGTAATAGAATGAATGTAATAGAATGAATGTAATAGAATAGAATGTAATAGAATTAATGTAATAGAATGAATGTAATAGAACAGAATGTAATAGAATTAATGTAATAGAATGAATGTAATAGAACAGAATGTAATAGAATGAATGTAATAGAATGAATGTAATAGAATAGAATGTAATAGAACAGAATGTAATTGAATGAATGTAATAGAATGAATGTAATAGAATAGAATGTAATAGAATAGAATGTAATAGAATAGAATGTAATAGAATGAATGTAATAGAATGAATGTAATAGAATGAATGTAATAGAATAGAATGTAATAGAACAGAATGTAATAGAATGAATATAATAGAATGAATGTAATAGAATAGAATGTAATAGAATGAATGTAATAGAATGAATGTAATAGAATAGAATGTAATAGAATGAATGTAATAGAATGAATGTAATTGAATGAATGTAATAGAATGAATGTAATAGAATGAATGTAATAGAATGAATGTAATAGAATGAATGTAATAGAATGAATGTAATAGAATTAATATAATAGAATGAATGTAATAGAATAGAATGTAATAGAACAGAATGTAATAGAATGAATGTAATAGAATGAATGTAATTGAATGAATGTAATAGAATAGAATGTAATAGAATGAATGTAATAGAATGAATGTAATAGAATGAATGTAATAGAATAGAATGTAATAGAATGAATGTAATAGAATTAATGTAATAGAATTAATATAATAGAATGAATGTAATAGAATAGAATGTAATAGAACAGAATGTAATAGAATGAATGTAATAGAATGAATGTAATAGAATGAATGTAATAGAATATAATGTAATAGAATGAATGTAATAGAATGAATGTAATAGAATAGAATGTAATAGAACAGAATGTAATAGAATTAATGTAATAGAATGAATGTAATAGAACAGAATGTAATAGAATTAATGTAATAGAATGAATGTAATAGAATAGAATGTAATAGAATGAATGTAATAGAATGAATGTAATAGAATGAATGTAATAGAATAGAATGTAATAGAATGAATGTAATAGAATCGAATGTAATAGAATGAATGTAATTGAATGAATGTAATAGAATGAATGTAATAGAATAGAATGTAATAGAATGAATGTAATAGAATTAATGTAATAGAATGAATGTAATAGAATAGAATGTAATAGAATGAATGTAATAGAATCGAATGTAATAGAATGAATGTAATTGAATGAATGTAATAGAATGAATATAATAGAATGAATATAATAGAATGAATGTAATAGAATAGAATGTAATAGAATGAATGTAATAGAATGAATGTAATAGAACAGAATGTAATAGAATTAATGTAATAGAATGAATGTAATAGAACAGAATGTAATAGAATGAATGTAATAGAATGAATGTAATAGAATAGAATGTAATAGAACAGAATGTAATTGAATGAATGTAATAGAATGAATGTAATAGAATAGAATGTAATAGAATAGAATGTAATAGAATAGAATGTAATAGAATGAATGTAATAGAATGAATGTAATAGAATGAATGTAATAGAATAGAATGTAATAGAACAGAATGTAATAGAATGAATATAATAGAATGAATGTAATAGAATAGAATGTAATAGAATGAATGTAATAGAATGAATGTAATAGAATAGAATGTAATAGAATGAATGTAATAGAATGAATGTAATTGAATGAATGTAATAGAATGAATGTAATAGAATGAATGTAATAGAATGAATGTAATAGAATGAATGTAATAGAATTAATATAATAGAATGAATGTAATAGAATAGAATGTAATAGAACAGAATGTAATAGAATGAATGTAATAGAATGAATGTAATTGAATGAATGTAATAGAATAGAATGTAATAGAATGAATGTAATAGAATGAATGTAATAGAATGAATGTAATAGAATAGAATGTAATAGAATGAATGTAATAGAATTAATGTAATAGAATTAATATAATAGAATGAATGTAATAGAATAGAATGTAATAGAACAGAATGTAATAGAATGAATGTAATAGAATGAATGTAATAGAATGAATGTAATAGAATAGAATGTAATAGAATGAATGTAATAGAATGAATGTAATAGAATAGAATGTAATAGAACAGAATGTAATAGAATTAATGTAATAGAATGAATGTAATAGAACAGAATGTAATAGAATTAATGTAATAGAATGAATGTAATAGAATAGAATGTAATAGAATGAATGTAATAGAATGAATGTAATAGAATGAATGTAATAGAATAGAATGTAATAGAATGAATGTAATAGAATCGAATGTAATAGACCAGGGGTGTCCAAACTTTTTTCACCGAGGGCCGTATTTTGAAACTTATACACGGCTGAGGGCCAGAAAAAACAAGGTTGAATTTGTTGAATACTTTTGACATAGTTTCCATGAGCCGCCACGCCTTTAATAATACTTAGAACATTAATATTAAGTTGGTATAACATCAAAATGCTATAATTTTTCAAATTTTACAGTAAAAAGTACTACTTTTTGCTGTTTGGACAAACTTAGCAGGAAGCCGGACGGAGGGCCTCTTTTGGCCCCCGGGCCTTAGTTTGGACATGCCTGTAATAGACGGTACCTGTGCTCGGATGTTTCTTTTTTACATTCAAAACATGTTAAAATACTGAGTTCATAAAGATGCATTTGCCAAAACCATTATACCAAACATTAGAATACAGATGTGACCCCACAAACTGCTGGGTCACTTCTGGTAATACACAACTGGACTAATTAGCTGTAGCATGACAACATAATCCTGCATTTACCCTGCATAATACTTCATCATTCATTTCACTTCTTAGTCTTAAATGTCTTATAGTATTTGAGGATTTCTATTATTGCCATGCTTAACCTGTAATTAAAACATTCCCTTGTGTCTCTTTTTCGCAGATGCAACAGCTATAATTTTGCCCCTTGTGACCGCTTTGGCTGCAAGTGTAAACCAGCTGCACACTGCCTGCATCCTAAGCTTAAACATCTTGCTCTCTGTTTTCATCTGAACGGTAACAACACTTTTATCGTCTCCAGCTCATTTGTCACTCAACCAAATGCACCCTCTGTATCTACTGTTAGCCAGTGCTTCATAAAACATAAAGACTCTTTCGGCCAATTGCACTTTATTCACACACACACATCGTACAGTCAGTCCTCCAGACAACTCCACACTCTCTAACGCTAACATGTATCTGCAATCTCACATAACAACATGTAAAAGTCGCTCCAAACAGGTTTAATGACACCTTAGAAATCCTTTTCCCCGATGGCGTTGTCGTCAGGATGTTCTTTTGTTGCGGCCTGAGCGGCGGCAGCAGCAGCAGCGCTAACGTGTGCAGCAGCAGCGCTAACACGTGCAGCTGGACCCGATCCCAGTCAGGCTTTTGATAAAGAACGTTGGCAGCATTTTTGTCAGCTCACGATTTTACAATTTCATTAAGAAGCCGAAATACTATGTTGTGTTTAGTGACGGCAAAGAGAAAAGACGAGGAAAATGTCACGTTTTTTAATGTTTTTAAATACGTTTTTTGTCACGTTTTTTTTGATGTTTTTAAATACTAAGCTATAGTATTAACAGGACATTGTGTTGAAAGTATAGTTATCATCAGGTCACATGTTATTACAGTGTGGTAATATAAGTGTATATATAAGCCAGTTTCTAAAGTATTATTTGATCTAATTAATTACCTAGTTATTTTCCTTTTATACAATCTTTCTGCCAATTTGTATTTGTATCGAACACTCACACAACAGTGGATTTTACCAACATTTAAACATTTAAAAAGTGTCATTTAACCATTTCATGTCATTACAATGGCCTTGACAATAAAAACAACACCTCCCTGTGAACCGTTTCGGGGCCCTGAACCACTCATTGGGAACCTTTGAACACACAGAAATGGCGATGTTGAAAAAAAATGACTAGTCTAAGAAAAGACTTAAGAGGTGAAAAACGATGCATCCAAAATGGCCGCCCAATTCTGAGGAGAAGATCAAGCTCAATACAAAAGGTTTCCCCGGGGCACCGAGTGTTTTATCCCAGAGACGTGCGGGTCATGGCGGGTTAAGGTGGGCTTTGGGTGGGACCATCAAGGCCATGTGGATTCAGAGGTCTGGAACAGGGGAGAATTATGGTCCAGCTTTATTTCTTGTACTTTTTCCAACGGTACAAATGGTGGAATGTTTGTTGGCGATCAGCAAACAGCCAGAAACAAACCGTACTGGGGATTTTTATCATTCGCAAAAGCATCTCGTTATTTAAAGTTTTTATAGACAAAGAAAAATCTACAATAACAAAGGAGATTTCAAAATAAGAAATGTGAAAGTGGATGGGAAAGAAGCATATATACCGTATTTTCCGGAGTATAAGTCGCACTGGAGGATAAGTCGCACCAGAAAAAAAAAGCATAATAGAGAAGAAAAAAACATATATAAGTCGCACTGGAGTATGAAATGCAGTTGCAAGTGAGAAAATAACAAATAATATTACATATAAGTCACTCCGGAGTATAAGTATATAAGTATAAATATAAGTGTAAGTCGCACCCCGCCCAAAACTATGAAAAAAGGTGTGACTTATAGTCTGGAAAATACGGCATGAGTATAAGATAAGGTGGACTTTTTCACTGTTTCACACCCACAGAACCACTTCACTCGTACAATTATTTACTTAGAGGAATAATAACCACTATATTTTATTCTCAAGGACCAAGAAGTTATACTAGATTTAACATTTCTTATTCAAATACTAATTGCAGCTTCTTTTATCACCAGAAACCATTCTGAGTATTTTCTAAACTGCGTACAAAAAGCCATATCGTAGTAAGTTTTCACACCGGCGTCCAATGGTCACCAGACAGTTCCACACCATCGAGAACGGGTCAGAAAAGCACGAGAAGTGTTTGTGATTTTGCGCGTGTGCCGTTTCCGAGCGGCCGCGCGCTCGCTCGGCTGAGGTGCGAGCGCCCTGTGGGGACGGCGCGTGGTTGTGATGGAGGACATGCTAATGAAGCCTCTCGTCAGTGTCATAAAGCCGGGTCTGATCGGAAGCGCCGCCGTCTGCAGTAAACACTCACAACGTTGACTGTCGGGGGGCCGGCCTCAGAGTCAGCCATGCGTCACGTCACTGTAGAAAATGGACTCATAATATGTGCCTGATGTTGTCTAGCGTCGACTTGTTTAGATCATTTATTGTGCAGCCCTTAATCACATGTTATTATGCAGTTATTATTATTATTCACTCATTGACCTAAAGCTTAGAGTCCTACGTCAGGATTTTATCTGCACCCTTCTCTTAAAAACGTATACAATCTTTAATGACAATGTGTGTTTTTATTTGCTTGTAATGTGATTTTAATGCATTTTCTCCTGTTTTATAAAGCGTTCTTATTGATTTTGTGTTCAAACTGTGCTCTACAAATAAACTTGCCTTGCTAACCAGTGCATAATGCTGTGTCCTTGGGCAAGACACACCTCAAATGTGTGTACATAAATGTATAATTCCTTCATGTAACGTAACAGCGTGAACTTGAGCGGTTAACGTTTGGTGAGTACAGTCTACGATCAGCTGTTACGTCATATTTAAAGTCAATTAACTAAAATGATTAAGTGGTTTTAAAGGATGATTGAATACATGTATCTGACGTCAATGGCTCTGACAGTTTTTACAGTGCACATTGTCTGCGTGCGTGTCCGTCCCGCGGCGTCTCTACGTGGGCAGTCAAACGGGACGCGACCCGGTGACCTTCAGGGGT